>NC_061102.1:42097076-42219576 GCF_015104395.2 Macrobrachium nipponense | reverse complement strand
GCTGGCTTGGACATCTGTCCTGGGTGAAGGATTGTGCTGAACTGAGAACGGATTCAGGTGCGAATCCCGGGCGTTGGGGCAGCTTCTCCTCGCCCCCCAGGTCATCCTAGAAACAGAACATTCAGTCAGCAAAGGTTCACAGGATAAGGGATCTTAGAGTAGGCCTAAGAAGTACCTAGCTAGCTACACACTCCCTTTGGGATATGTCCCTAATGTGGAATGAGGCTTTATCCCCTACCCCACCCCAGCTACTAACGGAAATGACAATCTCTAGCCTGCTTTGTATTTCCCGCCTAAAGTCAGAGTTGATAGGAGAAAAAATGGCTGCTCTTCTAGCAACTGATTAAAAATTCATGATGCTGGGAAGACAAGGGGATCATTAAACATAAAAATATATATATTGTACAGTCAAAACTAGGTTTTGTACACCTCTCTTTTTGTACATTTCTGTTTTTGCAAGTTTTTTCTTCTAAATTTTGTTCGGTTATTGTATGTTTCCTTGGTTTTCATACTCTTGGAAACGCTCCATCCGGGACCCAGAGTGTGACCGGTCCCCATATGAAGCCCCCAAAAAAAAGCATCCTGTTTTCTCTCGTGACACATTCTGGCTTTGTTTCTTGCTGAACAAGCATCTCTGTACACGTAGTCCACATCACTGCACGTTTGTTGTGTTTTGCGCGTAAAAACTCATTGCAAAGTAGCCGTCATGGGGCCAAAGAAAGCTGTAAGTGCCACCCATTTGGTGCAAAAGACTAGAAATACGATAGAATTCAAGAAAGAACTTGTAGCAAAGTATGAAAGTGGTGCAGGTGTAGCTGATCTCGCTAGAATGTACAGCAAGTCAGTGTCGACCATCAGCTCTATCCTAGCAACGAAAGATGAATTCAAGGCAGCTGATACTGTGAAAGGGGTCACATTTTCTAAACAGAGATCGCAACTAATAGTGGAAGATGTTGAAAAGCTGTTGTTGATGTGTATCAACGAAAAACAGTTAGCGGGGGATAGTGTGTCTGAAGCAATCATTTGTGCGAAAGATGATTGAAGTAAGAAAATGCCAACAACAAGTGCTGCTCTTAGTGATTTCAAGGCCAGCGGCTGGTTGGAAAAATTTAGAAAGCGCACTAGCATCCATAGTGTTGTAATGCATGGGGAGGCTGCGAGCTCAGATAAATATGCCACTGAAGAATTCGTTCAGGAATTCAAGGAGTATCTTGAGACTGGAGGATTCCTCCCACAACAGGTCTTCAATTGTGACGAGACAGGTCTGGTCTGGAAACAAAATGCCAAAACAGACCTATGTCACGCAGGAGTTAAGTTCATTGCCAGGCCACAATCATATGAAGGATAGGCTAACACTTTCAGTCTGTGGGAACACCAGTGGGGATTTCAAAGTGAAGCCCTTATTTGTGTTTCACTCTGACACTCCCCGGGTGTTCAAGAATAAATTGCCTGTGATGTGGAAGGTCAATAAGAAAGCATGGGTCACGAGGCAAATTTTCGTTGAGTGGGTCCATGAAGTGTAAAAAAAATACCTCAACGAAAATCAATTGCCCTCAAGTGCCTCCTGGTAATGGACAATGCTCCTGCGCATCCTCCTGGCTTGGAAGACCAGTTGTTGGATGAATTTAAATTCATCACTGTTAAGTTCTTGCCCCCTAATACCACTCCTTTCATCCAGCCCACGGACCAGCAAATCATTGGTGCTACTATAGCGTGATATCTGCCGCGCTAATCGCGACCTACTTTAAATAAAGCTATCTACATACAACTCGTTTATGCTAATCCAAAACAACACTCGTAAGGCCTCAGACCATATAAGAGGTACTTTTGCTAAAACAACCCACTTAATGCCTTTTTTTAGATGTAAAAGTAAACAAAATAACTTTTAGCAAAATAAACATAAAGCATTTAGTTTAACGAATCATAGCCCATCATGCTGGCCAAAGATTTTTACAAGATAATATCCGTGCCAGAAATGTGGAACATCTATGCAAGAAAAAAGAAAGTGGAACAGAAAGGGAGAATTTTTGCCAATATTGAGATGTCCCAAAAAAGATTGTCCAGTATATTGATCGGTCGTGATGGAAATCAATTTTTTCACTAGACCGATTTAAACAGAAAAATCCATACCAACTCAAGTGTGTGTGATATTTTAGAATTGTTGCATTATTTTGTGTATGAAATCCCGATGAGTGTTACTGGAAGGTCGCCCAACACTGTCACTGACTGGTTTAATGTGTCATGAAGTTTGTAGTGTAATGGTATCACACCAAACGAGGGGTCAGATGTTTGGCACACATGAAAATCCTATACAGATTGACGATGAGTCTAGATTTGCTGGGTGTCGTAAATATAACAGGCCGAATGTTGACTGGTGATCATCCCCCAAGCTCAGAAGATTTTGATGCCGAGGTTTAAAAAAGAAGACTCGTGGAGCACGTATCGATGGGCAATGGGTGTTTGGTTTGAAAAACAGGATTGATTGTCGCTACTTTCGTGTTCAACAAAGAGATAGGGAGACTGATTCCTATAATAAAAAGTGAATGTAAGCTTCGTCTGATCTGTTTGGATGAGTGGCCAGCCTTCAAAATAGTCAACCACCAACAATTATGTGGACCCAACGTCAGGAGCACATACACAAAGCTTTGAGCGTTCGTGGCTTGATGCCAAAGTATACATTCTCAAGAAAAAAAGAAAGAAAAAAGTACCAATTCAACATTTTCAGTCGCATTTAGATCTATATTGCTGGAAATTCTCAGAAAGAACAATGACTTCTTCGTTGCTTTTTTAAAATATATAAGAACGGTTTGTAAACAGTAAATAGAATATTTCATTCTATAATAAATTGCTAACGATTTTTTACAACTTTTCTTACTACACTGAATTGTACAGTATTTGAGTGAAATTCTTTTTATAAACTTGGTTTTAGTTTTTCCTTATTTCTTTTTATATGTTACAAAGCATTAAACAGCAGCATATGGTTTTACGTGTGTCGTGCCTTGGAGGGGTTCTTTTATGAATGAAATTATTAGCCTTGCTGAAAAGTCAAACACAACACTCACATAAGGATAAGGAGGAAAGAATGGAGCACTTCTGACTTACCTTAAGTTAGATAACTGTTAAATGCTTTAAAGGTCACCAACGGAAACTCAGCCAACAGATCTAAATTTAGTTTATTTACAAAAAAAAAAAAAAAAAAAAAAAAAAATTGAACCGCCTGAGATAACTGAATGGCAGATAGACCACGTGGAGAGGGCACAGTGTACTGTTTTGAATTACTCTATCATTCACAATAATGGCCGAATTCACCATTTATGCAAGGCTGGTTCCCAACTTGATTTTCCTAAGGTAATTGAGCGCTGGCAGGGATGCAGGGAGCCGGCAGTGGGAATCTGGAAATGGACTCCAAGTTATACACCACATAAAACAAAGACTTCTCACACAATATTTATGACTAATGCACTGTGGAGGGAATTTATCCTTAATCACACACAAGGATAGAACACAAAGGCACTGTTCCAAAGTTGCTTTGAAGTGACCTCAGACACTGAATTTATTAGGGCTGTTGCCTTGTATAATAAGGCGCCCTATGAGGTAATGTTAGACTTGCGATAATCTTACGCTAAGTCAGTTGGTTATGCACTTCCATACTCATTGGAGTGTCTTGGGGTTTCATGATAACGAACGAAGTAAGTATCTTCTTTCTGATGTGAGGTTCTAGTAGAAAACACGAAGTATAAAAATACATATATTCTTCTGAGATTACATGATGAATATCAGACAGGGTTGTACAGGTCTGCCAATGACGATGGCTTGATCGCTTCTGCCAATGATGATGGCTAATTCTGTTCTGTTCTCACTACCATCTCGGTTACAAGTCATAAAGGAAGCAGACAGTAGCTCGAACATATGAACATACATACAAATGAGACACATTACTAATCACGTAGGCCGTTTGAATTATAGGTCGCGGTAGCTGTCTCAAGCAGGGAGCTTGGACTAATGTTTCAAAACAAATGAATGACCACAAGTGAAGGCACGTCACCTTAGCCTACTTTATTGTATACGTCATCTTAGCATCTCTGGTCTGATCACATTCCTGCAAGCAATCTGGTTGACCTCTTTAGTTTTAGTCTTTTATATATATGGAGTAACATTCCATATTTTTATTATGTAATCACTTACATAAAAGCTCGGTCAGGTACCAAAACCAACCACTGAATATTACTCATGCTTGACTTGCATTTAACTTATAGGAGTGTGATACAGACACTATGTGAATATATATAGATATATAGAAAATACTTATAAGTAAAAAAAATTCATGGTGTACACAAATACAGATTCAAGTAATAAGATATAAAACATAATATGCATATGATGATATTCGTAAATAATAGTGATCACGTGATATATACTGAGACAGTTTTTTCACTTCATCTCTTTAAGATACATATGCTACAGAAAATACTAATGTACTCTGATAATCGCATAGAATAAAGATTAACATGATAAAAATCATATTTTAACTGATAAAAATTCATATATGAATTGATAAAAATTATTAATGTTTATGCTGATTGATTCGTTGATTTTTATGCTAACTGTTATATATCTGCAGTTATTGGTAAGATAAAAGGTAACAGATTGATTATAGGCTACCTGATTTATTTATACATATGTATATGGATTCATATAATTATGATTAATATATATGCACTTTAAATAGATTCCTAGTGTGTACACGCAAAGATATATTTCGACTCTGTTATTTATGATCATTTATATATAGATTCCTAGTCCGTACACGCAAAGATATATTTCAACTCTGTTATTTATAATCATTTATATATAGGATACATGACCGAGGTTATACTACTACACATTTAACTAGCGTTCGAACAACTTTTCGTCCATTACACAGTTCCAGACAACCACCTATAGCCAAATGAAATGGCCAATTCCAAATGGTTGAAACAAGGGGAAAATTGCCTGGCGGGGTCCAATGTTCTATTTTGGCCTCATACTTGTTCTCTGCATCCTAAGCCACACGAATACGTTCGCGATGAATAAAATCATCCCCAGCACGAGTCCTTCGCCAGCAACGTAGAGTTGAATATCCTTCTGGTCGTAATTGTCGGAAGTATGTCCCTTTTGTAATCGATTTCCGACAGCCGCCGGAGCATTCCGCATTACAACAAGATTAACAAAGGGATATGGGTGTCGGTCGAAGAAGTCCAAGAAATAAGCATGTTCACTTATGATGGTGCTTATTCCTTTCACATTGTAGGCGGTTGTTACTTGACTGCAGTCGTCCGCAGCAACGAACGATTTTTTGAAGTTGCTATGTGAAACTCTCATACTGCAGGATACTGTAACAAGGTTCCATTAATCAGCCTGCAAGTGAAATTATACTTGTCACAAGGGCAAAGTAAATTCAGACAACATCAAATACGGGAGAGAGAAAGCCATTTAGAACTTAACACACATGAATTCGCTGATATTTTATGGATTCAAAAGTCAGCTGTACAAACTTTTTTATCCATAGCATTAACAATGAGTGAACCTATCCAGGTCTCTGATGACTGTAAAAATATCCATAATTATAAAAAATAAACAGATATCAATACAAATCCCAAAGAAAATTTGATATTACTGGTAGTAAGTTACTAGACAAAGAAGTGGAAAACGGAGCTATTTGTTAGATTGCCAGGCAACATAAGAGTCAAAGAGAATATTAATCATGATTCTGTATTTCTCTATGCTAACTGAAATTAAGCTGTGATAAAATCCGATCCTATGTGCCCCTAACAAAAGTTTCATATTCAAATTTCTTGCGCGCATCCTCTGAGGTTCATTTTTAAAACTTTATTAATAGGCAGGAGATGCAACGAAAGAACCCACTATGTAACTAATTTCTATATAAACTTTGGGTTTTTCAAGAAAATGTGACATTTTCCCAGGAATGTGATTTACTTGAATTGTAATAGGCTAATGTTGCAAGTAAATATTTCTTATCCATGACTTGATACTTCTAAATGTCCGTTTACCAATATCATAAGCTGATTTATTGACTCTAATTGTCTATGAGGTTCAGAAAAAAATTAATTCATTTTGATGTTATAGAAATTCTAATTGCTTATTTTGTTCATTAATTTTAAAACAATTGCAATTCCTTAACTAAAGTTGCATTGCCCACACGGATAAGAATAGGTTATGGCTATGTATGTCATCATGACCTATGAACCACATGTGAAGTTCATGAGCTAAGCATTCCTCTCTCCAGCCAACCTGCTTTGCAAGCGGTTTATTGAGGTTAAAAGGAACAATGCTGATCTGGCAACGCGTCATGCACCTTCAGAACTGATGACGTCGTCACCTGGCAGGAGATTGCTCTCAGCCAGCTAAGAGTTACGTTACTTGCTGTAATAATAACGACTTTAGTACTTTCAAATGATATTTATTTTTGTTTCAATACTCCACCCACATGACAAGAATGTCTAAAAAAAACAGTACCAAAATTGAACAATATATTAGTTTCATGTTGGAAATCTGCATGATTGTAAATAAATGTAATTATGTTAAATTAGATATTCCTTATTCAAACTAATGAAAAGGGTTTCCATACAAATTTTATATATGCTATTTGCCCTGTATAAGATTATTCGCATAGATATACATTTTCACTTCTAGACTTCCTGACTTTAAAATCTCTTTTATTTTATTTTATTTTATTTTTTTTTTTTTCATTGACTACGAATATAAATCACCAGGACAGACAATATGTCAGTAGGTTTTGATATGTGTTTGAACTTTTAGCTTATTTGTCATTACTAAAGCGTTAAGTTAGAGTTCAAATCTTTACGCATATATATTTGGATATTTAATTAACCTATGGTTACGTTTTTGCTTATTGATTTTATCGTGATTCCTTTTTTGTTATAATTTGTAACCCTTCCGACTTCTTACGGAGTGTATTATATCGACTCCACTTGTATCCATATTTATTTTATTTTTATATTTATTTATATATTTTTTTTATATATATTTGATAAATTAATGGTTGGCTTGAATATGTGGAAAAGTGTTCTAGCGGCGTACTGTATAAGGCTACTTGTGGTATCAATTCTATAGATACAAGATATGAATGATAAAGGTATTTAAAACCGCGAGAACCGCTATAATCCAGTTCGGAACCAATATCACGAGTTGTAACTCGTAAAACATGACACTTTTTTTATTTATCCGTTCTACCAAACCTATTGACTCTGGGTGATAAAATATAGTATTGGTTTCCTTAATGGAAAGGAATTCACACAACGAGTTAAGGAGATTATTATTGATTTACACCACTCGAGTCAGATTATTATTATGTGTTGAATTTCATGTTTACTGATTTAGCACTCATAAATATTCCTAGCGCACTCTATTGCGGTGTTTGTTTTTAGTGCTATTAATTCTATATAACGTGTCAAGGAACTATTAACACTAAGAAGTATTTATTTCCTCTGTCAGACTCGTAATTGTTAATAATTCTACGTATATTCTTTCAAGGATTGATTTGGCACAGGATAGGCCCCTAAACTGACAGGTGTCTTAGTGTATCCCTTGTTTTCATGACACCGTGTTACAATAGTTATGTGCTTTTTATATCTGTAAGCATTGTAGGCCAGTAAAATAGTGATTTGGCTTTCTGTGACATAATAGAGAACCCTGGATGACGGAATGCAACCAGTTTAGGACGATTGGTATGAAAGAGATTATTACTAACTACCTGGTCGTTAGTAACCTGCTGTGTTCTTTGGGTTTTCTCGTCACGGACCTACATATAATATTACATTTGATTACATAATTCTGATATACATACTTTAAATATACTTTGCTTTAGGGTTTCCGTTCGAAGTGTTTATTGTTTTGCTTAGCTGCTGACCCTGTTTCCGTTCAAAGTGTTTATTGTTTTGCTTATTGCAGTTGACCCTGTTTCCGTTCGAAGTGTTTATTGTTTTGCTTAGCTGCTGACCCTGTTTCCGTTCGAAGTGTTTATTGTTTTGCCTTGTTGCTGTTTGTAACAGTTCGGTGCTCCAACCCAGATATTCAATGCTCGCGATCTCTTGGGTTAATGAATTTTCTTGTTTAGATACGGCTTTAACAATAGGCATGGATGTTTCTATATCTTTTAGTCCAATTAATGGTTCTTTGCAGTATGGTGCGGGATTGCGGGATAATGCGTCAGCTATGATATTTGCTTTCCCAGGTAGATATCTTAACTTGGCTCCAAAGACCTGAATGATCATATGCCAACGAGTTCCTTTGGGACTGTGATTAAAGCCTTTGAAAAACTCGGTAAGTGACTTATGGTCAGTAAGGATTTTAACAGGATAGCCGTGGATTATGAACTTGAAATGTACTAGTGAGTTAACGATACCTAGCCCTTCCTTGCCTATTACTGCATATTTACTTTCAGAGGGCTTTAGTTTAAGTGAATAAAAAGCTATAGGAAAGAACTGTTTATCATATTGCTGAAGTAGTACCCCTCTTACCTCTTGGTCTGAGGCGTCTGTTGCAATAAAAAAAAAATTCCTTATTTAAATCAGGGATTTTGTAAGTTAGGTGAGCTGCATTATTCCACTTTTAAGATATTGAACGCCTGTTGATGCTTTTTAGACCATAATAAATCTACACCCTTCTTCGTAAGATCTGTTAAAGGAGCTGTCATGATTGAAGAGTTACATATTTACATACGATTGTAATACCCACTACAGCGCAAAAGTGCTGTATCCCCTTTTTATGTTAATAGGTACCGGAAGTTATGAATAGCCGACACCTTACCATGGACTACTTAAGACCTTGACTAGACACATAAACCATAAATAAACATGTTCGGTTTTTAAAAACTCACATTTAGATATTTTACTCTGAGATTATTTGTCTTTGTCTCTGTAGCACTAACTCTAGTTTATGTGAATGTACTTCTAAGGTATTAGAAAAGATTACAAGACCATCCATATAGGCATGTAGGGTATCCCCTAAAAGTCTCCAAACACTATATTGTAATTGGGGTGCAAAGTAAGCCGGAGGCATACGTAAAAATTGATAATGTCCCCTGAGTGTGCTGAAAACGGTGTATGAGGTACAATCTCTTAGGTAATGGTATCTGGTGAAAGCCTTTAAGTAAGTCCAATCGTTTTCTTGTTTAAGCGACAGAAATCTACGCAGATACGCCAAGTCCGATCTTTTATGGCATGACGTTTGAGGGAAAAATTATATGGGCTTATTTGATTTCCTAATGACTCCTATTACTAACATTTTTCAACTTCGTCATTTATCTCTATTTTGAAATTTCATTGGGAGTCTATACGAAGGTACGTATATAGCTTTATGTTCGTCCTTAGACCGTATTTTGTTTTCAATGACATCCGTTTTTCTCCCAGAGATCACTCGCTAGTGGAGAAACTTCCTGGTATTCAGATAAAAGATAAAACTAAAATTTCTGCGGAATCACCTCTGCTTGAATGACTTTACGGATATTACTTTAGATAGAGTAATAGAGTATAAGAGAGATTCATCTACGACTGATTGGGCGTGATTAAAAATTAGCAACAATAAAAAAAATGCGATATTTATATGTATAGGTTTTGTGGATTACTAGATTAACTTGTTGCTGCGAGTCAACCGTGTCTAGGGCTTTGTTCGCGGAAATTGTTATATTTCGGAGTGTCGGGAAGGATTAAAATTTCAGATCCCAGCAAAGTCTTTTTACACGCACTAGGACATTCGAGGGTGCATGCGTCTCAAGATTTTGCGTGCAAACTGCGACTGCGGTTGTGGGAGAATTCTGTTGGGTCGTTAAACAATATCATGATTTATGAGACAAATGATTAGTTCTTCTATATAAGTTATTTGATTAACTGTCTCTTTTGTTCAAGACGGATTTTAATATGTTTGAAGGTTTATAGAATTTTCCTTTGATAAACACGCCTTATTTGGCAGGACGTAAGATAATGTTTTTTTATAACTATAGAGGTATCTGTAAGCGCTCGCTTATCCGGACTTCTCATTAGGGAAGTTTGAAAAACAGATGGTGAGTCCGTAAATACAGGATATTACGTGTACTAAAGGAATAAAACAAGATATTCTAATTTTTACGGCGCGTACAGTCGGCTTAATCCACCAGTATTTATAATAACTTAATGTATTAAAATTACGAGAACCTGCTCTGATTACTTGATACGGTCGTGTGATTCGTAGGAAAATTCCTTTTTAATTCAAGAAGGTATTGGCATAAAAAAAGGTATGGCATAAATGATCCAACATCGTTTTTCCTCTCCGCTGAAGTCACTTATGTGGAATGTGCTATGCTTTGAACACTCGACAGATTTAACTGACCATGACCGTCTGACTAGATGACACAGTAACCAAGTTTACTTAAGCACGATTTGTTTGATTCTGATATTTAGGGCTACTGTTTACCATTGGCAACGTATTGTGGTTTTGTTTTTTTAAAGCAATTCCTGTTGTTGGTTACGTATAAAGCAACGAACGTATGAATGACGAACTATTAGGAACTGAGCGATTACTATTAAGACAAGTTATCTCTACTGCATTCAATATTAACTGTTTGTACTTGCTGTTGTTTACTTCATTCTTTGCTAAAATTTGAAATAGTGAGGGATCCTGGTCAGCGCATTTAATTTTATGCATATAACTAAAAAAACTCAAGGCTAAAATTGCGATCGGGACCTTGCACAGGAGCATTTTACTGTCCTGACCCGAAATGGTGTTACTTCTAATTTATCTAGATTTGTACGGGTGTTCCACTTGTTTTTGTGTGTTTTCTTATCACTACTGTGCCTAACGACCCTATCCATGCATCTGTATAAATACAGACGTCCACTGCGTAAACGCATATTCACTGTTTAATGTGATTTGTTATGTAAAGGATTAATAATCACCCAAAATTATAAAATTAACACAGTATATGATTATGATATTTCAGTAGAACTTCTAGAAACAGAAACTCAAAGATAAAAACTCGCAGTAGCGAAATCTCAATGATGTAGATAATTTCTGTAAAAAAAATAAGATTAAGAATGTCTCGTAACTTCAGCCACAGGAATAACGAAAATTCGACCTGTAAAGGAAACACTCAAAGTTACTCCAATGAATAAAAAGACTGTACTTAGCTTGATTTTGTGGGAAGTCACGGTGTTCCGATAACGATACACGGCCTTGGCCCTCCTTCTCTGTTTAGCGGATGACCTGGTTTGGCTTCAGTTTCCCCCGTGCGCGTTGTTTTGGATGATTCGTGTCCTTTGAAGATCCGATGCTGAAGACACGTTCGGTTTGTTTCTTGAAGTTATGGAAATGCTCACTAAACGATAATACTAAGTTGCTTGAAGAATCTCTTGCTTTCGTCGTCGTTGATTTCTGATATGATACATTATTCGTTATTCTTCGGAAGACGTTGAAGAGTTCTTGTTGTTTTCTGAAGTCACTCACTAAACGATGATACTAAGTTGCTTGAAGAATCGGTTGCTTTCGTCGTTGTTGACTTCTGATATGATACATTATTCGTTATTCTTCGGAAGATGTTGAAGAGTTCTTGTTGTTTTCTGAAATCCCTCACTAAACGATGATACTAAGTTGCTTGAAGAATCTCTTGCTTTCGTCGTCGTTGACTTCTGATATGATACATTATTCATTATTCTGGTTTTTCTTCGGAAGACGTTGTAGAGATTCTTTCTAGTAGTCTGCCACCAATATTAGGGCTGTTTTTTTTTTTTTTTTTTTTGCCTTGTATAATAAGGCGCCCTATGAGGTAATGTTAGACTTGCGATAATCTTACGCTAAGTCGGTTGGTTATGCACTTCCATACTCATTGGAGTGTCTTGGGGTTTCATGATAATGAACGAAGTAAGTATCTTCTTTCTGATGTGAGGTTCTAGTAGAAAACACGAAGTATAAAAATACATATATTCTTCTGAGATTACATGATGAATATCAGACAGGGTTGTACAGGTCTGCCAATGACGATGGCTTGATCGCTTCTGCCAATGATGATGGCTAATTCTGTTCTGTTCTCACTACCATCTCGGTTACAAGTCATAAAGGAAGCAGACAGTAGCTCGAACATATGAACATACATACAAAAGAGACACATTACTAATCACGTAGGCCGTTTGAATTATAGGTCGCGGTAGTTGTCTCAAGCAGGGAGCTTGGACTAATGTTTCAAAACAAATGAA
The DNA here is from genome assembly GCF_015104395.2 of Macrobrachium nipponense. Lineage (NCBI taxonomy): Eukaryota > Metazoa > Arthropoda > Malacostraca > Decapoda > Palaemonidae > Macrobrachium > Macrobrachium nipponense. The sequence continues at coordinate 42,207,331 of NC_061102.1, read as the reverse complement.
TGACCACAGGTGACGGCCCGTCACCTTAGCCTACTTTATTGTATACGTCATCTTAGCGTCTCTGGTCTGATCACATTCCTGCAAGCAATCTGGTTGGCCTCTTTAGTTTTAGTCTTTTATATATATGGAGTAAACTTCCATATTTTTATTATGTAATCACTTACAAATTGACCCTAAGAGATTTCTGGAAGGATCACTTCAATATCTTCAACTGCATAAGCCTTATAGCCAAGGCTTGGCAGGGAGTGAGTTCCAAGACAATGAATTCTGCCTGGAAAAAATTGTGGCCAGAGTGTTACCCTACACCTGTTGTGGAGTCTATTGTGTCTTGGATGTGAGTGGCGAGGATGTGGAAGAGCTAGTGGATGCCCACAGGGAAGAGCTAACCACTGAGGAGCTGCAAGACCTTTAGCAGGAACAGCAACAAACAGCAGATGAGGAATCCAAGGAGGAGGAGGAAGAGAGAGGGGATATTTACCTACTTCACTGATTAAAGAAATGTTTTCCTAGTGGAGTGATTTAAAAAATTTTGTTGAGACATGATCCTAAGAAAGATGTTGTAATCTGTTTCTCAAATGTGTTTAACCCTGGATAGGTGCGACAGGTTGTGCACAACCCGAAGCATTTCAAAAACCATGTTTTTTTCCCATAAATCATCGCCTCATTCGAATCTGGGTGTGATCAACCTGCAGGCGGTCACTTGTCTACAACCCATGGTCGTGTGCAGAGCTGCTTACATCTGCCTCAAGTGCTTCCCCCTTTTCTGAGAATCGCTTGGGTCGAGATCGACCTGCACGCACCTTTAACAGGTAGGTGATCGAAAAGCAAAGTTACTACGTAACCATTTCTCAATGAACAGTGTGCATAGTCACGTGTATTTGTTGTGTTGGAAAGTCTGGATGGATGGTGTATCTATGCTGTGCGTGACCTTGGGAGTGGCTGAGATACCATATATTGCCAATATGGTCCATTTTCCTTCGAGTGCCAATTTCTGTTTTTTTTTGCAAAAAGCAGTTATTAAGTAAACCTCGCATATTGAACACTGTTCATGCTAGTAGAGTTTTGTAATATTGGAATATGTCGTAGGATGATGTATCTATCATATGAATGCCTTTATTATTGGCTGACACGCCGTAATATGGCCATGTGGTCCATTCCCCTTTTGTGCCAATTTCTTTCTTTCTTTTTTTTTTGCAAAAAGCAAAGTTATTACGTACTCAATTCATGTAGGACAGTGTGCATAATAGGTAATTAGTATAGTTTTTTTTATTATTGGAATATGTGGAAGGATGGTGTGTATCATGTGCATGACCTTGGAAGTTGTGCATTGGGTAGTTTGTAATAATAAATTCATTGTTGCTCCCCAACTGACTCTATTCTAGATAATGCATCTGCTACCAATTTTTCTTGCCTTGTATAATAGGAGTTTAAGCTGTTGATGGTGGAGTATTCGTCGTGGCTTTTGGTAACGGAATCTATGAGTGGCTGATGATCTGCTAAAATGGTGAAAGGAGTACCTTCGAGTTGAATCTTGTTTCCAATGAGGGTGATCTTGATGGGGGCCATGGTTTGTTCAACTTTTGGAAGGAACTGGTGATAGTAGTCCAACATTCCCGTGAATTCCTGCAGTTCTCTTATGCTGGTTAGTCATGAAGTTTTCATTATATAACTAATATTGTAATACTTACCTGAACACCTGCATTAGCCCTGGTCACTGACCAGCCCGAACTATATCCCCACAGACTTACCCATAATTGGGTAAATTTTTAACTGCCAGTGCTACCAACACTGCAGGTAAACCCCATCTACTGAGTTACTTGCACTACCATTGGCAACGCTGTTACCAGAACCGGCTTGCAGAGCACTCTCCCTCCAGTTGCATCAATCACTATTCATTGAGGAGGGTGGGAGTCATTTAGGTGTTCAGGTAAGTATTACAATATTAGTTTTATAATGAAAACTTCATATTGCAATACTCCACCTGAACACCTGAATTAGTCCGATTAACAACATTAAAATGGAGGTGGGATCATTCTATTTCAGCCTGACCCCTTCACAGATCATGCGCAGGTAACTCAGTTTCACCCACAATATACATTAACTCACCTATATGCTTAACTCTTTAGATGAGATGCCATGAGAGAACACCTTATGTCAGTCTTGTCAGTCAGGTCTCGTCTCTGTCTAGATGACCTCCCATGTGGTATTCAATATCTCGCATGTATGGAGGGAATGGAGCCTCCAATGTGGGTGGTGTTTATCCCCTCATGTATGGAGGAGGAGCTGCATGAGCAGGTCCTTCGGGTTCTCTGTTGAACACAGCAGGTGAAGAGCGCACACAGGAATTGCCATTGTCATCCATTCATGCTATCTGCCTGCCTATCTTGTAATAATGTGAACAGTTAATGGGGAGAAAAAAAACTTGCTTGAAGAAGCTATAATGCCCTAAAGTAAAAACCTCACTCCTATCCCCTCATGCTCAATGTGAGACTTACCGCACCACCACATTAACCACCACAAAGGGGCATAGCAAGTAACCCTCCATTAAAGAGAATTGAATGTCCTTCAGGTAGAATGACATGAAGACTGACATCGACTTCTAGGTTGGTGCTTCCAAAATCAATAATACCGAGTAGTTCCTTAAGAAAGCTGAAGAGTTAGCTATTCCCCTAATCGAATGTGATCTTGGGCGTGACTCGCCACTGACAGGATAGGCAGAAGGGATACATGTAGACTGAGAAATAACTTCTTGCAAGAAAAGCTAACTGCATTCTTTGAAATAGCCCTGGAAGGGTTCCTCGGCGAAACGAGTAACGTCTGCAGATGCGGCAAAATTTAGTTGTGCATGACAAATATGCCCTTAGTGCACGAACTCGACAGATGCGGATCTCTAAATCATCGCCTCCCACAAAATCCTCAAGAGAGGAGACTTTAAAGGCTCTTTGCAAGGGATTGGTCTCTGAGTCTGACTTGGCGATGAACTCTGGTAAATAGGAGAAATACATATCCTTACCTGAGAATGATACTGTTCTAGATACTACCTAGATTTCTCCCACTCTCTTCCCTGTAGTAAGTGAGACTAAGAGCAACACTTTCTTAGTCAGATTTGTCAACAATAACCCCTCTAATGACTCATATCGTAGAGCTCAACAGATTTAAGACTCCCGCTAAATCCCAAGAAGGGGCCCAAAGCGGAATCACTGGGCACTCAATTTTGAAAGTCCTTAGGAGATCGTGCAATATCCTGCTGTTCGACAATTCCAGAAGATGAAAACGGAAAGTGAAACTCAGCATAGACCTGTAAGCTGCTGTATTGTCAAGTAGGACAACTTCTTATGTTTCCTGAGGAACAGGAGGAAGTCTGCTTTCTTCGCAATGGTAGGGCGGGAGATGCTGTGCCCTTCCTTCCTACACCAGCTCCGGTACATTGACCACCTAACTTGATACAGTTTCCTAGTGGACTTTCTTAGACACAAGGAGAGCTGGCGAGTTACTTCCTTAGAGAGGCCTGTCCTACGCGCCACTTGCTAGGTAGCTAGGTTGAGCATATAAAGGTTCTGATGATAATAAGGAAAATGGGGTTGTCTGAGTAGATCTCTCCTTTTCGGAAGGATCACAGGAGGTTCCTCTAACATTTCTAGAAGATCCGGGAACCAGGGTCTCTGGGGCCAAAAGGGGCCTATAAGTGTCATCTGTATTCTTGTGCTGTTTCTCAGCTTCCCTAGGACTTGATGTATCAAACCGAAGGGGGGGAAAGGCGTACACCTGGAGGTTGTCCCACGAGTGGAGCATCACATCTGTGCCACATGACATGGGATCCTCTACCGGAGAGAAGATGACTGGTAGCTGAAAAATTTATTCTTGTGGCGAAAAGATCTACTGACGCCAACCCTCTCTTTAGCAAGAGCTGGACTTCCTCCTGCACTAAAGTCCACTCGCCCCCAAGTACCTCCCGTGACCGACTCAACGCTTTCGCCAATAGATTGCGTTTCCCGGCGGTGAACTGAGGACGGAGAGTAACCCTGTGAGACTCGTACCACTGAAGTATTCTCTGAGCCACAAGATTTAGTTTTGATGACCTTGTTCCCCTGTTTCCTTAGGTATGCCAATGCTGTAAGGTTGTCTGAGAAGAGCACTATCGCCTTCCCCTCTACTAACGGTCTAGCGCCTTTTCTACCATTCTCAATTCGCAGCAATTGATAGATTCCTCCCGATCCGGATCCCTCCAAAGGCCCTTGACCTGAGTTTCCTCTAAGGTTGCACCCCAACCTTGATCTGAGGCATCTGTGTACAGATGAACGTCTGGAATCGGGAGAGCCAGACTTACGCCAGCGGTCAGATGATATTTTTCTGACCACCACCGATGATCCTCTGGGCAGGAATTGTCCCAGATTACTATTGCGCTCTCTTCCTGAAAGTCCCAGAGATTCCCAAAACACGCCTGCAGAGAGCGCATCCAGAGACGAGATCCTGGAACAAGAAGGGAGAGAGATGACATTCTCCCCAATAGACTTCTCCATTCGCTCACTGGTTGAGCCCTGTCTGATCTGAAGCTCTCCACCTGGCTCAGGTTAACCAGCACTCGCTCTTGCGTCAGGAAAGCCCTCAAACGACGAGTCTGAATCATCATGCCTAGGTATGTTTTGACTTGAGACAGAGAAAGGGAACTCTGTTCTAAATTGACTCTTATTCCTAAGATCTGACAAAGTTGCAACAGAAAATCTCTCACCCTTATCCCCTACTCTTTTGACGAAGCCTGGATGAGCCAATCTTCGAGATATCTCTTCATTCTGAAGCCCCGATGGTGCATTATAGCCGATACAGGAGACATTACCCTTGTAAACACCTGCGGTGCAGTGGTCAGCCTGAAGCAGAAGACTTTGAACTGGAAAGTTCCGGATGGACCCGAGAAACGAAGGAACTTCCGAGATTCCTGATGTACTGGAATCTGGAAATAGGCATCCTTGAGGTCCACCAAAATCATCCAGTCGTCTCTTCGGACTGACCTCAACACTGATTGGGAGGTTTCCATGTGGAATTTGGTGGAACCACAAGTCGATTGAGACCCGACAGGCCTATAATGGGTCTCCACGAACCTCCCGCCTTGGGGGTCATAAAAATCCGGCTGTAAAAGCACGGCGAAGGGGGAGCAGGCTCTATCGCTCCCTTCTCTAAGAGAGACTGAATCTCCGTGGCCAAGGCTATTGCCCTGATGGAGGACGGGGAATAACTGGGAAGGTGAATAGGAGAATTGGATAGCAGGGGAACGGAAAGAAAAGGAATCTTGTATCCATTCCTCAGGACCTCCATTACCCAACACTCTGCGCCCCACTCCTTCCAGATGTCCGCGAAGTGATTCAGACAACCCTGTGAGAGGTGGACAAAGAGGCAGGTAGAAGTGTACTGATTTTTATTACAGTCAAGGGAAATATAAATATACAGCATGCGGACGGAAATGTGGTCACCGACCCGCGAGAGAGTAAAAGTGGGTCGGCGAGACCCGATTTGTGTTTCTTGAGAGACATAAAATACAAAATATAAAAGTACACAATATATGGTTATACAAGCTTTATACACTGGCGGAAAGCCCGCTGAACGCTCTCTCGGAGGGAAGTAAGAACAACGCGAATGATGAATTATATAGAGAAAATTATGAATAAGCGTTGTCCTTACAACCCCCCCTAATGGTGTCGATGAGGGTAACATCCCCTACTTGGGAAAACCCCTCTTGGATGATTAAACCTTAGAAGTCACTGTTGGAAAAGCCTTAGTGGAAAACCACACTTTGTTAGGGGACCTAACTGGTGACTGGGAACCGGTGCACTTACCTGGGGAAAGTATGCGCAAACCTATTGGAGATCTAACACCTTGTGCCGCCACCCGTATCGCCTGTTGTGACTCCACTGCTGACGTAGATGAAACGAAATTCACCATCAACGAAACCTCTTCCTCTCTGTAGCAGAGCGTGAGGGGCGCCCTCGACAGAGCCCTCTTATGTATGTATATCCGGTAAGTGAGGAGGAAGATGGCCCAAAAACAAGTCCCTCCTTTTCTTTCCAATGAAGGTTGTACAGGCTGCTGATATGTTAGCTTGATGAGCCAACCCCATCAAAACTGATGTAATTAAATTGTCAAAAAGGACCGGATCTGACGGGACGAAACTCTCTCTTTAAGAAGCCCAACAGACCAAATTAAATTGTCAAAAAGGACCGGATCTGACGGGACGAAACCGTCTCTCTTTAAGAAGCCTATCAGACCAAACAACATCCACATAGAATGTGAAAGAGCTTCAGACTAGTTTCAAAAGGTGTCCTCTAAGATGGTCACTTCTCATAGACAACGAGGGAACCCTGGACAAAATCGCCTCCACAATAGGTCATAAATAAATTCCACCATCCTCTTATACTCACTTTCTCCTGCTCCCGCTTGGGGAAAGTTCTCTTCAATAATAGGGATTTCTTCCTCCATAGATGTCTCCCTATCAGCTTCCTCAGGTCGGAGAAGGGCAGGACTAAAATCAGAACAAACATCCACATTACCTTACTGCAAAGAGGGGGAACCCATTGCTTTCCTACACTTGGAATCTTGACCTAACATACCTTGAAGAATCCCTGTACCAAGCGCAACAGGTTGTGAAAGAACTCTCTCTCCTAAGAGAGTCGACGCAACTCCTGGGCAGTCGCACTGCCGAAAACCCAGTGCGACAAATCCGAAACAAGCCTACCTGAGACCGCACCCCCTGGTTGTAAAATACATTTGGTTGCAACACCTTATCACCAATGACCGATGATGACGTAATCGGTGCGTTAAATGCTGCCAACCTAACTCAACTTGGTTCCAACAAAGCTGAGGTTACCTAATTTAACCCACCTAAATGATCTATGCAAACACCTGAGAGCGGCAAAGCCACGACACCTGAAACACTTTAATTGCCCATCATTCTATCTGAATGGAAGCCCGCCAAAGCAGAAAAATCCAACACCGGAGCGAGATTGCTTGTTCCCGAGTAAACTATACCAGCACCTATGAGCAGAGAAGCCGCAATACCTGAACCAGTCCAAAGACCCAATGTCCTATTCGGACGGGGAACCGCCTAACAAAAATGGAAGAGGAACCCGCCGTAGCGATCACATGCGAACTAGGAGAGGGAGCCCCTATCCCTGAAACCCCGCTACCAAATCAGTACCAATACCATAACCCTTAGAAAAAGAAACTGCCACATCCTCAGGAAGGTTTGAGAAAGACATACCTGGTACAACTACCGGAACCCCAACCGTAGAATTCGGACAGGAAGAGGATCCACCCACTGGGCTCGCACTAACAGGTGCACTAAGGGAGAGGGTTCTATTTACCAGATCCGATGTGCTTCTCACATGGCTACTACTCTCTGGACAAGAGGAAAAAGGAAACTCTGCAACTCGCAGACCCGAGAGGTCTTCAGACGAAGCGATCACTTCTCTTAACTCAGACAAATCATGACTCAATTCTGACATGTTGCCTGACTGCACCCTTGCAGAAACCCCCACTTCTGAATGTGGGAAACAGCAAGAGGCAAACCAGGTGTGAGGGGGGGGGGGGGGGGGGGGGGGGGGGGTGCCTGCCGACAGGCTGGCGATGTAACCAAGGTATGCCCTGAAAGAGGAGAGTGAGAAAACATTTGAGGAGTAGATTTTGTTGGCAAGGAATGAAGGAAAACATCAGGGACAGAAGGAAAAACAGACCTAAGAGAAGCTCGAGTGGAAGAAAAGGCCATTCTTTTAAGAGAAAGAAAATATATAGATTCACCTCCCCCCTGATAATCCTGATACGTATCACTCGAAAACTCGGGGAAATTCCTGATGACATGATCCCGATTGTCAGGGAAACCCAGGTGATAACACTGTCTAACCAGTAATCTATAACTTTGTGATAATCCTAAGATATTCATGTTATATTCTGCCAGATTAAACTTCAACATATCAAAAGGACTACCACCAGCACCTGAATCTGTACTAGATCCAGATGGAAAAGAAACCTTAGAAGACGAAGGGATGTAATCTAAACCTTCCCCAACACACTGCTTCAACCAACTTACTGGACGACTTATGGTCCTTGTCCTTCGAAAAACTCGATGATGGAAACACAACTTCTGCAGGATCAAAGGGCGATCCTGCAAGAGCAGCCGAACCTGAACCCAAAGGCAACTTCTCATCCCGAATATCTAAGCTAACATCCCAGAGTCTTGGTCTTGCTTAGTACTAAATCACCCTTTTCTGGGCTCAGCTCGTGTCGCTGCTCGAAATATCCTTTAATCTATTATTTCTAGGGTAAATGTACTAACACATACCAGAGAATAAATAAAATAAAGAAAAAGGTCAGTATAACTGACTCGCTCACCCTCCAAGAGGGTGTCGGTATGAACACTAGGCGAGTGAGACCACTACCACGAGCCAAATGCCAATAGAAATCTCCCACTACAAAAACCCTCCATGAGGGGAGCCGACCCACAGAGTGAGCAGCTCGTACTACTACTACTCCATCCCATGCTGCCGACTGCTGCGCCTCTGGTGGCCATCCTTTTCAGTTAGCGCACACGAGTCACACGTGCTATTTTTCTCTCTGTGTTTTTTGTGCCCTTTCGTTGGATTTATCTATAATGGAGCGTGCAGCTATCGCAGCAGCTAAGTTAAGTACTCAGTATTTATGGTTAGTTGGTTTTTTTCCGGCCCTGAGTCAGTATTTGCCGTTTTTTTAGGTATAAATACGAACTCTGGGTCGGAAGCATGGCAGCATGGTTCTGCCTCGTGGTGGGTTCGTTCTTGGTCTCCCATACCTAGAACATCCCCTTATCTATGTACGCTCTATATTAATTATCCGTTTTACTTAGGGTACTGTCTACTCAGGTTTGTCATGCATGCATGTCTTTTACCTTATGTAGGCTTCTTCTTTCCAGACCCTAGTCCCGGCTCTTAGTATCGGCCTCTGACTAGCTTTGAGTGGTAGACTTACCTTCGGGTTAGTCGTACACTCCTGGATTTTTTCTCCTACTATATTGCTTTCTTTCTTTTATTTTTATTTAATTGTACCATGTATTTTGTTATGGTTAGGTTAGTTAGGCGTCTGGCTTAGCCTAGGTCCTGGCTCATTGAGCCTATACTACGCTCATCAGTTCGGCATTTGCTTCCCTATAGTATCTCTCTGATCAGTTGGTTTTGGCCCAGTGGGCCTATATGCTTCTGCTTTTCAGTTCAGTTGCTTCCCGATAGCATCTCTCTGATCAGTTGGTTTGTCCTAGGCTTAGTTGTCTTGTTTTGGTCTTACCGCCTCGTGGTCACTACGCGATCACGAGACAGCCAGACGCCTGCCCAGTCACCTTCCCCCCCCCTCCCGCTCTTCCATAGAGTCGGGGGAGGGTGGGTCGGTCTGCCCATGCTCGCTCCACATACCCGAGCCTGCCTCCCTCTCTCCCCCCAGGCGGAGGGGCTAGGGAGACGGGACAGACCCAGGCTGGACTCGACCTCTCCGGCTTCTCGGTCCGGCCGGTTGGTAATGTGGTGGGGGGTACTGGCCTTTCCCCCCATCCGTTGCTTCCTTGTCGCTCCGTGTTAGCTCGAGCCTGTATGTCTTCTCGCTCTTTCCCACCTTACTAGGGCTCCTTTCCTGATCGGAGTCCTGGCATCCAGCGGAAAGACGTTAGTCCACCCAGTAGAGTGGACCGGAACATACAGTGGGTCCCTGCTAACCTTACCGTATTGCTGAGTTACTACACTCCGCTACGCACTGGACTTGGTCCGGTTCGTTTGAGTTTTAGGTTTAAGTGTTATTAGATTAACTATAAGTTTATCTTAAGTACCTTAAACCTTTCCCCCCTCCCTTACGTGTCTTACCGGATCTCTCCGGGATTATAGCCTATTCAGGCGAAGCAGGGAGGGGTTATGCCCAAAATTTTTTCCGAGCTCCGGCATGCAACGGAGTTCTTCTGTCCTTTAGCCTGTAAGTGATATTCTTTAAGATACTCATGTGTCTTCCCACTTACAGGCCACCAACTGTGAGCATCCGGGATGCGCCGCCACACTTCAGGACCCATGTGGACACGAAGTTTGCCGGTCCCATGCTCCATGCGCGACTCCGCACGGGGACATCCAGGTCTGGTACCATGAGACGTGCACCATATGTTACGATCTGGTGAGCCAGCTTTTAGAAGGGGTAAGTATTCCATCTCCGGTAGCTGCTCCGCTTCTGTTTTAGTGCTTAAGTTTTCATCATTCACTTTAACTTAAGGCATCTAAGTTTAAGTTATACTTTAAGTTTTAGTTTTAAGTGATTCTTAAATCTAATCTACGCCCTCTCTTCCAGGCGCCGGCAGTGAGGGATACCGCACTGGCAACCCTGCGGGCCTGGGTCGGCGGTTTTGGGAAGAACGCCGCCAAGGGTATGCCCTACATCTTAGAGAAGCGGTTGGCGCTGTTAATCTTCCCCGGAGGCAAGGCGACAGGATACGTCGACCCAGTAGAGGCGGCCCCGACTATCGCCTTCATCCAACAACAGCTGGCTGCCTCATTAACTGACCAAGACCAGGATATCTCCACGGACGTCGCGACTTTAGATATTAATGTGGAACCTATGGTAGGTGTAGACGACCTGTTGGTCGAGGTAGGTACGGTGGACACCCAAGGGTCACCCTTGGGCGTAACTGTTTCTTCTACTCCTGCAACCTCTCCATCCTTCCAAGGCTTTACAGGTGATGAATTGTATACTCCTCCTGACGCTTCGGTTAGACCTAAGGTCAAGGGTCAAGCAGTGAAATCCTTGACTAAGACGTCGTCGTCGTCCAAGAAGACGACTTCGGCTTCATCCTCCTCGCGTAAGTCTCCGGCTGGGAATCCCGGAGCAGACAGGTCTAAAGCTTCTAGCTCCGGCTCTAAGTCCTCGAGGAGTAAATCCTCCAGAGAGAGATCTCGCACTCCGGCAGAGTCACCAGTTCCGCTACCCTTGGTTCCGATTCAGAGCCACCCCTCCACCTCCGCAGCAGCTCCGGCCTTGGACTCCAATGCTGGCCTGTTGCAACAGGTGGGCGACCTGGTTGGGTCCCTAAAGAGTAGCATGGAACAAATGATCTCTCGATTGTCGGATAGGATTACTTCCCAGGACTCCATTATAGCCGGACTGAGAGAAGCCCCTCTAGCCTCTCCTCCACTTTCCAATACGAGTGGAACTCAGCTTCCTCCGTATGACTCGCTACCTCCGTTCTCGATGAACAATCCATGGAGAGTAGCGTCATACGCCCCCTTCCAAGACGGTCTCATTTCTATACCGGAATTTGGAACTCGAAGGATAGAGGACTTCGAGTTCTACCCGGAAGACTCCAGCCTCCGTTCATAGGCTACGCAAGGCTTACAGCTTCAGCCATGGTTCGGGATGATAGGGTACCAAAGGAGACAGTCCTCTATTCACGAGACCAGGCTCAGAGAGAATGGCTCAGGTGTTTAGAGGACATGGATTGTTCTAATACCAAGATACAACCTTTTAAGAGTCCCTTTACCATTTTCACAATGGATGAGAGTAACCCCGCTCCCGTTCCTGACAAAGATCGCGAGGTCTACCATCCCAGCGGCCCAGAAGGGGAACCCATGCCTCAATTGAAGGAAGCAGATCCCACATCTCCGTTGCTCCCCTCAGCCGGAGAATTGTGGGAAGACTTGCCGAACACCTTCTCAGCTGGCAAACTCAAACCGGACTGTGCTATGGAGCAGTTTGGTGAAAAGCTACCCAGGCTCCCAGATAGCCTTATTCAGGCTGAATTTGACGCGAAATCGCGATTAGCCAGGTCAATTAACTCTATGGCTATGACCGAGGTAGCAACCATAGCCTATGGCTCAGAACCGCTTTTTAAACTCATGACCAAATCCCTGACTCAAACGGTACAGTCGGATATGTTTGAGTTTGCCACTGCTAGAACGAATTGTAGGAAGCATGTCCTACAAGAGGCAACCATTCGGCATGAGCCGAATAGGTTACTCTCGTCTAACATCTGGGGAGCAGATCTCTTCCCAGAAGCTATGGTGAAGGAAGTCCAGTCAGAGGCTACGAGGCTGAACCAGAGCCTTAAGGACCGTTGGGGCCTTACGGCTAAGAGGAGGCAAGACCTAACACCTAAAGGTAAGGGACAGAGGAAACCTAGGCATTTCCAACCTTACCAGAAAAAGCAGCCACGCTTTCCTCAGCAAGTTCCAGCGGTGCCCTTAGTGCAAACAGCCCAACCTTCCACTTCTAAAGCTCAATCACAGCCAATTTATGTGATATCCCCTCAGCCTCAGCCCTCCACCTCTTACGCCATCTCTCCAGCTTACAATCAAGCCTTCGAGAGTCAAGCTTCACAGAAGTATGACCGCTCGGGTAAGGGAGGCAGAGGTAAGCGTTCCTTTCGTGGGAGAGGGTCGGGAGGCCCCTTTAATAGGGGAAAGCACTTCAGAGGAGGCCGAGGCGGTTACCAGAACCAATGAAGAACTTCAGGTAGGAGGGAGGCTGTTTCACTTTCGCCACCGGTGGAACTTCAGCGAATGGGCTCAGAGCATAGTGTCAAAAGGCCTGGGTTGGAGCTGGTTGACGAACCCACCTCCATCCAGACCTTTCCGTCAACTTCCTTCCAAGGAATTGACAGAGTACGCAGAGGACCTCCTTCAGAAAGGAGCTATAGCGAGAGTCAAGAGATTAAAATTTCAAGGTCGCTTGTTCAGCGTGCCAAAGAAAGGCTCACAAAAAAGAAGGGTAATCTTAGACTTGTCCCGCTTAAACTTAGCCATCCGCTGCGACAAGTTCAAGATGCTCACGATCTCGCAGGTGCGGACCTTACTTCCCCGTGGGGCCGTCACCACCTCTATCGATCTTACAGACGCCTACTATCATATCCCTATTGCAAGACACTTCCGTCCGTATCTGGGTTTCAAGATAGGAGACCAGGCATTCTCCTTCAAGGTAGTTCCCTTCGGACTCAATGTGGCACCCAGGGTGTTCACGAAACTAGCGGAAGTGGTAGTGCAACAACTCAGGTCACAAGGGATTATGGTAGTAGCGTATCTCGACGATTGGTTGATCTGGGCTTCAACAGTCGAGGAATGCAACAGAGCTACACTGAAAGTGATTCAGTTCCTGGAATATCTAGGCTTCAAGATAAACAGGACCAAGTCAAGACTCACTCCAGAGTCAAACTTTCAGTGGCTGGGCATTCAATGGAATCTATCCTCCCATACTCTGTCGATTCCATCAACCAAAAGGAAAGAAATAGCGAAGTCAGTCAAGCAATTTCTAAGTCACAAACTGGCGTCAAGGAGGGCTCAGGAGAGGATCCTGGGTTCTCTCCAGTTTTGCATCAGTGACGAACGTCTTAATGAAAGCCAAACTGAAAGACCTAACCAGAATCTGGCGCTCACGAGCAAATGTCAGGTCCAGGGACAAACTATCCTCAGTCCCTCTGATTCTAAAGAATCGACTTCGGCCGTGGGCGAAAGTCAAGAATTTGTCAGTGTCAGTACCCCTTCAGTTCCCTCCACCAGGGATCACCATCCACACAGACGCGTCCTTAAGCGGTTGGGGAGGGTATTCCCAGGTCAAAAAGGTTCAAGGAACTTGGTCACCTCAGTTCAGTCAGTTTCCATATAAACGTACTGGAGGCAATGGCAGTGTTCTTGACTCTAAAAAGGTTGCGCCCACCAAAGTACTCCCACATAAAGCTAGTTCTGGACAGCGCAGTGGTAGTACATTGTATAAACAGAGGAGGCTCCAAGTCACGTCATCTAAATCATGTCATGGTAGCCATCTTCTCCCTGGCAGACAAGTTCAGTTGGCATCTCTCCTCCACTCACATAGCTGGAGTGAGAAACGTCATAGCAGACGCGTTATCCCGATCAGTGCCCCTAGAGTCGGAATGGTCACTGGACAACAGTTCGTTCCAATGGATCCTTCAAAGAGTTCCAGGGCTACAGGTGGATCTCTTCGCATCTCAAGCGAATCACAAACTGCCGTGTTATGTAGCCCCCAACCTGGACCCTCTGGCCTATGCCACGGACGCCCTGGCTCTAGACTGGAACAACTGGAAGTAGATTTATGTCTTTCCTCCAGTGAATCTTCTCATGAAAGTTTTAAACAAACTCAGGACATTCAAGGGTCAAGTGGCTCTAGTAGCCCCAGACTGGCCGAAGAGCAATTGGTATCCCTAATTCTGGAACTGGGCCTTCGTCCTCTTCGGATCCCCAATCCAGGCTCTCCCAGTCAGTACAAACGAAGACTGTGTTCGCTTCCTCAGGGATTCTCAAAACCCTAACTTTATGGATTTCATGAAGTTTGCGGCAAAAAGAGATGCGAATATTGACCCTCAGAATATTCTCTTCTTGGAATCCGATAAAAGGGATTCAACTTTGAGACAGTATGATGCTGCTGTCAAAAAGTTAGCAATCTTCCTGAGAGAATCTGATATTAGAATCATGACAGTTAATTCAGCTATATCCTTTTTCAGATCCTTATTTGAAAAAGGTTTAGCAGCTAGCACGATTACGACAAACAAGTCAGCCTTGAAAAAGATATTTCAATTTGGGTTCAACATAGACTTGACGGATTCCTACTTCTCGTCTATTCCTAAGGCATGTGCTAGACTTAGACCTTCTGTAAGGCCTACGTCAGTTTCATGGTTCTTAAACGATGTTCTAAAACTGGCTTCAGAAACCGATAATGACACATGCTCGTTTATAATGCTCTTAAGAAACCCTGTTTTTATTAAGCTTAGCTTCAGGAGCAAGAATTTCAGAACTGTCGGCTTTATCCAGAGATCCGGATCATATTCAATTCCTTCCCACAGGGGAAGTCCTACTTTCTCCGGAACGTAGCTTTTTAGCAAAGAATGAAGATCCTTTGATGAGGTGGGAACCTTGGAAGGTACTACCCCTTCCACAAGATGTATCTCTTTGCCCAGTTTCAACCTTACGAGCCTTTCTGTCCAGGACCTCCTCATCCTCATCGGGTCCCCTCTTTAAGAGGGAAAAAGGTGGAACTTTATCCATTAAAGGCATCAGGCAACAAATCCTGTACTTTATTAAGCAAGCCAATCCTGACTCTTTCCCGAAAGCACATGATGTCAGAGCAGTAGCCACCTCAATTAATTATTTCCAACATATGAACTTCGATGAGTTGAAAAAGTATACCGGATGGAAATCGCCGACAGTGTTCAAACGTCATTACCTTAAGTCCTTGGAAGCTCTGAAATTTTCAGCAGTAGCAGCGGGTAACATAGTTTCCCCTGACTCTAGCTAATTTGTAGTAGAAGATTCAGTCCTCCTTTCTACCTGCCTCACCCAACAGTTCGTCTATTCCTGCCTTGTTCATTTACATTCACCTTGTGTCTTAGCTGCTTTTATGATGGTGTAGTGGGTGCCCCTTATTTTTTTGCTAGGGACACTCGCAGATGATTATAGATATTGATCTCATGGATGTTACCCCCTTATTTTTATGCTAGGGGATACATCTTATTTATAATGGTTACGGGTTTTGTATATTAAGTCATATACATTCCTTATATATTATCATTGTTGATTAATTTGTTCATTTGATTAGTTTAATTGCTATTATATTTTTGATACATGCCTTTACACAGATACCATTTTGTTACATGTAAGCCATTTTACCTCTGTATATATGTAAATTACCTTATGTTAAGAAACATGATTAGAATTAAGTGTAATTTAAGCATATTTCTATTTTTATATCACTGTGTATATGTATCTTTTTAGCAATTATATTCTTTTTATATTTATTTTCTCTTTTATTTGAGACCTATTCTGATTTATTTTATTACTTTTGTTTACAATCTTGTGCTATTTCTCTGGTACGATTTCGCGCAGCGACACGAGCTGAGCCCAGAAAAGGGATTTTGACGTAAGGAAAAATCTATTTCTGGGCGATTGGCTCGTGTCGCCAGCGAAATCCCACCCTACCCATCCCTTCGCCCAAGATTGTCTGCTAACTTCAGGATGGCCACCAGAGGCGCAGCAGTCGGCAGCATGGGATGGAGTAGTAGTAGTACGAGCTGCTCACTCTGTGGGTCGGCTCCCCTCATGGAGGGTTTTTGTAGTGGGAGATTTCTATTGGCATTTGGCTCGTGGTAGTGGTCTCACTCGCCTAGTGTTCATACCGACACCCTCTTGGAGGGTGAGCGAGTCAGTTATACTGACCTTTTTCTTTATTTTATTTATTCTCTGGTATGTGTTAGTACATTTACCCTAGAAATAATAGATTAAAGGATATTTCGCTGGCGACACGAGCCAATCGCCCAGAAATAGATTTTTCCTTACGTCAAAATCCCTTTTTACTTACACTTTTGGGGGGAAAAGGGAAATTGCTGCTGACACTGCCTGCCCCGCTCCGGGGGGCCAGCGGATCCTACCCTCTGGGTTTGCAATTAGATTCGCCTCCTCTACTTTCCTAGGTTCTGATACCCTACGTTTGTTCTTCCAAGCTAGAGCTTTCTATGCTTTAAATAGTTCTCCATCTAGTCCAATGACCAGTCCTTATACTCTTGGCATCTGTTAGTTGTAGGGAGCTACAACTAATGCAACGTGAATGTCTGTTATGCTTTAGGGTACTCATCTGCTTCTTGAAGGCAATACAAGACCAATATGCTCCCCAATAGCTGCTGCAGGGTTGTTCCGGGTGCGTAGCAGATGAAGTCTTCGAAGGTAGTACAGCTGGGGGTGTTTCATCCTGGGGTGTGTCCTGATTAGCAAAATCCAGCACCCCTTTAGTTGAACCAAAATCTAAGAGTTCCAAATCGTAATCCAAGATTCATCAACAGATGATAAGGCCATATCTGTGAGGTTCGGGCTAACAGACCAAAATTTCACTTGAGCTAAGATGCGTCCTAACGCTCAAGCGAACAAGAAGCAATTGGAGGGAGAGCACTTTGCCAGATGGTTCTGGCAACAGCATTGCCAGCGGTAGTGTAGGTAACTCAGTAGATGGGGTTTACCTGCAGGGTTGGTAACGATGGCAATTAAAAATCTATCCAATTATGGGTAAGTCTGTGGGGTTATAGTTCAGGCTGGTCAGTGACCAGTCAATTTAGGTGTTCAGGTGGTGTATTGCAACATGTTTTCTGACAACTGACACTTTGGAGTGTACGGCCGGATGCCACTTGCCGATATTTTATAACCCAGAATCATCATTCAGCGGATGCCTGGATGATGCATTTGTTCAGGCATTCAACCTTGCCAATATCCTGGAGTAGGGACAACATAGCTCTAATGTGGTTTTGGTGTTCTCGGTTTTAGAAACCATGAGTGTCTCAGACATAGCACCTATTCGCAAAAGGGGAGGTCACCGAGGACGTTCTCCATTAGCCTTTGGAATGTGTCACCACAGTTCCAGAGGCTGATAGCATGGTAGGAGTATGTGTAGGTGGCAAAAAGTATTCATTGTCGATGTGACATCTACCATGTCTGGAAGTCAGTAGTAATTTTTTTTTTTTTTTTACGTTGCATGGAACCAGTGGTTATTCAGCAACGGTACCAACGGCTTTATGCAACTTCCGTACCACGTTGAGAGTGCACTTCTATCACCAGAAATACACATCTCTCACACCTCAATGGAACGGGGTGGCAGGCCAAGACCATACCGACCCCGCCACTAGGAAGTCTGTCATGGTCAAGACTAGTCTGTATATTGAGGTACCTGTAGTCTCTGCAGGGGTGCAGTCATTGGATTTTTTTACCTAATGGAGACTTTCTCCAGTATCAGAACTTTGAGTGGGCCAGGAGCCATTGTTTTCAGATAACTGTGTATACCACACTCACCTGCATCCCTGGAATTTGTGAGCTTAGGCTTAACTTTAGTGGTCTGTAATGCTACTATACTTTAATAATGACTGTATACTGAAAGTGATGAATAGTGGCAAAAAGTTTATTTCCTAGTCTTTAAATTGTTTGTCATGAAATGGGCAGTCACTTAAAATAGGTTTAGTGTTGTCATTTGTGGATTGGGTCAAATTACTGCGACAATTTAGAAGACAATATTGGGTTCTTTTTAGAATGAAGAGCACTGCAGTCCAATAATAGGTTTAATGTTTTAAAAACTGATTCCTTTTTTTTTTTCAAGCCTGCCATACAAGGTTTTGTACTGTACTATGAGAAGTACATTAAGCAAGAACTGCATGATCACTAACAGCAGTTTTTTTTACAGAGCAGTAAACATAGGATACTGAAATATCAATCCTTCACAAATAACACTTTATTAATGATTTTCAAGCAAGTCATTGGACAAAAGCAAGCCCATCCTATCCAGAAGAACCATGAACTGTTCCTGATGTATAATAATGATCCATTTTTTCTCATTGGTGGACAAATATTTACAAAGGTAAGTAAAGATTGGTGTTTCAAAGTATCCTCTCTTGCCTTCTGTGACAAAAAAAATAGTATAGCCAAATTATCTCCATACATAAAATAGGATTCTAAAGAATAGACTACAATATTCAAAAGTATTTGTGTATTGCAGGTCTGTATTTTTTCTATTTTTATATTTTTACCTCTTTGGTCAACAGAATACCTTAAATGTTTAATGTGCTGTGCCCGTATATAATAATAACTATAATACCATAAGGATGTATAAATGAGGCTCAGCTTCCAGAGTAAAATAGAAAAAAAATTAAACTCAAAAAAGTAAAAATGTGGAAGAAGAGACTGATTCATACACAATAAAATGAACGGGCTTATAATTGGCTTAACGACATTATAGTTTGCACCAGGCTTTCCTTTTTGAAACCACAAGTGCATAAATGAAGCCGAAAAGTAAACGCCATATACACTGCTGTGCAATGGGGTGATTTACTGATATGAGTTATTGGCTACTTTATACAAGTCAGAGACGTCAAAACCAAACACTTCAAAAGTGCAGGTTTAAACAATATTCAACATGTGTGGACTTTATTAAAGCCCAAGGGGAGGTTTCAATTTGGAAATTTGAAAAGACTGCAAAATTATTGCATACAGTATTTTGGAAACTTTAACCAATCCAAAATTAACATAACCCAACCAGCATTACTGTGATTATTTATAAAATAAATTATTAGAGATTCTTCATAAAAAATTACCAGGGATCTGTTCATTTAACCTCTCCACAAGACAATTATTACTAAGCAATATAGAAAAATGCTTTATAAATATGTTACGGAAAATTTATATCAGTGGCTTAGTACAAATATAAAAAAATTCATAAATGGCATCAAAGTGCAACCACATTCAGTAAAGAAAGAATTATTGGGAGAAGTGTTACATAAGTAAATGGGAGAGAAAAGACTAAAGATTACAGTAACTTACAGATGAACATTCAGTAGTTTGGAATTTCATGAACAGCAGGTTTACAAGTTGACCCAGTATACAAACAAGACATATTTCACAAAACTGAACAAAGGAAGATGCTTTGGAGAAATTTACTGATCCTGCAGAGTGAGCAAATGAGCCAATTAGGTATCGTGGCAAAAGTGGAGCAATGCTAAAAGAAAACAGAAAGAGCTGTAAATGTTGCCAGACTGGAAAATAGCTCCCTAATTTGGTAATTTGGATTCAGATTGGGAAATAACTAATAGCAACAATTTTCAAATTTCACTGAGAATGAATGGTAGCAGTACCACAAAAAAGGAAGCTGAAAAAGAAGAGCAAACCAAGTTGACGAGCCTAAATTATAGGCTAATGGGAATGGGGCCACCTTCTGTGAAGAGGCTGCTGCCTGCTAATAAAGCAAGAAGGGCATCAAAACTGTAGTGTTCTAGTGAAGATTATCCATTCTCAATGATGTTAAAAAATTTGTCAGACAGTGGCCCCAAATGAGGGATCAAATATTCAGTGAGGAAAGGACAACATTTGTGAGGTATCTAACACATTTTCATCTTGCTTCTATTGTAAATACATGAAGGACCTGCAGCTCTCCAAATTTGAAGACATTTATTGGTTTACTATATGGGGGTGGATATTTTAGGATCGTAGCACCAATATATGATGCAAATAATAATTCAGCAGCAGCTTTCAGTCCAGTCTGTTAGTATGAAAACATTTTGAATGGGGAAAAATGGACTTTTGCTAGGTATGATATTAGGTAATAAGTTTTACTGTTTTATTCTCAGGTCAAGGGGCTACGGTTGCAGATTTGTTCATTGTATTAATCACAATGGACACCCATAATAATGCAAAAATAAAAACCCAATGAGATATACACTATCTGAACAACAGTGCCAAATATATATGCAAAACAAGTAACTTATAATAGATTTTTGTAAATTGTCAAGACATAGGAAAGTAATGTCCAACTATGAAGCATTTATAGACAAGATTAACAAAGCAAGAGCACAATAGAGAAATACCATGTGAAGAATGTATTTAGGATTCAAATTCAATAACTTCACACTTAAGAAATGAGCAACACTGACAAGTTGCTATGAAAATATGAGGACCAAGACCTCTCATGGCACAATTTGCTGATTTCACCCACCTTGGGTTCTATACGACTGAATGTTTGAATAGGTTTTCACTATTGGATTTCTCTATTCTTCTCCTGTCCTTATAATTTTTACCTAATTTTGCTTTGCTTTCCCATATTTCATTGGTAAATCTTATTCATACTTACATAGTTGACATCACTTTACCCTAGACTTCTGTATGTTGTCACAATTCTCAGCTCTTTAGACTAATTACTTTTCCCTATTTTCCCATTTTTCCTTCTTTCTGTACAGAGTAGCCTGCACATGATTGGGGTATATAATGAAGAACCTGAAGTTTACACAACTACAAAAGCACAAGGAATTTTGTCCATTTTTGCAGCTACTACTCTCAAATTAACCTGATTATGTAGTTATGGGAAGTAGCCTTGCTGAACCACCACCATTACTTGTGCCTATTGGTTTTGGGACTTTATCAATTTTTGTTAATTGTACTTCATCTACTTATGAGATTATATAAGAAAAAACTTTTTTTGAATGACCTTGGTATGGTTTTCAGTTCCTTCAGGGATAAACATGTAACATGTGCCTTGTATGACAAAGTGTATGCAGTAGTCTTAGATTTTGGCAAATTTGTTCTCTTCTGACTGCATTGCTTTCATTTCTAAACCATTCCTTGAATTACTTCCTATCTTTTTTCCCCATTTTTACTGTTTAAGGCCAAGGTCTGCACACACCTATACAGTACATTCCAACTTGATTATTTCAAAAATGATTTTGTCTGTATGACAGCCTTACTTATGTTATTCAAAATTTATATTTATAAAACTGTTCAAATGGTAAATTTAGAAGCAAGTATTGGTACCTGTCAGCTTTCAAGTGTTTGTATGTATTCTTCACATTGAATGCTCAAAAATTTTCCACTATTTTGGTTCTATAGTCCTTGGATATATGTTTATTTTCATACATACTAATTCATAGTATTCTTTTTTTAGTTTATTCTCTAATTTCTAATATATTCAAAAATATGTAAACAGCTGCTGTAAAAGTAATTTCCACAAAAGTCTTCTCGAATTTTGGTTTTTGCTAACCAATACCTGATGATTGTAGTCCAAAAGAATGGTCAAAAATGAGGACATTTGCTATGACTTGCCAATTTAAGAAGGTTCCATGTATTAAACCATAATTAGGCATTAACTATTAACAGAAATATATCAGTAACTTTTTAAGTGCAAGATGCACAGTGCTGCTATAGTAAATATTGACACTGACAAAATGGGTAAAACTACCAACCTTGTGTCTTTAAATTTTGGGTACATACAATTACTTTGAAAAGTTGCTAGTTATCTATTTGACAGTATTGCACATGCTGCCGAACAGATAGTAATGCACCGGAAAAGGACAGGCTAGCAAGGCAGCAGCACTCTCTACCCTCCTATCATGAATTCACACTGCTATGAAGAACACAAGGAAGACAGCCTTCTACTGCATCTGTCAATATCTTTACACAATCTTTATACATATCACGTCATAAGACACGCAGTTGAGATTTAAAACAAAAAATAAAAAACTGACAGGGGAATATTCATAATTATTAATGTTATTCTTTATATCTTTCTTTACAACAGCAACTTTTCAAGTAAATATCACACTAAGCAGGACTTCCTGATTAACATTCAGAAGATGGGTAAAATGAACAAGTCTGCTAAAACCCCACTACTCAAATAAGACCAAGGCTTAAGCAACTCTAATTCTTCCATCACAAATGCTTACTAGGTACCATTCTGATACCCTTACAGAAAACATAAAAAACCCTACAGTTACAATTGCTTTCATGACTACTGTATAAAATTCACCTGAGAAAATGCAATCATACTTGGCTGCCGTGCACACCAATAAGTGTTCCAATTTAAAAAATTTCCTTCCTAGATTTTGGAAGCAGGCAATAAATGCCATGACTTGACCAAAAGATTGAAGCATAAATCAGTGTACAAAATTATATTCCGGAAAAATGACAAATTCCTAATATACTGAGCAGAGCTTAGTTTTCAGTAGAAATGTATGGATGCTTTAATGGGAATAGGACTTCTACCACTATTTTTTCACAGCTGCACAAATGTGCAATTAAAAGACTTTCTTGGCATTTTGTGCTGAAAAGAACTTGCATACTCATAGATGCATATACCTTAACCTGGTCAACATATGGGTAACACCACTACTAGATTGAATAGGATCAAGTTTCCATGAATGACAGTGACTGAATGCATCTGTACAGAAACAGAGAGAGTGTACTTCAAACAAAATGTAGTATTCAAGAAGGCTGAAATGGTGAAGAAATTTACTAACAAAACCAGTGATTTAATGATCAAGCACAGTACACATTACCAATTTTCACCAAATTTTACTGTTGAATTTCAAATTTTTGAAAAGATTCAGTATCAAATGGGAAAAGTGCATACAATCACTTAATTACCAAATTTCTTTAGTGAATATACTATTGAATGCCTTACTTTACATCAGCATGACCCCCAAAAAAAGATTCAACAAAATTAATTATGTTGGAAAGAAATCTGAAACTTTTCTGAGGTTATTCAGGGGCCAATAGATAATGCCAAACCTATTCACAAATTTACAGATTCCCATTCACTTTCAATATGAAAAGATACCCTTAACAATTCACAGTAGAAATAAAAAGGGAAAATGTTGGAACTCTAAGTCATGGATAATCTTGTCATCTTACAATCCCAAAATATTAAAGCAGCCCATCTATACGAGACAAAAAAAATTAAAAAATTAAAAAAAGGGTAATGTAGTATGGAATGGCTGTAATTTACTTGTGATTACTCCCAAGATGACTATGACATGACTATATCAACAGTCTTAAAAATCAGTATGTATGTTAATTACTTTTCACAATAACAACCTTGGAAAAGGTTCCTTAAAATTTATGCTGTAGCACTATCTGAGGTCACTGCAGAATCAAAGCTGCTCTTGTTGATACTGGTGTAAACCCAACAGCCAAAGCAAATTGTAAATGCTCTTCAACACAGTCACTTGAATTTTGTTTTCAATTACTGTACATGCTATAAAAATCCAACTTGGTATTCAAAGACTTTTGAGAGCTTAACTATGCTCCACTACTATTCCACGTCTTACTGGAACAAACAAAATGGCAAGAAAAAAGTATAAATCTGTGGGTAAAATCAAATGAGCCTATGCTAAGTACATCTTTGATAAATTCTACATAACTCTTGAGTGTGAATGACATCGGATAAGAAAATACTGCAAGTAATAATGTATATACAAAAATTCAGCCTCCTGTCCACAGATGATAAATATGTATTTACTAATCACAGAAGAACAAGTCATACAATCATAAAAATTATAATTATTTGGAGCATTCACAGCTTTGATATTTTATTACAAATATGATACAATACCTAAGTTTAATCCTCACATACATTCTCAAAAGAAGGCAAATATCCTACCTAATAACTTGACACTACTTGACGCTGCGACCAACAAAAAATCCCCTTTAACTGGTAATTAATTACCTTTGAAAATGACATGACCTTATCACAAGAAGTTAAGTATGTCATATGAAATTCATTCAATGGAATAATGAACACTAGTATGCCCCTCCCCTTACAATTATGCTTCTACACACCACTATTCCATCATACACCTCCCCTTTCTTGTATCAGAAATGAACACTGACAGGTTTTATTTACACATTAAAAGCCTTTTCACACAAAAAATTTAACGACAGTGGACAAAATAGGTTATGAATTGAGTTCCATTGCACCGAAGTCATGAAAGGTTTCCAAGGAGAAAACTGCAAAAAAGAAATAAATAAACAGAAGTTTTCCCATGATTACACAAACCCCAAATTCTATATTACTCCAGTATGCTTCATCTTACACTTCTTGACAACTTAGCAAGATTTTAAAAATATAAAAAGAATAAAGCTCCGACCAACTTGCACATACCAAATAAAAAGAAAATAAATGAGTTTAATGCAAATATAAATATTTATGTAAAAAGCCAACACTCAAAAGATTAAATTGGGAGGAAATAAAATGTAATCATTGGTTCCAAACACTTCCTTTGAATCCATCCCCTGAGTGCAGTGTAGAAAGATGGTAGTACTGGTAAAGCATTGAAAGCCTGTGCTATCATCATCATATCCTTGCCTCCCCAAAGAGCACAGTGAACAATGATAAAAGTCTGCAGTGATATCATTAATTATGATGGAGTCATCTGTCAAGACACCACTAGGTTGAGGAGAAGTAGGAGGAGTCTGTTAAGAGTGCCTCTGGATGAGAAAACCAGCATAGGAGCCATCTACCAGGATCTTATGCAGGTGTCCTATTATAAGGCTTCATTTTCTCCTTTACATAGCACTATTAATCCTCATCAACTCTACGCACAGCATTGTCGGGCTGCACCTCGATCATTCCTCCTGTCAGGGCGAACTACACTTTCTGGGTTTTCCTAAAATGAAAAAAATAAATTACTCCCATAAAAGGGACAACTGACTTTCCTTCAGAAGTATACAGTTATCAGGTAACTTAAATAATAATTTCACAACATACTTTCACATTAAATACCTAACGCTAAATGATTTGTCATATGAGGCAAAAACCCATTAGATAAAGAATGTTAACATTCATAGAATATAAAGTCTGGTAAGAAGTTTTCCTGGAAAAATATAAACTACAACCGCAGTGGGTTCAACAACTAGGCATACCAAATATACCTGTTAAAGGCCACGTATGAGATGACCTTTAAACCCTAAAATTCACCCCTAAAACTTAGGGTCGTCTTATACTATGATTCTAAAAATCAAACTTTGAATTCTAAACGATATTTATAGGTAGGCTAGCCTAGGAGGCCTCTGTGCAATAAACACTGACACACGAAAAAATTCATGATATAAACTGATAATACAGTAATACCCGAACTAATGCAAGGTTAGGTTCCAGACCCAATCGCATGAGGGGAAGTTTTGCATAAGTTTGGCACACTCTCTAAAAATGCTAAAAAATGCTTACTTCTAGAGTTTGAACACTAAATATGACCCTAATCATGCTTTCTTAAGTATTATTAAACTAACTTTTAAATGAAATTAAAGTTACTGTAATATGATTTAAAAGTTAGTTTAATACATTACCCTTAAAATAGAAATAATTGGTTGGCATAAAATAGTTACAGGAACTACTACGTACATACATATCCATTTTTGTACGTATACTAATGTCACCCCTAATTCATGGAAATGCCATTTTCTTTTTCCATCAGAATAAAAGAAGTTTTTTTTGCGTCACTAGGTAAACTTTCATAAGTCTATTATAACGAAGGAAGGTACACAATTCAATGAAATAAAGGAAACGTATGTACATGCGTAATGTTTGCAGAGGGTGAAGGTAAAATTCAATTAATTTAAATCATGTACTAGTGTGAGGGCTAACTATGAGAGAGAGAGAGAGAGAGAAAGAGAAATACGTACATCATGTGAGGTAAAATTCTGGAGGGGTATCATTTTTAGTGCGAATGGGGTCACATCTTCTGAAAGAACATTAACTGTACGTGCTGTAATTACGTAACATAGTACAAACAGATTGTACCAGTATGTATTTTCCTCCGTACTTCAGAAATTAAAAGTTTCTGAAGGGATATCATCTTTAAAAAGTGCAGTAACTTAGTGAATGGGTATTGCATCTTGTAAAAGTACGTACGTATATGCACTCACTGTAGATGCATATACGTAGATGCATGTACAAAAATAAAAATAATACATTTGTGAAGAACTCGTGTATGATAATTAGTTAGTTCCAATGAAAAGTTTGCACTATTGTGAATTCGGGCACCTTAATTCGCGTAAGTTCGGGGTACTACTGTATATTAAAACCATTATTACCTTACATATTATTGGCATATTTGAGGTATTCCATTTCAATTAATTCAGCTTTTATATGTGAGACCAGCTGATAAAATGTAAACATCGAGTTATGATAGCACTCACAGAAACACTTATCTTTCTGTAACCATTCCGAAATTGTAATGGTAGTGTAATTACATTAGTAATAACATTTAGGCTAATGTAATGTTCACTCCCATTAAAAATTCATTGTCATTTTGGTGAAATAACACAATTTTGGCTGACACACAACTGTTTAGAACACTTCAATCCTATGAACTATAATTATGTGCAATAATTATGGTACATAATTTCCCTTTCCCTCTATCTCTTTATCCTATCTTCTAGTTGAATAAGTTTAAGTAAAATAGAACAATAAAAGTATCATTAGTAACGCTATACTTGTTGCATAAACGTGTACAGCCACGGTCTAGACAGTGCATACAGCCATAAACAACCCAACGAAAAACAGCAGTTTTGCTATGAATTCAAAATAAAATAACAACAACACAAGAATACTGTACATACAATATTATTGGATACAGTGAAGTATGTAAAGCAAAACTTTTTAAAAGATCCATAGAAAAGATGCATAATTGCATATTTGTAGTTTGCAGTGATAGTAATATGTGAATATTACATACGTTAATCTTACATCATGTGTAATGTGACCCCCTTAAAATAAGCTTCAAAATTAGGCCTTCAAAATTCACAAGATACGTAATTTCCTAAGTGTAAGTCTTCATTGCAAGACTGCCGGAAGCAAAATGGAGTACTATTTACATCTGGGTCTACCCCCCTACCAGACGGTACTTACTGCCTAATCACCTTGTTCAAGAATTTAACGGCTGTATTCCAGCCTACACTGAAAGTAACTAATAATGTAAAGGACCGAGGGTTTGTATATCAGTGTAGGAACAAATGCTCTGTTACAGCAAATTTCTATGAAGGGTGACTGTTTTAATCCTCCCTACTAAAGGTAGGTGCCATGTAACATCTGTCTGCAATATGTTGCTATTCAACATTAGACAAATTAGAGTTCACTTTTTAATTAAAAAAAGAAAAAGGCCCATTAAAAGAAACTTACTTGCTTTTAATACTCTCACTTTTACAGATGAACAAATTATGAAGTTCTGCTCTTAGCTTATGATAGGTCCTGTTATTTTCAGTGTCCTTATCATATAATTGCAGTCTAGTAATTTCTGTTTATGCATCTTCTAGCCCTTGATTTCATTCAGTCTGCTATATGCAGTACACACTTCAACCTCATCTTCTCTATTAATTTAAATTGTTTGCCAGTTTGACCTCTTGACCTAAATTTTGTAACTACTGTAACTTGTTGCTAATGTTATCCACACTTCTGAAGGTTTTGTTTCCTATTTTGAGTACTGAAGCAATAAGTGTACCTTTGATTATCCTCAATTTTGGGGGGTCATCACATTCATATGTTAATTTGCTATCTAATATCCATCCAATGGATTTATTCCAACATTGTACAGCAACTACATTTTTTCCATTACACCTCTTATGTGCTCCACTTTATGTACATAATAATTTCTCCCTGTCAAGAAAGGTCACAGTCCAAGTATAAGGCCAGGAGTGCACGAGCCCTCTGTGGCGCTGGTGTGTGGCAAGGACGTGGGTTCCCATAGGTTTCCATTGTTTACAACCTGTGGCGGGGATCAGCAACAGCTCTCTACAGACGTTCGTATGCTTGACAGAGCTTATAAACAATGGAAATCTATGGGAAGCTACATCCCCACCACACCGACATCACTCTGTGGCACCACAGAGTGGCTTGTGTACTCCTGGCCAAAAAGACAAGCACTCCTTTTGTTACTGTTGATCTGCATTCTGTGAATACAGGGATTGGGTCATGTGGGAAATTCATCAAACATCAATGGGGTGTGACTAAACATTGGTCCTTCAGTGTGGCATTCTTTCTGGTTCAAAGAATTTCATATTTCAACCATGGATTTCATATGCTTTAATTTGTTATCTGTTCATTATTCCTTAAACTCTGACTGGGGATGGTAACATTTGATATGGTCATAGGTAACAAGAGATCTAATGCAATCTAAACAACATGCAGATGTCTTTGTAACTTTTACATATGTGAAGGAACCATAATACATGTTGATGGATTAGTGAATACCTACCTGTATAAGTACTCTACTTTAAAATGACAAAGTGGATATCATAGCATGAAGAGTTAACTTCATGAGGATAACTTCTGTGTAAAAGTAAAACACTGCTTATCATAACTCTCTCTGGCTTTGAAGAAGATGGGGCCAGCAAAGGCTTGGTTAATGGAAAAAGTTAACAAAAGTATGTGTAAGAAAATGGGCTGGCAAGTAAAGGGTTAAATAAAAAAAATTTCACCCTTAAACTAAGTGTTAGAAATCACTTATTTATGAACACACTAAAACATACTTGCAACATGAAGAGGAAGAAACAATGACTAAATGGAATAACATACATAAAATACTGTCCAATTTTCCAATAAACAAGGGGTATGAACTTCAAACAGTAACTAGCAATCTAAAAGTAATGCTACAGCAATACATGTCCCCTGCTAACCAACCTTTGTCCAATGAAAGACTTCAGTATTGAAGTATTGATATGAGAAGTCTCTCACAGTTCTAAAATGATTGTCATTACAGTTACCTACAATATCTAAGGTTGAAACTATAACTTCACATTTTTTGCAAGATCTTGTATTTTAACATAAAGAACATTAATGTGCATAGTGATGGACATATAAATACAGTCACTCTACCTTCATGGACATTTATGCATGATGGTCAACCTCTGTATGTTCACCAAGACTACTTGAATAACAGGAGTGTCTGACACTACCATCATTTACACCTATGTAATATGATGTGTACCTTTGTATGAAGCTCACCAAGCACATCTTGAATCCTGAAGAGGATTTCTTGTAACAAGGTACTCGTGATAAACTGAAGGATAGACCATGAGATAGATAGGAAGACCAAAGGAAAACTATAGTCCTCTGGCTTTGATTGTAGGAAGCTAATATAACCGTGAGTAAAATGTAAACTGCCACAGCCTAATCACTGTCATTAGCTTATATTACACAAGAGCACTTACCTGTGGGTCTCTTCCTGGTGTCTTGTTCAGTATAGCTTCAGCAAGTTCTAAGAAAGCTTGTTCAATGTTAATGTTGGCCTTTGCAGAAGTTTCCAAAAATCGAATACCATGTTCTCTAGCAATCTGCAAAAAATAAATAAATAAATAAATACAAAGGAAATATTTTATACACAAATGTTTACCCTACAGTCTTACATAGCTACACAAATATAAAAATATCCTTCATACAAATTTCAAGATATATTCAGAAAACTAATGAAATCATTGAAAAGATGTTATTCGATAAGAAATCAGAATTTCCTAAACATCAGCAAGGACTCCTCTAACTTTATGGGTAAGGGTTTAAGGGGTGAAATTAATGATGTACAAGAATTTCCAACTCAAAGCAAAATTAAGAAAAAAAAATAGTTATTTTCCAGGAGTCTTGGCTATAATTCTTAGCAGTTCAGTAAACTCCAGAATTCAAAACTTGCAGCATTGGAAATTCGCAGATTTCGAAACACACACTTTATGGGAATAATTCCATTAGGGCCAAGGCAAACGGCAACTTACCCAGTCAAAGTTTTTTATACAACCCATTTTCAATACTATGAACTATACTGTAATTTTTTCTATGAAATTGTTCTTATGGATAAATAAAACATTAAAAAGGTTTTAATAACTTGAAAAACTTTTAAATTACACACAGGATGGTGAAAACTCCCACACATAAACAATGCCACCATTGGGTGGAAGTGTACTGTACAATACAGTCATTTTCTTTAAAAAAAAAAAAAAAAAAAAAAACCTTTTGGATGAAATTTCCTCTACCTATCCTCTGCCAAAAAACATTCAAACTCCTCTATATCATCCTCCGTGAAGAGTTCTTCTGCTGAAGGAAGGCTTTGTGAACCATTTGAGGTTTCGGGGACTAGCGGATCATGCATGTCTTCACTCCCGTTGGGCCTAACAAACCTGGTTACGAGCGCCTGTCTGTTTATTTATCCAGCACGCTCACTATGTAATCGTTTTCCTATAAATTTATTCAACAATAAAAAAAGAACTTATGAAAATTCAAAATTTGATATGAAATTACAATTTCTTAAAAAGAAATGATAAAAATTCAAAATTTGATATGAAATGAGTTTCTTGAAAAGTTTAGATCATACGACACACTCTCTCTCTCTCTTCTAGTCATTTTCATCAAAACTATTTCAACAATAGATAAAATTAATGATTAAATCTGTATGCGGATGATCAGAATACAGATCTGAATAATATGTATGACGATGATCATTCATACACACTGCGCTATGATGTCACAAATGCGTGAGACAGAGCCTTCTGTCTTAGCTAATGGCTGTGCAGGAAATCATTCTCTCGCATTTCCCCTTGGGTGAATAATAATTTTTTTCCTCCAAGCATTCTCCCCCACCCCTTCTCTCAGATACCAGCAAACCCCCCACATCTAAAATACTTGAAAAGACAATAGATTTGATGTTTTGTGGTTCATGACTCGCAGAATTTGAACGGCTTCGCAGATACAAAAAATCTATTTTTGAGAACTAGCGACCGCATTAAAGGGGAATCACACATTTTGAACGAGCATAATTCGGGACCGGACTGTAGTATTTCTAATGCAATACTGTACATAAATCTTCATACTCGACAGAACATACAATTATATATATAAAATTACCCTAAAGGTCTTTCTCTTGCTAAGCATGTTGTTATTTTAAAATAATAGTACATAGTGAAATTGTCTTTCTCTCTAAGCATGTTGTTATTTTAAAATAATAGTACATAGTGAAATTGTAAGTAGTGCTTCAGTACAACTCGGTAGGTTAATAATTTCCAATTACCTGTTATAACTTATAATTTTCAATTACCTGTTATAATTTGAGTTGAAAAAAAGTAACCATAATTATTATAAAACTAATCTTACTAAGGGTAATTTAAAAATTAAACAAAATTGTTTTTGTGATACTATTGCACTTGAAAATTTATATACCATACCTCACAATATTACTGTAATTTGTAAAGCACCTTATAGGCTTGATTTCATAATTACTGTGGGTAATTTCTCATAGTAAAAAATATGTTATGCTTAGATTACAGTACATAATACAGTACCATTTTACCCTTAGTGGACGAGCGAAAAAATCAATAAGCAGCTCACCAGGATGGGTAAACTTTAAACTTTGAGGTTGGCCAATTTATGAAAAGAACACATTATTGGAAAGAGGAGGACATGCAAATGCATGTGGTGAAATTCTAAAAAATTTTCCGACCTTCCACGAGAAGTTGAAAATGACTACCACATATTTCCGCATATAAGACATTTAGATAAACGAGGTCAAAAATCAGGGCAAATTTTCATGAATTTATCTCATATCTATAGTATAAGATTACTTCTAAATTACAAAACCAAATTTTTTTTGGATAAAAGTGATTTGCAAAAATTAAACAGTACAACTATATTTATAATAGCAATGACTTAAATAAAGGTTGTTTTATTTGTTGTATCCAATTACAGAATTACTTATTTTCATATTGTTACTGTATTACAGAATATAAACATCATGATGTACATCATTTGTGTTTGATATGGTTTACATTCTCAAAATCTCAGCTGATTTGAGTATTATCAATAGCTTCATTGCCACTATTTGTTACAAGATATAATTTGGAGATAACTTTTATTGTGAATTAGTTAAGTTTGGTTGAAAACGTGCACATATTACTTCATTGTGTAAGCATAAGGTGCAATTTCTCCAGTTCTGAACGTAACTTTCGCCTGGCCATTATTAGTTTTATATTCAGCCTCAGCTATAACCTGCAGCTTTAATTTACTATCATTCATTCTTGAGATCTAAATTGCATGGGGGATGAACAAAAATGTACTTTATTTTTACTTATGGAAGCCACCATTGAGAATTGGCAGGGTTTAACAACTTGACAATTTTAACGGAGCTTTAAATAAACGTTTGATAGATGTGGTAAGGACGTCAGCAATCTGTTATTCCTCAATTCAGTTTATGTCAATATACGATAACAACAATCACTTCATCCAGAATTTTTTAGTGGAGGAGTATCATTAGTATTACAGAGAGAGAGAGAGAGAGAGAGAAGAGAGAGAGAGAGAGAGAGAGAGAGAGAGAGAGAGAGAGAGAGAGAGAGAGAATCATTAATGTGTACAATTATTGTTCTTATGACAGAATTGTTCTACACAGTTACAAACAGCTTTGAGTGCTGCCTCACTTGATGTTCTCTGCGTTTTTGTTATAACAGAACCAGACTAGAATATTATGATGGCACATGTGACCAATCTTGTGATATGTAGGAGAAACGTTTCATGAAAGATGAATACAGGCAGTCCCCGGGTTACGACGGGGGTTCCGTTCTCGAGATGCGTTGTATAAGCCGAAAATCGTCGTAAGCCGGAACATTGTCAAAAATCCTAAGAAAACCTTACTTTTAATGCTTTGGGTGCATTCAAAACTATGTAAACTGCATTCTTATTGCATTTTTCATGAAAAAAAACTTCAATTATTGATTATTTTGCATTTTTGGTGTCATATTTCGTCTGCCAGATCAGCTTTGTAGG
Source organism: Macrobrachium nipponense (assembly GCF_015104395.2). Taxonomy (NCBI): domain Eukaryota; kingdom Metazoa; phylum Arthropoda; class Malacostraca; order Decapoda; family Palaemonidae; genus Macrobrachium; species Macrobrachium nipponense. The sequence continues at coordinate 42,174,262 of NC_061102.1, read as the reverse complement.
TGCCATAACCCTGGAAATAATTTCTGATGAATATAATTGAAAAGCGCCTTAACCTCAGAATGTCGTAAGCCAAACCAGTTGTAAGCCGGGGACTGCCTGTATTATGTTATCATAGAAGTTATTACTACTGTAATTACACCACCATTGAAATTTCTAAGATTACCCAAAGATAAGGGTTGTTGTGAGCACATCAGCACAACCATAACTCGATGTTTACATTTCTCAGCTGGGATCGCAAAGATAAAAGCTTGTTTCACCGATTTAGAATTATTCCTGAAATAGACTATTTGTTGCGAAGATATGTCAATAACATATAAGGTAAAAATGATTTTAATACCTTTATTACCATTTTATTTCATAAAGTGAATCTTCATGCATGATGGTGGTAGGCTATAGCACCGAGGCTGAGGCTAGTCTACCAGTAACACACCTTAGAATTCAAGGTTGGATTTTTATAATTGTAATATATGACGACCCCCAATTTTTAGGGGTGAATTTTAGGATTTAAAGGTCGTCTTATACACGAAAATATACAGTATATTTACTACCCCTTGTGGGGCCTCTTTTACAAGACAATCGTAAATTTTAACACCCTATCTATGTTTTTTCTAATAAATTACTTTACATATTTTATTTTGTAAAATTATAATTGAAGCCCATGCAATATCAAAACATAAGAAATAAAATCAGTAACAAATTTGGTATAAAAAAGAAAAAGAAATTTTTACCAAAAATAACATATATAAGTTTTTTTAGTGTAAATCTTAAGTATAACACTATTTTAAAGGCATTGTTCCATTACTATTAATTACTTTACTGTTTATTCAATTGTTTGAGTAACAATTGAACTTCTTGTGGAATGTGATACTGCACTTCTTATGAAGCCTTTCATCACTCTTTTTCAACTCAAGCATGTGTTTTTCTTACAGACTTAGCACCTGCCTTGAGAGCATTGCTCAAGGCAGTGATTTATCTTATCATATCATACTGTCCTTGGTACAGATGATGTTTGACCTCTTGTCTGTTTCTGGATGTTTGGATTTTTACCAGCATACGGGTTACTTTACACCTGAAATCCTTATGGGTTATGCGAGAGCCAGGATTCACATGCTGGTAGAATCTGTAGCTAGCTACAATGGTGAGATTCAGTAGTTGTGAGAATATATTCCACCACCATTTCTTTGATCTCAGCCTTGGCCTGTAGGTTGACAACATTTTGTTGCATACATCTATCCCACACAATCCTTTATTATACATGCTTATTAGATAATGCAGCTGCACTGTCCTTTGTTCATACGCGAACAAACCTTCGGTCTTAACAATAAGATCATTTCTAGCGCCTCGCTAGATCCGGTTAAAAAAAACAGATGAAAGCAAGGATGAAGGATGGTCGAAGACCATTCACCTTTGACTACCTGGGCAAGAGTTGTGTTAACCTTTCTTGGCCTTTCTCTGGTTCATTACCCGTTTAATTTCTGTTTAGTGTGTGTGTTTGGCTGGTATTATGGATTCTTCTGCTCCTTCTCGGCGTCAGCGTATTTGCCCCGGAGTTCCAGGTTTTCCGTGTTCTCGTTTTCTGGCTTCGGCAGCGACCGACCCTCACATCATGTGCAGTAGGTGTCGTTCTAATTTTTGTACTGTATTACGAATCCTTGCACAGAATGCCGGGCATGGCCTAAGGAGCAGCGGAGGTAGTTTTATGGCAAGAGAGAACATCGGAGGGTTTCGACTCTTCCTACTTGGGAAGGTTTTGAGCCTCTTCCCGATGTTTCGTCTCCTGCAGTAGTCAACCCTCATAATAGCGCTGTCCCTGCGTCTCCTTCCTTTTCTTCCATTGATTCGTTGATGGAAGTATCGGGAGGCCGCCAGGCTAATGTTTTTAATGTAGCCCCTTCTTCCTCGGGAGTTTATTTGATTCCCAGGAAGGGTGAGGCTTTTTCATCAATCTCTTCTCTTCCAGAGTCGAAGGCGTCCAAAATGGCGGCGATTTGGAAGACGCTCGGGCTAGGGGGTCCCCCATCCTTGGAGGGGTTGCTAGCGCATTTTGTGGAGGCTTGCAACCCCCTCCCCAGTCTGGCCATGCCATTCCCCCTCCTCCCAGCCTCGTCTTCGTGGGTAGCAGCAGTCGGCTATCTTGTATTGCTCCGCCAGTGTCTGCTGCCACTTCGAGTCGGAGTGATGCTGTGGCGTCAGCCCCATTGATGACGTCACAGGATCCGTCTTTGTGTATTCCTCCGCCAGTGGCATCTCTTTCCCCCTCGCACTGAGGGGAAGCCGTAACGTCACCACCACTTGTGACTTAACTCCCTTCGATGACGTCTCTCCCAGTCATTTCCTCTGATCCGCCTTTCTCAGCTGTGACGTCATCACTGCCGCCCAGTTCGCTACGTCTCCCTTCCTTGTCATCGGAGCCTTCTCTGGCACATCAGTCTGAGGTCATATGCCAGGCAGTGCTTCAGAGGTTGAACTCTGTATTCGATGTGAAGTTGGCTGCCTTATCGGTTGGGAGGACTGGTAGGAAATGCGTTGCTTTGTCCCCGCCTCCTGAGAAGAGTGCGCATAAGAAACTAGTGCTGTCTTCCTCTCCCTCTTCCCCCTCTACGACAAGTCGGTGTATCAAGCATTGGAAGGCTAAGGACTTTGCCCTTCCTTCGCCTTCGAGGGAGGAACAACGTGGACATGTTCCCGAGAGTGCTGTTGTTTCAGGTAGTGTTAGTGGTGTGTGATCTGCAGGAGATGCTTTGTCCTCTGCTTCAAATATCGGGTGTGTTAACACACCCGATATTTGAAGCAGAGGACAAAGCATCTCCTGCAGATCACACACCACTAACACTACCTGAAACAACAGCACTCTCGGGAACATGTCCACGTTGTTCCTCCCTCGAAGGCGAAGGAAGGGCAAAGACAGGTTAGTTGGGGTTTCGGGCTGTTTGGCTGCTAACCCTTACGTTAATTTTGGTGGGGAAGATGCCTTAGAGGAGCTTACACATCCTTCTCGTCGTCGGTCTCTATTGCCGGAGCAGGAGGAGGGAGACACGCAAGAGTTTGTCTTCCTTTTGGAAGTTGTTGATCTCATTTATGGGTTTAACAATTTGGAAAGTAGGACTAAGGCTCGGTCGTCTTACACTCCTTCTTACCCGGAAGCCTTGGTGGGAGCTACTCAGAACCCTAAATCATCTCTTCAGCTTCCTTAGTCGGGCCACGTTCAGGCGGTCTTGCAGAAGGTTAACGCCTGTTTCGGACCGGGACGGTTCACTTCGCTCTAGGGGTTCTATCAAACTACTACCCCCGCCTCTCACGAGACATAGGAAGTACTATGCTACGAGCTCTGCATTTTTGTTGTCATGCCACCTTAACCCAGACGTCATTCGCCTGAAGCCGGGATTGACTTTGGAACAGGTGAGATCAGTGGCTTTGTCCTTGTCTCCGCAAGATGCCTCAGCCTTGGAATCTACGGCGGCCTCCATGTTGCAGATGGTTTCTTGGCTGGATTTCTGGTCTGTGGTTATTGCCAAGAGAGCTTCCAACAGGTCCCCGGAAGGGTTGGTGAGTGCTTCCTCCCTTGCCAGTCTATTGCAGTCCGGGAGCAAATTTTCATATTTGGCTCACATCAGTGCTAATTTATGGGCTAATCTTCTTGATTAGAAGTGACGGGGGTTTGTCTTGGATGGAGAGATTGCTCGACACAGAGTCCTTGCTGGGACTGAGGAACTGGTAGGCAGTCAAGGACCTCGAGTTCAGCAGGGCCTTCCCGTTCGACACAGCCTGAGTCAGATCATCGCCCCTTTCGCTCTCGTTCCTTTAAGTCAAGAAGGAGCCCAAGGGGCTGAGGTAAAGGGTGGGGGGTGCCTGGCTGGCCATTGGGCCAAGTGGCAGAGTTATGGGGCAGAGAAGTGGGTGTGGTAGATGTCCTTCAGGTGGGATACCTACTGCCATTCGACTTCTCTCCTCCTCTGTCAGACAAGCCGCAGCTCAAGAGGGCATATCCTCCAGATTCTCTGAAGTTCTTGGCTCTTCGGGAGGAAGTGCAGAAAATGCTGGACAAGGATGCGACAGAGGAAGTAGTGTGTCCGTCCCCAGGGTTTTACAGTCACATCATCTTGGTGCCCAAGGCGTCAAGAGGATGGAAGCCTGTGATCGACTTATCCACCTTGAATCACTTTATCAGGAAGACAAGGTTCAAGATGTAGACCCCGCGCTCGGTGTTGGCAGCCGTGAGGGAAGAAGACTTCATGCTGTTGATAGACTTAAGGGACACATACTTCCAAATCCCTGTTCATCCCACGTCCAGGAAGTTCCTTCGCTTCTCTCTTGCAGACAAGGTCTTCGAGTTCAAAGTCTTGTGCTTCGGGCTGACGACAGCCCCTCAAGTGTTCACAAGGGTCTTCTCTCTCGTGTCAAGTTGGGCCCATGCTCAATGGATCCATTTGCTGAGGTACCTCGACGATTGGTTAGTCTTGGCAGTTTCTAGGGAGAAGTTGTTGCAGGACAGGGATCATCTACTTCGGTTTTGTCTGGAACTGGGCATATTAGTCAACCAGGAAAAGTAGAACCTCGTACCCACTCAAAGGATTCTCTACCTGGGCATGGTCATCGATACGACAGTGGCATAAGTTTTCCGGTTGGATCAGAGATTAGAGAAGTTGCGGGCGGTGGCGCACAATTTCCTGTCAGAGTCACATCAGTCAGCTCATCAGTGGCAGGTTCTTCTGGGAGTGTTGCCTTCCCTGGAGAAGCTGGTCCTTCATAGGTGTCTTCATCTTCGGTCTCTGCAAACGAGACTGGGAGAATTCTGGTCTCCGGCGGGGGACTCTCCCCTGTTAATGGCTCCTCTGTCTCTGGAAGTGAGAGAAGACTTTTGTTGGTGGTTGGACGACCAGAATCTGTTGAAGGGTGTCCCTCTGCGTTCTCTTCCACCAGACTTCCTTCTGTTCTTGGACGCCTCCCTCGCATGTTGGGGCGCTCATTTTGGTGGTCTCATCGCTTCAGGCGTTTGGAGGACAAGCAGCAACATAGAAACATCTTAGAGTTGAAGGTGGCTTTCCTGGGTTTGAAGGAGTTTCAGGGGAAGGTAGAGGGTCATTCTGTCGTTCTCATGTCGGACAACACCACGGTGGTAGCCTATGTGAACAAACAGGGAGGCCTGGTTTCACGTCAACTTCACACCTTGACCATCGAGCTTCACCAGTGGGCGGTAAGCAATTCGGTAGAGCTCTCAACCAGGTATATCCCAGGGAAACAGAACGTGGTCGCAGACAAACTCAGTCGCCAGGATCAGATCCTAGGCAGACAAGCTTTTCCAGATTTTGGGGAGACCCATGCTGGACCATTTTGTGACTCGCTTCAACAGGAAGCTGGAGGTGTTCTGTTCAGTCGTTCCAGATCCTTTAGCACTGGCAGAGGATGCATCCCAACATCCCTGGGACAACCTGGAGGTGTATGCCTTCCCTCCGTTTTGTTTGATCTGTCAGGTTCTGAACAGGCTGATGAGTTCACAGGGTCTCAGGATGACTTTGGTAGCCCCTCTGTGGCCTCAGGCGGAATGGTTTCCAGATCTGCTGTCGTTGTTGTCAGAGGTTCCGAGGGAGATTCCCCCTTGGCGACATCTGTGTCACCCGCATGCGGAAAGGTTCCACCAGTCAATAGAATCCGTCTCTTCACGGTTGGAGGCTATCAAGTATCTCTTCCAATCGAGAGGTTTTTCTCAGAGAACAGCTGGGCACATGTCCAGTAGTCTTAGAAAGTCGACCTCTGTGGTTTACCAAGGCAAATGGGCGATCTACTGTGACTGGTGTCATATATAGGGTTTTTCTCCACTCGCGACCTCTATTAGAAGGTATCTTTTTATTCTGCCGTAATTCTCCATTACCGAGTCTTTTAGATAGGCTTTATCTAGTTTCTCTAGGATTAACTTTGGACCCTCTGTACCAGTAAGTTTATCTTTATCTAATGCTTCCACTAGCTCTCAGGCTTTCCCTTTTAAGCTCATTCTCATTTCTATCGCCAGGTATTTTATATCTTCTCCATACAACAACAGCCAATCTTCGGCTTGACCTTTCCATTCTTTGTATTCTTCTTGTATCCCGCTAAACCTAGGACATTCCCTTCTCCATCTAGTAGTCTCCCTTTGTTCACTGTCGGATCCAGGCATCTTTGATCAACCCCGCTCTGCTACCAGTTTGAATTTCTGCCTAGCCTGACCCCTTTTATTTACACAAATGAATAATCTACCCACCTGTATGCTTTCTCCAACTCCAGTATACTCCAGAAATCACCTTAGAACAACAGCACAACAAGACTTACGACCCAAAAACTCCTACCAGACAGAGTTCTCCCCTACCAACCACACACCACCAGCACATGCTTTCTACTGCACCATGTTATTGTTTACATCTCCCCGACGCTGCCGCCATCTTGTCTATGACGTCACAACACAACTTAAATACATCAACAGACACCTTTTAGAATCAACCATATGCTGTCCATATATAGGACACCCACCATATTTCAACAATGCATAAAATACCCATAACAATTATACAATATACAATCAAGGGAAGCCCCAATGCCCCTGATGTCGTGAGGCCTGGCTTTCTTCGGGGGAGGAATACCCGCTCCTTCATAAGCTTTTCTGATCGTTTCCCATACCCAGAAGGAGATGGTGTTCTTCGAGACTGCCTTCTTCTCCTGGCCAGTGGACACGAACAGGTTCCTAATGGCTGGCATGAACTGGGCTGTCCTACCAAGGTGCTTCCTCACTGCCTGGACCGAACACGAGCAGGTCCTGAGGGTCGTCTGATCTTACTATGGCCAGGATCGAGATCTCCAAGAACCTGTCATCCCCGATTGAGGGGTTACAAGTCTTAGCCACAAAGGAGGGTACATACCGAAAGGCGAGCTCTTTCCACCCTTTCAAGTGGGAAACCTCGTAGGATAGGCCATGCAGCTCTCCTACTCTCTTGGTAGAAGCCAACGCCAGTAGGAAGACCATCTTCAACGTCAGCTCCCTGTCCAAGGTGTCCTCTAGGGGTTCAAAAGGGGGCTTCCTAAAGGCATCCAGCACCCTGGCTACGTCCCACTGTGGTGCCTTCAAGGCACTGCGGGGGGGCGAGACTACTTTACGCTCTTGATTAGCATCGAAAGGTGCCTGGGATTAGCATCGAAAGGTGCCTGGAATTACCCAAATCCAACCCTTTCAAAATGACAATTTGTCGAAAATTGCATTTTTCCTAACTATACAAACCTGAGGTCCTTTAACAATAGGAAGTAGCTAGCGGCAGCTGGAACGGTCGTAAGCTTCGAACAAGGGAGAACGGTAGTTAACTGCTTGTCCGATCGTCGCGCGCCGCGCGACTGGGAGGTAAACAAATCACTTTTGCTTTTGGCCCATGCAAAATACGCAGAGTGAGGGGTGGCATGAGGAGGGACTATATGTAAAGGACCTCAGGTTTGTATAGTTAGGAAAAATGCAATTTTCGACAAATTGTCATTTGTTCCGATACGTAATACAAACCCTCGGTCCTTTAACAATAGGAAGACTCACTTCTTGGTGGGAGGAATCTGAGTCTTTGATGAACAGACTGGTGTTCGTCCATCCCTGGAATGCCTCCCTGGTCGTAAGAGCGAGGGAGGGATCCAAGCCTCTGTCCGATTGATCGGGGTGTGCACCGCAGGATCAATGGTCAGACCTCTGGGCCGAGTACTAAGAGAGAGGCAAGCGTATCTCTTCGTACCAGCAAGCAAGAACTTGTTCCTGTTTGCAAGAGGCAACATAAAGTATGGGTTGTCTCAAGCTGGCATCCACTTCCTCCCCCTTGTTGGAGGAAGTGGTGGATATACGCTCCTATCCCTAGTGAAAGGGATAGGATGGGGCTCTGTTAAGTAGCTCACCTGCATTTTGTCCTTATCCAGCAGGGTGACGACCGTGTCCCTCTAACCACAGGTAGAGGGGAAGAAAAAGATGGGAAGAGGAGCCAGTCACACTCTCATTCACCATCCATTCTTACGGTCACACCAGGACTCGATGCTGTTCAGCCTGCGAGGGTCTGGGTTCGCTACACAACGTGTTGAGCAGCCACCACGGGTCCCAAGGAAAAAGATCCAAGGACCTGTGGGCAATATCCCGAAGGTAGAAGGAAGGGCATGTGGTCTGGTTGGACCAGACCCCTGCCTTCAGTACCTGCGCCAAGGAGAAGTTCTTGCGGACAAGGCAGCATCTCCTTCGCATCGAAGGCGGTGAAGTCCATTAGGGAGGGGATTGTGAACGACTCGAACCAATCGTCAGGGACCGAAGGGTTCTGAGTCTTCGCTACGAAGTTCGGTACGAAATCGAGCGTCACGGATCCCCATCCCCTGGATGCTTGACTTCGCAGGAGAAGTCATGCAGTTCCTCAGAGGAAAAGAAGGAAATAGTCGCATGACCTATCCCTCTTCTCTACTTCGGTGATGTCCAGTACCCATACTGGTCTGTCCGTTAGCAACGAAGTCTCTCGCATCCTCCTATCCCCATGCAGCGAAGTTCTCGGTAGTGGATAGGACACCGACACTCCATGGTGGGTGTCAATGGTATGGGTACTGTGACAAGCTATTAAAACGAAGTAATGATTGCTCTTTAACAACCGAACTAAGTCAACAGCGTAGTTCGTAATTGACTCGGCCGCTCTGACAGCTGCCGACTGACTGCGTTCGGTAGGAGGCAAGTTGTCAAAGCATCCGAGTAAGTCACGTGACCTTCGCCTTTAAAGGGTTATGCCAAGAGACCAAACAAATAATGTATTTGTTTGTCACCAATGCCGGACAGCGAGGTGATGATTCTCTTAAGGCATGTGCCCAACAGGCGAAAGTCAATTGCCTTCTAGAGACCGAGGTCCCTGAAGGTAAAACATCTCATGGTTGTTGAATCTCAGCTAAGGAGAAACAACACTATGTACCGTTGAAGACGAAGGTAGATATTGAATGCAACCTACATCTTCACAGACGAATCGAGAGAAGGATTCTCAAGATTCATAACCTGTGCTTACAAATGACTGAAAACGCTAACCGCTATTTCATTGCTGTCCGGTGAGAAGTCGTAGTTGCAATGAAAGCGGGGCGTTCTTCAGTAATGAAAACACAGGGGAAAGCCGCCTGAAGAACTGCTTCTCATGGGCTGAACATTTGGAAGTAGAGCTGTCAGGTCGGAGAGTTGGCAATGTCTTCTGACACATCTCGTAATTCGGGTTGAACAATGAACAATTGTATACCTACGAATACGAGATATTTTGAAGACAAACTCAGATGTCTGCAAAATCATTCGCATTATCGCAGTGCGATGCAGCGGGAGACTTGTACAGACTTCTGTTACCGTGCGGTAAACAGAAAGATGAAAGAGTCCAAGAGATATCTCTGTTGAAAATTCTCGCAATGTCGAAGGCGATGGAATCTAGCGTCACAGCAGTAGATGGGTCCTTCATTATTGCGAGAATCCCCGTTAATCAGAGACCTAAGTCCATGATTGTTGGGCCGAGATACGGTTCGGTAGTCAATCAAAGCAGGGCAGAGAGAGACATACATGACCGTGCATATCGGAGGCCCAGCTGATACTGAGCTGCTATCAGGCAGTTCAATACGCAGTAGTTGAGCCTGAGCTCTCGCTGACTCGTCATCCTGAGTTGCCAGGTAATCCATTATTCCACGAAGGAATGCGTTCGGCTAGAACTACCGAGCATAAAAGATATGCTCGAGCAATTATATTTAGGCGAAACGAATTTCGGTAAATATAACAGTTGAAATGGTGTTGTCGTGACAAAACCATAAGTATATAAAATTGAAACTGAAAACTCCTGGGAGGTTGCAGGCAACCCCGAGTTGCAGTTCAATTAGAATACTTCTCTTATAAGTCGCAATCCGTAGTTTAACTAGGATCTGCGCCTACCCCTCGGACAATTCAACTGCTTAGTAGAATCATGTCGCGAGGTTAATATACGTAGTATATTTGTAGGATTCTGAACAACGATCTCCATCCTAAATTCTTTTCCTTCAAGAAAACAAAATAAGGATTGGAGATCGACCACCTTCGATCTCTATCAAAGAGAGTGAAGGAGAAGTCTTCCTCGAAGGAAAGCTTCAATGGTGAACAGAATACCAAGACGATAGTTCAAGCCAAACTGGATATTCCCGTCCGATCTTCTCTAGTCCAGGTTGGTCGCCTACTGTGAGATAGTTTCTTCAGCAAGCATCTTCTTCCAATGCTAGAAATTCCAGGAATTCGAGCATAGGCTAGGTTCCCGATTATCGTGTATATCGGGATTCTCGTCTCGCTCACTTTGGACCGTGGTCTCGCGTAAGTGTTTGGAGATCGTAAAACTCGAACACTGAATGCGTTAGAAATTCCGTAGAATTCTAAGCAGTCTGCGAAACCCCCACCGAATTCGTCAAACGATATCGGCTGGTGGTCCTCTCGATTCCCGTAGAAATCGAGAATGGGGCAGGATTCCTCCTCAACGACCGGGGCTTACGTCAGGTAGGACCCGAAGGTCCCCCTGGTAGCGCAGTCCCGAACGTGGGATCCTACAGAGAAATCTCTGTAGGATCCCTCCCCTTTCCCTCGTAACCGTAAGGAGAGAGGGAATGGGGGAGGAATTGGATACTCGCTCGCCTTCCCAGTGGAACTAGCAGTTGGAGAAGAGTAGGAACAGCCATCGCCTTGCGGCGATGGCCTCTCAGTCTGGGAAAACGTATCGTCAGGAGAAAACGTTTTCCCGAGGAGGGTTACGAACTCTCACTGTAGGTAAGGGTCTGCCGCCACTGTGAACGTCGTCTGGGTGGGGCTGATCGACACCTGACAGGAGAGAGCCGATACCGTCCTCCGACTCATTCCAGTCCTCGTCGAGGTCGAAACCTCTCAGGAGGACCGAAGGAGTATTCAAATACGGTGTCCGAAGACACGTAGAAACGCCGCTGTCGCAGTAGAGGAGGTGGAAGTAGCTTGATCGACCGGCCAGAACTGAGAGAGCCTTCTTGTCCGGAGACGAGAGAGACTGGTTCGAGACAGAATCGGCAAGTTCCGATCGCGGCAGACCCACCGTCGGTTTGGGTTCCCTCTCGGGCCCCAAAACGACTCGAGCAGAGACGTGGGCTCTGCTGGTGGGAGCGGCAATCCTTCCGCAAGGTCATTATGCTGACGAATCAGCTTAATGACTTCTGCAAATTCCTCTGTATCTCGGGAGTAACCGTGTCTTGCGGAGTAGGACCGTCCAGTCCCTCCAACAAGAACAGATCCCGAGATACTCCTCCTTCAGAAGGGGAGGAACAGCGGCAGACCCCTGACGGTCGCCTCCAGCTACTTGCGCGTATGTCCTGGTCGGTCCTGGAACCGTGCCTGGTCCATACGGCGTCATAGCTGGGTCACGAGCGGCGCACCTCTCGTGATCGCTCCTCGGTACCTCGCTCCTCCCGTATAGCCCGAGGAGGTTGAAGGTACGGGAGAGGCAGACCTGACGCTCCCCCCTCGCTCGCTGGCAGGACCAGCGTGCGTGGAGGGCTGCTGCTGATTGTCAACCCTCCGCGGTGACGGTCGAGCAGCAGGCCTAGCCTTACCGCTCGCCTGGGGCGATTGGCTCGGCTGAGAACGTCGAGACCGATCTCTAGCGTCAGGCGAGCTGCCGCTGGTCACCGTCTCCGCCCGGTCCCATCGGGAGCGGCGGACGGGTGACCTGCTAGGCTCTCTGTCGCGTCGAGACCGGCCAGCGTCCTCTCGGCGCGTCGAGCCGCTGGTACCAGCCGTGGCTGGTACCGGCGGCCGCGGGGACTCCTTCCTCGCCTCAACCCGTGGCTGGTCAGCGACCGTCACGTCAGCCCGAGCAGCCAGTTGATCGCTGCTAGAGCGTCCACTGGCCTGGCGAGAGTCGTGTGCACGACTCTCGCCAGTCTTCTGCTCCGCGCCGCTGTCTTGACGGCGAGCGAGCTCGGGCGTCAAAACTTTGGCTGGACGGTCTTCTTTGGAAGAGCGTCCACTCGGTGCTTCTCGCGAACGAGAAGCGGCCGAGACGGAACCTGGTTTAGCGGCAGAACCGCTAGCACCAGGTGAGGACGCACCAGCCGAGGCTGGTGCACCTCTGGTCCCCGTCGACTTCTTCTTTGCAGAAGAAGCGACGGGCCCCGTTCCCGAAGGAACAGGAGGACCAGCAGAAGAGCTCCCCAGCTCGCCTGAGCGAGCCGGGCCCTTAGAAGATCCCGAAGGAGTCTTCTTAGGGGGGGAGGAGGCAACCTTCTTCTTCTTCGGCTGTTTGGTGTTAGAAGTCGAAGGGGAAGGAGAGGCAGCAGACGACGAAGAAGACGATGAAGACGACGACGACACCTTCTTCCTCTTCCTCTTCTTCTTCGCCAGGCTCCGCAGGACAGACGTCAGGTCTTCCATCCAGGAGGGAGCCGGGGCAGTTGCCGAAGCAACAGGGCCCGACTGCACCTGTCCGGAAAGACCTGAGACTGTGACAGCACCACCAACAGCAGGAACAACAGGAACAGGTCCAGGAACGGCAGGAACATCCTGAAAGTGAATGAGCAGCAGGCACCTGATCTGAAAGGGAATGAGCGGCTGGGACAGCAACAGGTACGGCAGGCACGGCAGGTACCACAGGAGAGCCAGGCGTCCTGTCGGCAGCTACCGTCATCCTCGGCACTGGCGGCAGGTCCAGGGGGGTACTCTTTGGGCAGCGGAAGTCCGGGGTCGGCAATACAAAGAACCCAGGTGGCGGTGGCACCGTCCTCTTTGGCACGGCAGGAATTGGTTTCTGGATTGCAGCCGTGGGTGTTACCGACATGACATGTGGTGTGTACACCAGGTGCGGTGGCATCTCATATGCTGGTGTCGAGATTGTGGTTGTTGTAGTGGTTACCGTACCATGAGTGACCACTGCCGACCCCGCCAACCGCTGAATCAACCCCTGTATGCTCGGCACTCCCTGCAGTCCCAGCGACTCCCACACCTGTCCCAGGTCGTCCTTCGCTGATGGCACACCTGCGGAAGCAACAGTCGGGTTAGTTAGAGGGGCTTCCTCGCGCCTGGGGGGGAGAAGAACCCCACCCAGAGCGGACGGAAGACCCCGAGTACAACTGGACGTCCGGGTAGCGGGCGCCCTCCTCCACACTCGACGGATCGAGAGAGGAGAAGGACTCCGCTACCCCCCCCCCCCCCCCCCCCCCCCCGCAGGGGAAGGCGCGAAACGTGGGGGCTGGCCGGGGGGCAGGAAAGAGGACGAAGTGTCCGTTACCAAAGGAGTCACTGGACTTTCCGATGACTTCTTGGGCGGCCTAAGTCTCTTCCTGCCCTCGTACAGCACCCACTGCGCCTCGGACCAATGCATACACGTTACACAGGGCTCGTTGCGGGAGCACTCTCGCCGCCCCGACAACGAGTACAAACCTCGTGAGGTCTACATCTACATCCAAGGTCGTCTCCCACGGATGTAGCACCTGCGGTAACATAGATAGATTAGTAAGAGGGGTTCCCTCACGCACGGGGGGAAGACATGCCCCACCCCGAACGCAAGGAAGACCCCAAATACAAAATACAATGAAGAAGCTGAGCGGGGGGCAGGAAGGAAGACGAAGAATCGGATACCAAGGGAGTCGCGGGAGAGCTTTCCGACGACTTCCTGGCAGACCTTCGCTTCCCCTACCAAAACCCCCCGCACAGCAGTGAAAAGTAATATGAAAATGAAACAGAATACTGCCCTTGCGATTCACTTCATAGAACTTAAAGGAGAAAAGATCAATTCCCGGGTAAGAACGGAAACTTGATCCAATAATATGATGCTATCATAAAATAGATATGAAAATGAAACAGAATACTGCACTTGCGATTTCATTTTCACATAAAAAAATCGTAAGGATCAATTCCCGGGTAAGAACGAAAATTGATCCAAATTAAATTTCATGCAAATAAATAAATGAAAATGAAAAGAATATTGCACTTGCGAATCCACTTTCATTGCATTCTATTATACAAAATTAAAAGGCTCGTGCCGAGCGCAATCACACTCTCGGTAACGAACGCACAGGGCAAAAATATAATGAAAAGAGTACTTACATCTTTCAATTACACACTTTCGCCCAAATACATGACTCGGCGCGAGCGCGCCCGCCCTCGGCACCGAGACATAATTCAAGGGTTCAATTCATGAAAAGAGGAAATCGCCGCATCTACGGCGATAACTCCATGTTGGTTCATAATTAAGTAATGAAAATGAAAACAGTGTACTTACAGTTTCATTTTCAAGTCAAACAAACCATTAGTAGAAAACACAATATAAACAAAGCATACGACGATGAAGCGGGCAGAGAGCGATGACGAACACGTCCTTCACACCCGCGGCCGAAAGCAAAAGTGATTTGTTTACCTCCCAGTCGCGCGGCGCGCGACGATCGGACAAGCAGTTAACTACCGTTCTCCCCTTGTTCGAAGCTTACGACCGTTCCAGCTGCCGCTAGCTACTTCCTATTGTTAAAGGACCGAGGGTTTGTATTACGTATCGGAACAAAGGAAGGCTTGGCCTAGGGCGGCCCTGACCCCCTTCACGGCTGCTACCAAGAGGGCTTTGTCCAGTCTCAGGTGTACCAGGGAGTCCGCTATGTGGGGAATCTTGGCCTGCAGAGGCTTCTTGAGACCTCTCTCTCTGCACTAGTTTCCGAACACCATCCATTTGACCTGGTAGACGGTTGCGGACAACTTCCTCAGGTACCCTGACATCTGGGAGGCTACTCTCTGGAGAGAAGCCCTCCTTACTCAGAAGCCACTTGATAGTCTCCACACGTGAAGGGATAGAGCTGGGAGACCTTCGTGGAACCTCTCGAAGTGGGGCTGTCTTAGAAGGTCTGGCCTGAGGGGCTGCTTCCAAGAGTTTGGCCCAGTCTCTAAAAATGCTAATAAATGATTACTTCCAAAGTTTTATCTATTCCAAATAAAGTTATTACATAAAAATATATAAAGTCCTATTCTACATAACGTCATTTATAACATAACTACGGAAATTGTTTACTATCATACGATAGTTGAAATAAAAGCCAAACAGATGTTGTTGTTATCCAATTCGGTTGTACTTAGCAAGTGTTGTTTCTCGTTCGGTTGTTCATGGCTGTACACATTTATGCAACGAGCATAAGGCTAAAACAATACTTTTATCATTCTCTTTTACTGTTTTTGAACTTACTTAACCCTCTTACGCCGATTGGACGTATTAAACGTCGAGTCAAAATGTCTCCCGTATGCCGATTGGACGTATCATACTTCGGCTCAAAGTTTTTTTAAAAATTCGCGGAAAAATACTTATAGGCCTACCAGCCGAAAACTTTTGTATCACGCGCCTTGGGGGATGCTGGGAGTTCACGGATCAAGGTGTTGTTTTGTTTACAATCGCTACGCAGGCGCGCAAACGCGAATTTCTTTCTTATCGCACTAAATTATTTCGTCACTTTGACATAATTTTTGCACCATTTTAAATTATCCTTTACATGAAGTATTATATATGAAAATGTGCGCAATTTCATGTAAAATACAACAAAAAAATACTCATGATTGTAGCTTTTATCAGTTTTGAAATATTTTCATATAAATAACGATAAGTGCAAAAATTTCAATCTTTGGTCAACTTTGACTACCGAAATGGTCGAGAAACGCAATTGTAAGCTAAAATTCTTATATTATAGTAATATTCAATCATTTGCCTTCATTTTGCAACAGATTGGACGTCTCTAGCACAATATTTCGATTTATGGTGAATTTATGAAAAAACTTTTTCCTTACGTTCGTGCGATACTCTTCCGATAAATTTTTTCGTGCGATTGTCCTAATGTTTGCACCCTTTTAAATTTGCCGTTACATAAAGTTTTATATATGGAAATGTGTGCAATTTCATGCACAATACAACAAAAAACAAACCATGGTTGTAGCTTTTATCAGTTTCGAAATATTTTCATATAAATAACGTTAAGTGGAAAAATTTCAACTTTCGGTCAGCTTTGACTCTACCGAAATGGTCGAAAAACGCAATTGTAAGCTAAAACTCTTATATTCTAGTAATATTCAATCTTTACCTTCATTTTGCAACGACTTGGAAGTCTCTAGCACAATATTTCGATTTATGGTGAATTTATGTAAAAAAAAAAAAAAAAACATTTTCCTTACGTCCGCGCGGTAACTCTTCCGAAAAAATCAGATTTTTTTTTGTGCGATTGTCGAAATGTTTGCACCATTTAAAATTAGCTGTTACATAAAGTTTTATATATGAAAATGTGCGCAATTTCATGTAGAATACAACTAAAAATTGATTGAAGGTTGTAGCTTTCTCTTTTTTCGAAAATATTTGCATATAAATCACGATAAAAAAGAAAAAAATCACGTTCGGAATCAATTTGACTCTACTGAAATAGTTGAAAAACGCAATTGTAAGCTAAAACTCTTACGGCCTAGTAATATTCCATCATTTTTCTTCATTTTGAAACAAATTTGAAGTCTGTAGAACAATATTGTGATTTATGGTAAATTTTTGAAAAATATATTTACCTTCACTCCGCGCGCCGATTCGCGGCCGCAAGTCTCCGAAATACGTACATAGCATTATCCTAATATTTGCTCCTTTTCATATTAGCCGTTTTATAGAGTTTCATATATCAGAATGTGCGCAAATTCATGAAGAATACAATAAAAAATAAGTGAAGGTTGTAGCTTTTTCCATCTCCGAAATATGTGCATATAAAAAAATATATATATAAAAATAAAAATTTCGACATTCGGCTCAAATTTAACTCGTCCGAAATGGTCGAAATCTGCAATTCTAATCTAAAACTCTTACAGTATCGTAATATTAAATCATTTGTCTTAATTTTGAAACAAATTGGAAGTCTCTAGAACAACATTTTAGAATTACAGTGAATTTTTTTGTTTTTGAAATAACATTTTTTTACGTCCGCGCGTTACGAATTCGTACATCATTTTGTGATAATATTTTTCCGGTGTTGCTTTTATTGTTTTACTATGTATTATATATCAAAATGATTGCAATTTAGTGTACAATACAACGAAAAAAAAAAGTAACTCGTTAGCTTTGACCGTTTTTTGCACAGCGTGATTTGAATACAATTATCTATGAATTTTCTTTTTTTCGCTACCATATCTCGCATTATTTACATATGATAATGATATTATTTTTAATTTCTGATTATTGCATACTAAACTTCAGGCAATGACAAAAAAATGAGCCAAAAATGAATTCTTAATCTTTAAAACTAAGCGCGCTGTGATTTTTTGAAAATATTATTTTTTCCGCTTCCGCGCTCACTCCAAACTGGCGCCGGCATACAGGAGAGGTTTTGATTTTTAGGGCTTCGGCGTAAGAGGGTTAACTAGAAGATGGGATAAAGTTAGGCTATTGTAATTTGGTCTCTCTTGCTAACTGATTGTACGCTACTGCCTTCAATCGTTGCGAGATATTTAAAAATAGTTTCAAAATATTGTAAAAACAGTATTACTTGCTAACCCCAACGAAAATCAGATTACTGCAAGATGAATTATCGTAACTTAAAGATACTTATTCGTTTAACAAAATTCTTTTGAAGTTGCGACGTGCGGGGAGTGCAGTGGCAGCACAGTCGTGAGTGTAATTGTAAGCAGTTGTGTACGATTAGTCGAAATAAACAGAATAACTCGTTTAATGACGGGTTCACTGAAACGGAGCCCCGTCGTTAAACAAGGAGTACCTGGATTTAAAAGTTTGCAAGATCTTCCTCCAAAAGTTGCTGCCCTATGATGTGCCAGGCAAACACTATATCAAATCAAAATCATGAAAGGAATAAGAGGGGTTTGGAGGGAATGTTCTACTGCACATACTTTGGAATCAGTGCACACGCACATAAAATTTTTGAATGGATTTGTAGTCAACAAATTTGCCTTGACACAGCTTTGAAATTTCTCCCTTTAAAAGGCCAACAAAGAATATCATTAATCTTTAAAAAATTATCATGATGTTTATTATTAAATAAACACTTGGCAACAGTTTCATTACATATTGGATGGATGGATGTATGAGTTTTAGGGCAAAAGCCCAGGCACTGGGGCCAAAGAAGCCATTCAGCGCCGTAATGGAGATTAAATAAATTACATTATGAATGAGTTAATAAGTGTATGAAGAAAGTGGTTCATATATAAATTACAATATGAGAAATGAATGAATTAATGAAGAAATAAATGAAGAAAATGCTTAATAAATAAATATATATATATCTATGATGTGATAGCTAAAAAATAATTAAATGTTATTAAAAATATTTAGAAACTTTAAAAAGGAGATGAGAGCAGAAATATCTGCTTCATCTCCCAAAATATCACAAAGGGATTTACCCCTAAGATATCTCTCTCTCTGGTTAAAATATCTGGGGGAAGCAACCAGAATGTGCTCCACTGTTAGCATCTCGCCACCGCAAGCACACTCTGGGAGGCTGCCCCCTTCTAAAATAAACTGATGGGTCAAATAAGTGTGCCCAATCCTCAGTCTGCTTAAAACTATTTCTGTTCGCCTATCAGACTGGAAAGACGAAGGCCACGGCAATATATTATTTCTAATATTTCTATACTTTCTATTATTGGCAAGATGAGAAGTCCATCTTTCTTGCCATTTGCTTAAAATATAAGACCTAAAAGGACCTTTTAAGATCTGTATGAGCACTTTTTACTAAAGGCTGTTTCTGAGAGACACTAGCAGCTTTCGCTTCCCCATCTGCCATCTCGTTTCCCCGCAAATCCCCACATGTGAAGACCCAACAGAAAGACAGAGATTTACGCAAATAATACAAATGGAGGAGCGATTCCTGAACTTTTTGAACTAACGGATGGAAGCTATTGAATTTTTTAATAGCTTCTAAAGTGCTTTTCGAATCAGAGTAAATGACAAAATTAGTGTCGCTACTTTGAACAACTATATCCAAGGCAGAGACTATGGCTGTTAATTCTGCTGTGAATATGGATGCAAAGTCAGGTAGTTTAGCTGTATATGCTGCATCACCAAGGATAACTGCACAGCCAACACCACTACCTGACTTTGATCCATCCGTATATATTTTTGTCACATTAGTATGGACAGTTTCGTGCTCCAAAAGAATTTTCCCCTAATCTCTTCCTCAGGACAGTCTTTTTTTTTTTTTGTTAAAAGCTTTTTTGCACACGGATGCTTCTGGAATAAGCCATGGAGGTTATTATTATTATTAATAGGTGTTAGTTTTTCCAGACCTCTGAGTCTCGAGTAGACTCTTCTCGGGCTGGGATACACAGGATGTTTTACTTCCATGACTTTCTGGGATTTAAGATTATTACCCTAACATCTTCATTTAGTCTAACTTGGATTGGTCTAGAGGCTCTTATACCAGAAAAAGACCCGTGAGTCTGCTTCCCTCAGCACCTGGAAAGAGGGATTTTTGGGAGCACTTTTAATTCTAGCCATGTACCTAATCCTAGTTCTTGCCTTCTCAAATCAAGGGGAAGTTGGTTAGTATCAACATATATGCTTTCAACAGGCGAAGTTCTAAAAGCCCCTGAGCATATTCTCAGCCCCATATTGTGTACAACATCTAGTTCCTTCAGCCTGGTTTGACAAGCTGAGGAATAAATCTGACAGCCATAGTCTAGCTTGGACCTACACAGTGAGTCATATAGTCTCAGCAGGGATTTTTTATCAGCTCCCCAACTAAATCCAGAAACAACCTTTAAAATATATTCAGAGATTGTTTAACCTTAATCTTTAAGGAGTTTATGTGGCTGGCCCATGTCAATTTCTGATCAATGGTCATTCCCAAAAATTTCACTTCATTTTCATAAGGAATGATAGATCCTTTTAAACTGAGTGGGAACCTCTTCCACACGCTGGCACCTAGTAAATCTTGCAGAAACTGTTTTAGAGGAGGTGAATTTAAAGCCATTCTCATCAGCCCACTTTGTAATGGCATTAACAGACCTTTGCAGATGTTTACATACTGACAAGGCATCATATCCTGTGCAGTATATTGCAAGGTCATCAACAAAAAGTGAGCATTTAACAGGTGATGATATTTGTTGGACTATACTGTTTATTGCCACTGAAAAAAGTGTTACGCTTAAAACGCTTCCTTGTGGAACACCCTCCTCCTGCACAAAAGGTTGGGAGAGAGTGTTGCTTCACAGAATAAATGGAATGAAGCAAAAAGTCTTTAATTAGCTCAGGCACACTTGTACATGACGAATTACTGTATGTTACATACAAAGATTACGTTTTGATATGAAACACATGGCAAAGAAACACAAGTCAAATGTTCAAATGATTGGGAATAGGGTAAAGAACAGAGCATGATGGGTCAGTTGCCTTATAAACAACCCCAATTGCAAGGTTAGAAAGGTGACCTCCGTGTTGCATATAAATTCAGCATCTGCTATGTCTAGCACACTTTCGAGATTACTCCGGCAAGTAAGAAAAGAAAAATTATTTTTGTGAACTCGAATGTATTCATTAACCCCTTCTTTACCGGGGGTGAGCAGAATGCAAACATTGTGTTTGCTGCCGAACTGAATCTCTCGGTAGTGACTCCAGTTTGGAGGGGTGCCGATCGTAAAAATATTTGCCAAAAATACACTAATCAAGACAGGCTAATGAAATTATCAGGTATTATTAGCACTATAATAACGCTTATTCTCTGTTAGTTTTATCATCCTACAGAGAAAATAAATGATTTTATGAAAAAAAAATGTGAAACTCGGTACACTGGTGGTCGGTGAGAAAACTACAGTCTTGAATAGAAATTCGGTCTTACAGAATGTTGGTATATCGCACCTGGAACATGCAAATAAAGTATTATCAAAATAGAACAGTAAATAAGCAATGTAATAAAAAAAAAAAAAAAAAAAAAAAAAAAAAAAAAAAAAAAAAAAAAAAAAAAAAAAAAAAAAAAAAAAAAAAAAAAAAAAAAAAAAAAAAAAAAGAGCAAAAACTAAAGCGAAAGCCCCGCCAATAAATATGGAAATCGCAAATTTTTATAGTATATCTTCAAAAATTGGTCGATGTCATTTTCTACGTTTTCTAAGATTAGTTTCATCACAGAAAACAACTTTAGGGGTATCAGGGGTATCTAAACTAATTTTTCAAGTTTCTTGTCCTCAGAAAAAATCGCTTTTTCGCTTTTTCTCTGGTTTGGTTTTTTATATATAAAGTTACTATAAGGCTTTATTTTTACCTTCATTTATCTGGTGTTCATATCTTTTATTTGTAAAATGACAATTTGTCCAAAATTGCATTTTTCCTAACTATACAAACCTGAGGTCCTTTTACAATAGGAAGATACTAGCGGCAGCTGGATAGGTCGTAAGCTTTCGAACAAGGGGTTCGGTAGTTTAACTGCTTGTCCGACGGCGCGCGCGCGCGCGACTGGGAGGTAAACAATCACTTTTGCTTTGGCCCAAGCAAAAACTGCAGAGTGTGAGGGGTGGCATGAGGTGGGCTATGTGTAAAAGGACTCAGGTTTGTATAGTTAGGAAAAATGCAATTTTGGACAAATTGTCATTTGTTCCGACACGGCATACAAACCTTCGGTCCTTTTACAATAGGAAGACTCACTTCTTGGTGGGTGGAATCTGAGTCTTTTGTGAACAGACTGGTGTTCGCCCTACCTTGGAAGCCTCCCTGGTCGTAAGAGGCGAGGGAGGGATCCAAGCCTCTGTCCGATTGATCGGGGTGTGCACCGCAGGATCAATGGTCAGAACCTCTGGACCGAGTACTAAGAGAGGGGCATGCGCATCTCTTAGTACCAGCAATGCAAGAACTTGTTCCTGTACAGGAGCAAATATAAAAGTCATGGGTTTGACTCTTGTAGGCATCCACTTCCCCCCCTTGTAGAAGGAAGTGGTGGATATTCTGCTCCTATCCCTAGTGAAAAGGGATAGGATGGGGCTCTGTCATATAGCTCACCTGCATCTCGTCCTATCCAGCGTAGTGACGACCATGGCCCTCTGCCCACAGGTAGAGGGGAAGGAAAAGATGGGAAGAGAGAGCCAGTCACTCACTCACTCACACATCCATCCACACAGTCACACCAGGACTCGATGCTGTTCAGCCTGCGAGGGTCTGGGTTAGCTACACAACTTGTTGAGCAGCCACCACGGGTCCCAAGGAGGTATCCAAGGACCTGTGGGCAATATCCCGAAGGTAGAAGGACGTAAAGGTAGTCTGGTTAGACCAGACCCCTGCCTTCAGGACCTGCGCCACGGAGAAGTTCTTGCGAAACGCCAACGAGGGGCCAATACTTCTGACTTCGTGAGCTCTCGGACGGGACGTACGGATGTCGTCACTACCATCAGCCTCATACGCCCTCCTGATGACCTCACGCAGCCAGAATGAAGAGTGTTCTTGGATACTTCTTTCTTGGTGACCCCGGTGCTAACGAAGAGGCGTCGACACTCAGGCCTGAGGTGTCGAGTTCTCTTCAGATAGCGCCGTAGCGCCCTCACAGGACAAAGCAGCATCTCATACCGCATCATTATCGGTGAAGTCCAATAGGGAGGGAATCGTGAATGACTCGAACCTGTCATCAGGGACTGACGGTTTCTGAGTCTTCGCAACGAAGTTCGGGACGAAAATCGAGCGTCACGGATCCCCATCCCCTGGAGTGTCGTACATCATAGGAAAGACCATGAAGTTCCTCTACTCTCTTCGCGATTGCCAGGGCCAGCAAGAAGAGGGTCTTGAGGTCGATCCCTGTCTGACGACTCTCGGAGTGGCTCGAACGGTCGAGTCAGACTCCTAAGACGAGAGTCACGGTCCCACGCAGGGGGCTGAGTTCCCTGGGTGGGCAAGACCTCTCGAAGTCGCTCCAAGGCAGGAGATCGGCGACCTCCAGCAAGGAGATCTCGAACGAGTTCGAGATGTCCAACCCCCTCAGTTTTCAGGACGAGCGCCAAGGCGGCTCTGTATCCTTTAACTGTGGGGGACTGAAAGGAGCTTCTCTCGGCGAAGAAACACGAGGAAATCCGCTACCTGCTGAAGAGTGGCTCTGAGAGGAGATAGACCCCGTCTACGACACCAACCACAGAAGACGGCCCACTTCCCCTGGTACACACGCTGCAGAGACTAGACGGACGTTTCCAGCCATCTCATGTGCTGCGCTACGAGAAAAGCCTCTCCGTTCGCAAGAGATGGTGGATAACAGCCAGCCGTGAAGACGTAGGGACTGGACTGCTCGGTGGTACCGCTCGACGTGTGGTCGAGAAGGTTGTGCCAAGGGGGATCTCTCTCGGTTCTCCTGCGAGAAGAGCAGCAGGTCCGGATACCAAATGGCCTGTGGCCATTTGGGAGCCACAGGATCATCCTGAGATTCGGGTGACCAGCGCTCGAACTGATCACCTTGCGCTAATCAGGCTGAACGGGGGAAAGGCATAGGCGAAGAGGTTGTCCCACGGGTGGTGGTTGAAGAGCGTCCTCTGCAGCTGCCCCCATGGGTCCGGCACGGCCGAGAAGAACACCTGGAGCTTCCTGTTGTGCCGGGTGGCGAACAGAATCCACGACTGGTCGCCCCCACAGGTCGAAAGAGCCTTTCCGCCACGTCCTGGTGTAGAGACCATTCGGTCCCTATCACCTGAATCCCGACGGCTGAGCGTGTCTGCTACTACATTCCTCTTCCCTGGAATGTAGCGTGCCGACAGCTCTATTGAGTGTGCCTGAGCCCAACTCGTGCACCTGCCGAGTCAACTGGTACAACGGGAGAGACACTAGGCCCCCCTGTTTGTTGACGTAAGCCACCACGTGGTGTTGTCGCACATCAACACCACTGAGTGTCCCATCAGCGGTCCTGGAACTCTTGGAGAGCGAGGAACGCTGCCTTGAGTTCCAGTACATTGATGTGAAGGTGCTTGTCGTTCTCTTTGTCCCACATCCTGAAGTCAGCAACTCCTCCAGGTGTGCGCCCCATCCTCGGTCGATGCGTCTGAGAACAGCTGCATGTCCGGGGGGGGAGTGCGCAGAGGCACTCCTCTTAAGAGGTTCCTGTCGTCGAGCCACCAGGCTAGGTCCTGCCTCACCTCCTGTGTCAGTGACACTGGAAAGCTTGGGGATCCGTCGCCTGTGACCAACTCTCCTTTAGTCCTCCACTGAAGAGACCGCAGGTGAAGACGCCCGTGAGGGACTAACTTCTCGAGTGACGACAGGTGTCCGATCACGACTTGCCATCGCTGAGCTACCTGTTCCTGCCGAGACAGGAACTGGTTGGCTGCCTCTCTGAATCTGCTGATCCGCGAGTCTGCGGGGAAGACTCGCCCTGCTACCGTGTGCGATCAGCATACCCAGGTACTTCATCCTCTGCTTGGGCTCGAGATCGGACTTCTCGAAGTTCACAAACGATCCCCAGGATCGCGACAGAACTCGAGCAGTCGATCCCTGTCCTGTAGCAACTGCGAGCGGGAGCTCGCCAGGACTAACCAATCGTCGAGATACCTCATCAGACGTATCCCGTGCGAATGGGCCCAAGCAGACACCAGAGTGAACACTCGCGTGAACACCTGTGGGGCGGTTGAGAGACCGAAGCACAGTGCCCTGAACTGGTACACCGTCCCGTCGAGGATGAAGCGGAGGTACTTTCTGGAGGACTGATGAATGGGTATTTTGGAAATACACATCCTTTCAAGTCCACTGAAAGCATGAAATCGTTCTCCCACCTGATGGAGTCGAGCACTGAGCGTGCCGTCTCCATCGTGAACCGGGTCTGGCGAACAAACCGGTTCAGGGGAGAGAGATCTATCACCGGGCGCCAGCCTCCCGTAGACTTTTCCACCAGGAAGAGTCGACTGTAAAAGCCCGGTGACTGATCCGTGACGATCTCTACAGCTCTCTTGCTCAGCATGGTCTTGATCTCCTGTCTGAGTGCTACGTCCTTCGGTGACCCCCCGGGGACGTAACGAGCTGCTGTTGGACCGGGTTGGAGGTGAGGGGTGGCCGAGATTCGAAGGGTAATAGATATCCCTCCCGAAGGACATCTACAATCCAGGTCTCGGCGCCGTAGCGCTGCCAAGTTGCCCAATGGCTGGCCAGGCACCCCCCACACTTCCGGCAGCAGGTGAGGGGGAACGCCGTCCCTAGCGTTTTCCCCCCTTTCCCCCCTTTCTTCGACTTCTTCCCAGAGCCTCCACGGGATGGAGGAGGGCTGGGAGGAGGGCTGGTTACGGCCCCCTTGCCAGAAGTCGAAGAAGACAGAGTCATTCCTCGGGGCTTCGACGCAGCAACCGTCTTAGCATTCCGAGGAAGCGCTAGCCGAGCTCTTAGACTTGGCCGCAGTCCGAGGCTGCCCAGAAGCCTTCGAGACTGCCTGGTGAACCAGACGGTCACTGTCCTCAGTGCGCCGTCTGTCCACCGCAGCGTCCACCATCTCCTCCTGGGAAGAGAGACGTGGAACTCCGTAAAGGTCCGTTTCGAAGTCCCAATGCCGCTTCACACGCCCGGCCGCCCTGGACACCCCGAGTAAGGACAGCGTCCCTTCGTCGGAGAACCAGGTTGGCCCACAGGTTCACCGTCTGGTGGGCAAGGAAAGAGATGGCTCTTCCCCCAGACTGGCAAAGTCTCCTGAAAGGCCGAGTCATCTTCGGGAGAAATTCTCCCAGAGTTGGCTGCGACCTTAGATACTGTGAGGGACCACAGATCTAGCCAGAGACGGCCTGGAAAGCTGACCATGGCGGTAGATTCCAGGCCTAGTGCCTCTCTTGCTGCGAGAACCACAGGTTCTCGGACAGGAGCTGTTGCAGAGCACACCCGGAGTCAGCCTCGCTAACTCCGGGTTCACCTGTTTGGGCGGCATCGGATCTTCAGATGGCACGTAAAACCGCCGATGTCGTAGCAGAGGAGGTGGAAGTAGCTTGCTAGACCTGCCAGACTTCAGTGAACCGTCCTGTCCAGAGACAAGCGATTCAACTTGGTCCAGCACTGAGTCAGCCAGCTCTGACCGCGGCAAAACCCACCGTCGGTCTGGGTTCCCTCTTCGGGCCCTGCCCCGAACGACTCGAGCCGGGACGTGGGCTCGGATGGTGGGAGCGGCGATCCTTCCCCGAGGTCGTTGTGCTGACGAATCAGCGCAATAACCTCGGCAAAGTTCCTCTGGATCTCAGGAGTGACTGCATCTGTGGAGTCGGACCGTCCAGTCCCTCAAACAGGAGCACCTCCCGAGACCCTCCTCCCTCAAGGAGAGGAGCAGCGACAGCCCCCTCTCGGTCTCCTCCAACCACCTGTGCGTAAGACCTGGCTGGTCCGAGAACCGAGCCTGGTATGTACGACGACGTGGCGGGATCCTGAAGGGCGCACCCTTCACGATCACTCCTCAATACCTCGCCCCTCCCGGTGTAACCCGAGGAGGTTGAAGGTATGGGAGAGGCA
The DNA here is from genome assembly GCF_015104395.2 of Macrobrachium nipponense. Classification (NCBI taxonomy): domain Eukaryota; kingdom Metazoa; phylum Arthropoda; class Malacostraca; order Decapoda; family Palaemonidae; genus Macrobrachium; species Macrobrachium nipponense. The sequence continues at coordinate 42,147,860 of NC_061102.1, read as the reverse complement.
GACCTGACGCTCTCTCCTCGCTCACTGGCAGAACCAGCGGGCTTGGAGGACTGCAGGCGATCGTCAACCACCGCGGTGGCGATCGAGCTGCAGACCTAGTCGAGCCGTCTCGCTGTGGAGAACGGCTGGACCGAGAACAGCGGCCCCGGTCTCGTGTGTCAGAGGAGCTGGTGCTGGTTACCGTACCCGATCGCTCTCGTAAGAGCGACGGTCAGGACGACCGGCGAGCTCCACTGTCACGGTGAGACCGGTGCGTGTCCTCACGGTGCGTCAGTTCGCTGGTACCAGCCGTGGCTGTCCGGCGAACGGGGGGAGGGGGACCTCTTCCCAGCCTCAGCCCGTGGCCGGTCATGGACCGTCACGTCCGCCCGGGTAGCCAGCTGCTCGCCGCGAGAGCGAGAGCTGGTCTGGTGAGAGTCGCGTGAGCGGCTGTCACCAGTCTTCCGCTCCGTGCCGTGGACCTGACGCTGAGCGGACTCAGAGGTCTGGTTCCTGGCTGCACGTCGCTGGTAGGCGACCGTGACTCGGTACCTCTCGCGAACGAGCGGCCGAGCCGGATCCTGCTGCTGTGGCCGAACCACTGACAGCAGGTGAGGAAGTGCCGGTGTTAGCCGGCACCCCTCTGGTCCCCGTAGTCTTCTTCCTTGCGGGAGAAGAGACGGGTCCTGCTCCCAGAAGGAGCAGGGCGCGACCAGCGGAAGAACCCCCCGTCTCACCAGAGCGAGACGGGCCCTTAGAAGCTCCCGAAGGAGACTTCTTAGGGGGGGGGGAGGCGACCTTCTTCTTCTTAGGCGGGGGAGCCTTAGAAGAAGAAGGGGAAGGTGAGGCGGCAGACGACGACGACGAAGAAGACGATGAAGACGACGACGACACCTTCCTCCTCTTCTTCTTCTTCTGTCAACCTCCTCAGGACCGACGTCAGGTCTGTCTCCAGGACGGAGCCTGGGGCTGCTGTTGCCGAAGCAACAGGGCCCGGACGTACCTGTCCGGAACAGACCAGCATCGGGAGCAGCGGCGCCAGGAACGGAACAACATCAGCAGGTGCGAGCATCACAGGAACGGCAGCAGACACGGCAGGATCAGGAACAGGAACAGCAGCGGTGGTCACGGCAGGTACGGCAGATACAGCTGGTCGAACCAACGGCACAGACGTTCATCGGTACCCGGCGTGGGTAGGTCCAAGGGGCGAGCTCTTCGGTGCACATTGAAGTCCGGTCCGCAGGCCAGCACGGCAAACCTCAAAGTGGTGGGACGGCATCACACTCCCCCTCGAGTTACGGCGACTGGCCCTGCACCGATGTTGTGGGTGTCACAGAGACCGCGTGCTGGGTGTACACCAGGTGAGGAGGTGACGCGTAGCCAGGTGTTTGTCAGGGTCGTGGTGGTGGTTGTAACCGTAGCATGCGTAACCGCCACGGAGCCAGCGAGATGAGAGCAGCCCCTGGACACTCGGCACCGCCCTGCAGTCCAACGATGCCCACACCTGTCCGAGGTCATCCTTCACGGCAACCGCACCTGAGGAGGCAAAAGTCGGGTGATTAGGAGGATCCTCTACCCGCTCGCGCGAAGACGAGCGGATAGAGGACCCAGAGTACAACTCTACGTCGGGGTATCTAGCGCCCTCCTCCACACTCGACACATCGGGTGAGAGGAGAAGGACCTAGACACCCGCCCCGAAGGGGAAGGCGCGAGACGTGGAAGTTGAGCGGGCGGGCGGCAGGAAAGAAGACGAAGTGTCCGTCACCAAAGGAGTCGCGGGAGAGCTTTCCGACGACTCCTTTGGAGGCCTTCGCTTCTTCCTGCCCTCATACAATGTTCCACTTTGCGCCTCCGACCATCACTACAAACATCACAGGGCTCGGCCCGGGTGCATTCGCGCCCCCGGCACCGAGCACACAACACATGAGGGTCAATCTCGGGGAATGATCTGAACTTCCCGCATTTGCGCCCTTCGGTACCCGGGCAAAGTCTCCTGGGGGTAGCGAGGCGTGGAGATTCCATCATAATTCAATTGCAGCGTAATTATATGATGAGAGAATAAACTGTACTTACAAGCTCTTTCATACACAATTACAAACAAACTAGAAAGCAAACGACGAGCAGCGGGCAGAGAGCGAACACACACGTCCATCCACTGTGAGGCCGAAAGCAAAAGTGGTTTGTTTACCTCCCAGTCGCGCAGCGCGCGCCCCTGTCGGACAAGCAGTTTAACTACCGAACCCCTTGTTCGAAAGCTTACGACCTATCCAGCTGCCGCTAGTATCTTCCTATTGTAAAAGGACCGAAGGTTTGTATGCCGTGTCGGAACAAATGTAATAAGTGAATAAATAAATAAATACAGTAAATGATAATACAACTGGTTTTATACTTGGGTAGAAGTTATTACATGTTTACGCTTGTCTGGTTTTGTGATTTTTTGTTGAGACGCAGTTCATCTGTCACCTACACACTACTATAAGCAGTAATAATATTTTTTTGGGTTCATCATACGTCTGGCATCGTGTCATACTGTTTATTTTGCTCCAAACTCTTCAAACCGAAATTACAGAATGATTGGAAGTCCCTATCTGAAAAGAGGAGTTTTGGTGGTACTATGCGTACCACCTTTATGCACCCGGTGCGGTGTAGTAGACTTGAATGGTGGTACCCACCTACCTCCAAACAAACTTTCGGTAATGAAGAGGTTAAGTATGAAAATTTGATCAAATTAAGTTGATTAAGGTGCCAGTTTACATTTGGGTCACACTCAATATCACATAACACAGTATAATATACCATGAAAGTTTTCAATTAAATTCTCCCCTCAATTACAGTGTAAGTACCCAGTTATTAAATTTCCAATACTTTGTAAATTCTGTATTTTTTCTTAAAACAATGGTTGCCTTTATTCAAGTAAAACAATGGTTGCCTTTATTCAAGTAAGTCTGAAAATTTTTTATTTAAAAAAAATCTAGTTGAAGAACAGTCGAAGTTGCTTTTCCTATCTTGAGTAATATGGAGATGTACCAGAAGAATTCCAGCCATTAGAAGTGGAACATTGTTAAATATCATAATATACAATGATATTCAAGAGCCCTCATTGATCCAAAAATTCAGTTAAATAACAAGAATACTCAAATAAAAATATGACTCACCGCTTCTCCTTTCTCCTTTGGAATAACTCTCTTGTCCTCCATGTCACATTTGTTCCCAAGTATCATCTTTTCTACATCTTCATTTGCATGCTAGAACAAATAAATACTTATGAAAACTATGCAAACAACAACAACACTGGCATGAAAATCAGTCAAGAGATAATAATATCTAACAGATACATTACCATGTTAATTTTCGTTTTGCACAACTGAGGAGGATTAATAACTTTTCAAAATCATCCCTGCTTCATAGTAAAACTCTCAGGTGTTACAGGATAGCCAATAGAGAAATGGGCAATTTCAATTAAGTCTAGTTAAATTATATCATACTATAGCTCCTCCAAATAATTTTTTCTAGTAGCAGCTAATTTCAGATATATACCACTGCTTTCAAAATCGAATTTTGTTGGTTTCAACACTAAAATTATTATAATGGTTAGCTATGCAGCATCTCCGTTGGAAAAGTTGAATAAAGAATTTAGGTGAAAAGGCAAGCACTGGGACCAATGAGGTCATTCTGCGCTGACACAGAAATTGGCAGTTAAAGGTTTGAAAGGTGTAACAGGAGGAAAACCACATAGTTACACTATGAATCAATTGTAAAGAGAGGGTGCAAATTAAGATGGATGAAGAGAATATGAAAGGAGGTACAGTAAAGGAATGATAGAAATTGCAGTTAGGGCTAAAGGCACACTGCAAAGAATCTTAAGTAATGCCTACAGTGGCACCACATGAGCTGCACTGATGGAACAACCCCCTCCCCCATGGGGTCCATTGAAAAGATTCCTTTTCAGACTTTCATTACCATTTTCCCACATCAGATAGTGGCAGGAATAACCTCTGTTGTATCTTTCACACTGCACAGTGGCCAAAAAGAACTGATAACAACATGGTTTCTATCTACCCACAATGAATGGCGGAAGAAAAGAACTCGAAAAATCATGGTGGCAGAAGCGAACATAAGTACTTGTTACTTTACATCATTCTCATCATTTCACCTTTGACCAGTAATCCTATTTCACTTTGCCTTCTTTCTATAGCATTCTTCCAAAATTTTCTTTGACACTATCAATGGATTTTGTGCTGGCTCCTTCACTCTATATCCTTAACAAATGTCCATGTTGATTAAGTTTGGTAATTCAGTTAATCAATGTAAAATCTAGTAACAGTCACCAGCATCAACAAGAGACTAAGCATATGGTAATCACAGTAGGGATCGACAACAACACTGGCACGCAAGCAAATTTTCCCAAAAGCAACGAGCCCTTGCTTCCTTCAAACCAGTAAACAAGACTTCAAGTTTTATGACTAATCCAGTCAAAGAGATAAGTGAAACTCAAAGCTTCTGAGGTCAAGGTCAGTAAACCCAATTAATAATACAGCAACAGATAAAACAAAATATCTGAAGATCAGCTGGAAGGTAAAAACTTACCAAATAAGTATTTAATGAAAATTTTTCTTTAATGCATTATCATAGACACTGGATGAATGAAAATGAATGGAATTGAAAGAAAAATTTTGGCCAAAGGCCAAGCACTGGAAACTGAGGTCATTCAGCACTGAAAGGGAAATTGAGTCAAAAAAGATTTTAAAGATGTACTAACAGAGGAAAACATCACAGTTGTATTATGAAACAATTATTGGGTAAAGATTGAAAGGTGGAAGAATGAGAATATGCCTGGAGACACAGTAAAAGGACTGAAAGGGGTTGCAGCTAGGGAATGAAATGAGGCTTCAAGGAACCTTAAGTAATGCCTACACTACACTGTGCGAGATGCACTCAGGACACTACCCCCTACAGGGACATTAAATAAAACACATAAAATGGTTGCCTACCACTCCAGTCAAATACCAATACAAATATAAACTTCAATTCAGTACTACACCTGATCTGCTACAACCATAAGAAAATCACATGAAAAGCAATGGTTTGTACTGATAAGAAAAAAAATTATATCAAAGAACTACCACCACCAAGGGGAATGGCATCAGCAACATTCTAATCCATTACCATTTCTAGCAAATACGTGACCATGATTTTTACATATTATATACAAACAGCCCCCGGTTACTGGCATTTCAGTTTTATGGCGCTTGTTCAATATATTCATAGCTGGTTTGTTTGTATGGTGTTTTTACGTTGCATGGAACCAGTGGTTATTCAGCAACGGGACCAACGGCTTTACGTGACTTCCGAACCACGTCGAGAGTGAACTTCTATCACCAGAAATACACATCTCTCACTCCTGAATGGAATGGCCGAGAATTGAGCTCACGACCACCGAGGTGGGACGCCAACACCATACCAACCACACCACTGAGGCGCTTATATTCATAACTGGTTTTTATCCTCTATAGGGTTTACAGCTCCATTTTTTGGTTTTCAGAGGCTTAGGCCAAGTGCCGAGACCGCCTCATAAAATACAAACATAATGAACATCCATCTTTTCCTTGGCTTTCTTAAAATGTTATCCTTTACTACGCTGTATCCAATAATACTGAGGGTAATCTTATATCATTATTATTAATATTGTAAAATACAAGCAAACCCATCATGTTTTGGTTTGGAAAATCAGCTGAGGGCGGAGGTAAGATTATTTTGCCATGTTTAACTCAAGTCGGAAAATTTTCTTGGCTCTATTTAGCGTAAATTAATCTCTAGAAACTCTATTCATACGTGACAAGGTTATTTTTTGTTATAAGAAGTGTTAAGTTGAAACATGACTTAAATAAGTCTTATTGTGAAATACTTATTTTTTCATTAATAGATGGTGCCATTGTCTGGTTATCAGTATACTTTGCCCAAGTGCAAAGAGACCCTCATAAAATACAAGCATGAATATGCATCTTTTCCTTGGATGTAGTCTAATATTACTATTACTAGCATTATAAAATACAAAAATCAGCTAAGGGCAGAAGCAGGTTTATTTTGTCATATTTACCTACATTCGGAGCGATTTTCTTGCTTCTATTTAGCATGAATAGATCATCTCTAGTATCTACTTACATAGAACGAGGTTATTTTTCATTATATGAAGTGCTTTCAAGTTTAAATATGACTTAAACATGTCTTGTTGTGAACTCAATTATTTTTTTTTTTAATAAATGGTGTCGGGTACATGATTTAAAAAGCAGATTCTGTTAGTTATTTTCATCCTATTTCATAATGAAAGATTTACATATATTTATCTTTTATTGGAGTGAAAACAACAATAAAATGTGTTCTTTCATGGCCAGCCTTTTTTATTAAAATACTTTTTTTCCACTACTATTTGCGGTCGAATTGCATCCTGTTGCTGATGCACTACAATTTATAGTCATTAGCAGTGTGAACATTTTTTTTTCAGGTTCAGTTACAACTACAGCTTAAATTTAGCAGTACTATATTTCCTTGCCAAAATTTTCCCCAAGCAAATAAAGGTATAATGCAAAAATATTTAAGTCCTGTTCTTCTTAATTAACATTATTAGTAACATTACTTCGGACATTTTTCACCATCGTAAAATGGCTGAAATGCAAGCAAAACATTGTTGTTATATTAGATTCATTTTGGTTGTCGTAGCAAAACAACTATTATCATTCAGTTGTTTATGGATGTCGTTTTTGAGTAACAATTATAACATTACGATACTTTTACCATTCTCTTTTGCTTTTTTAACTTAACTAAAAGATAAGATAAATGTCTCTCTAAAACTACCATGCAGACCATAGTAAATGATTAGGCAAATGAAATTCTACATTTTCAATAGAGTTATTACATATTAGGGCAAAATACCTGGCCGTGAAACTGTCTAAGGCATCTTTAACAAATCTAGGGCACCGTAAGGTGGATTGTGGCACCTGTAGACTTTTGAATTTAAGTTAGACCCAGGGTCTGCCTGTACTGATAATTAACAGTATGTATACATGGATATGGCTGAGGCTATAAGGGCTCTAAACAGTAAAACTAATAAAGTTAGGTAAAATCAATTAACATCTGCTAACAAGTAAGCCTAAAGACAGTTTGGTAATAAATCTTCATAACATATTTTACATACAAATTATGGAAATTCACTCACCTCATCTATATTTCTTAACCATTTGGCTATATTGTCAAATGATTTGGAATTCGTTATGTCATAAACCAACATAATTCCCATAGCCCCTCTGTAGTATGATGTGGTGATTGTGTGAAATCTCTCTTGCCCTGCTGTATCCCTGAAAAAATATAAAGCTCAGTCAGTAAAACATTAAAAGATTCTAATGAGAATACTCAAGAAAACTAAGGTAATCTAATACTTAAAAATTTAAGAGGATATATGAACAATATACTACTACAAGTAGGTATGTATTAACAAAGGACTACTTCTTCTTCTTCTTCTTCTTCTTCTTAGCTTAAACCCATTTTTATATGGGGTCGCCATTGCGAATGAGTCATCTCCATCGATTTCTGTCCTGTGCCTCGTTCTCATTTATACCTTTCAATTCCATATCTTCGTTGTATTAACAAAGGGCACAGCAGCAAATTAAAGAAAAATTAGGTGTTATCCTGTAAACCCAAATACGTATATATGACAGCTCATTTAATATATTATTTAATAAAATGGAAATGTTATTGGTACATCCAATAAAGGGCTATATACACTCAAGTATCTATGACAGCTTATCTAATAAATGATTTAATAAAATGCAAATATTGCTAAACCTAGTACAAAACTATAGTCAATATTCATAATCCACAATCAAGATACTTTAGTATATGCTGTCTTTTCAAAAACTAATACGTATCTCCAAACCTGACATATATGACAGGTTATAAAATGCAACCTTTGACATAAATGGCAGGGTTAAATGCAAATCTTTACCAAAGACAAGTGGACAAATATAAAAGCATTACTATAACATATAATTCTAAAAACAACCAGTGTTAGTGAACCTAACTGATATATTGAGACTTAGATAAAATGTCAATCTAATAGTAAAAATTCAAAATATGTCCACTCAAAAGAAATTTCACCATTAACAACAAGTTATACACCTTACATTAACACTGATCAGAATGGGTAAACAGGTCGGAGGTCTCCTCTGAAAATCACCACCATTTCTTCAAGTTTTGCTACAATGCTGTTAAAATTACAGTATATTTCCGCGTTATAAGACGACCTTTAGATAAGGCAAGGTAAAAAATCATGGCAAATTTTCATTAATTTATCTCATATCTGTAGTATAGGACGACTTCTAAATTCCAAAACCAAAATGTTTTTTTGGAAAAAATTGATTTGCAAAAATTAAATCGTACAACAACATTTATAATAATGATGACTTAAATAAAGGTTGTTTTGCTTGTTGTATACAATTACAGTATATTGCTATTATCATACTGTTACTGTATTACAGATAAATATCATCAAGTACATCATTTGCTGCATTTGATATTGTTTACATTCTCAAAATCTCAGCTGATTTGAGTATTATCAATATCTCTATTGCCATTATTTGTTAGAAAAGATATAATTCGGAGATGCCTTTTATCATAAATTAATGAAGTTTGGTTGAAAACGGGCCTATATCACTTCATTGTACAAGCAATTTCTCCAGTTCCAAACTTCACTTAACCGCCTGGCCGCTATTAGTTTTATTCAGCCTCGGCTATAACCTATAGCTCGAGATCTCCAATGTATTTTATTTTTACTTATGGAAGCCACCATTGAGAATCGGCAGGGTTTAACAACTTGACAATGTTAACGGAGCTCTTAAAAACGGTTGATAGTTACGGTAAATGACATTAGCAATCAGTTGTTTCTCGATTCGGTTGTTTATGACATACAATTACAATAACTGCTTCATCCAGAATTCTAAAAACCGGAATTTTTTTACGGGAGGAGTATCACTGCCTCGGTTAGGATGTTACACTGATAGATATCCACTTTCAAAAATCAAATAATAGTTGTATTGAGAATAATAATTTTAATAAAACTTCGTTTTACTTTAATCATAAGCATACATTATTGTATTACAATATATGAACAGAGCAGTGATGCTTCACTTGCATTCTAGTTTTGTTTACAGTCTTGAAATGATCAGGTGATCGCGTTTTACTGATATCATCATTGTCTTCAGTTGCCAAATGAAACTTAATTCAAAGATACATTCCTTTCATGAATGATCAAAGGTGGGTTTAACAAAGCAGATTCTATATCATGTTTTTCATACGGACATTGCCTAAAAGGGAAATCACTGTTTTGTTTCGTCACCATTTTCAAACAACAGCTAATAAAAATACAATAATGAACGATACTTATTGTACCACACAATTATCGTTCATAAGAGTGAATTGTTCTGAACAATTATAAACAGCTTTGTGTGCTGCCTCACGCGATGTTCGCTGCATTTTTGCTATAAAAGCATGGGGAACGTGACAATTGAAAGTGTCATAAAATCATTTAAAAAATGCCATGGTTGGTACCGAAGACAATGTGTACGATATCGACGACGGAGCCGAAGTCGACTCGCCAGAACCAGACTGGAATACATATGATGGTGGCAAATGTAATCAATCTTGTGATATGTATGAGAAACTCTTAATGAAAAATTAATATCCTAAATGTTATTATTACCATAATTATACTACCACTGAAGTTAGAGCAACCGTATTATACTACCACTGGTGTTAGAGCAACCGTAACTCAATGTTTACATTTTCTCAGCTGAGGTCGCATAGATAAAAGTTTGTTTCATTGATTTAGAATTATTACTCAAATAGGCTATTTGTTATGAAGATATGCCAATAATATATAAGGTAAAAAGGGTTATATTACCTTTACTATTAGTATTTCATAATGTGAATCTTCAGGTTAGGCTTCACCACCGAGGCTGAGGCTAGCCTACCGATACAAATCTTAGAATTCAAGGTTTGATTTTTAGAATTGTAGATTAAGACAACCCACAATTTTTGGGGATGAATTTTAAGATTTAAAGGTTGTCTTATACAGGGAAATATATGGTAGCTGGTCAGCTACAACATTTATGTCTTGAGACAATGCAATAATCTGCAAAGCAACATGAATACAGATTTACAGATAACTGTCTAACACAGTACTGACAACTTAAGAGTGCACACTTCAGAACTGACGGTGTGGGGTTCCAGGCAATACTGGTTATTTGTTTACTGACTGACACAAATGTCTAAAGAGTACTAATAAGATGGCAGAAGTTTCTCATTAGTTTTCCACACAGCTGAGTAACCACTATATGTTAAAGGTGGTTAGCCATTCAATATATATAAATTTAAGAGTTTAGGGGATTTGTGTGTTTTTCCATTGATTATCAAATTTGGCATGCTAGTAGCATACAATATTTTGAGCAACAAACCTCAAGTGAACTTAATGCTGAAATTTATGGTAGATCCAACTGTATATATAGTACAAAAAATAAGGAAGTATATGGCAGCATTCATTCATAATTTCCTTATCTCCATGTAACACAGGTGGGAATGGATCCAATTTTCATAACCGTCTTGCATAACTACATACAATAACCAACCAAATTCTTTAGCAGTAATGGCAGAGAAAACAATTTCTCCACACCAAATTTTCAAGTTGTTCTCTACAACTGAATACTTTAATTACATATACGGCACTACAATGGAGTTTTCCTAAGTACAGCAATTGCTATCTTGACCTCTACTTACTTTTAAATAAAATTTCTTACATAGTAGAACCTCACACTCAGTCATTTATTCATTATAAGGTCATTCAAAAATGACCTAGACACCTCATGAACCCCTATAAACAACCTTATAACATTGTTAGTACATGTAAAGGGTACATTAATTCTGTAATAACACTTACATATAAACTGTGAAATAAGTCATCCAATAGTTAAAAATTTTTGCTACCTTTGTAATTGAGTAAATCTAAATACTATAAATTAGAAAAGAATATAAAGATAAACTATAACTACAACTAGAACATCAAATTCTATGGCAATATTTTTTTAGATTTTTAAATTTTCAACTGGTTTCCACCCAAGTACACATATTACTGTAAAGGTATAATATTTTGTATCTTTAACAATTACTTTTAGGTGATTTGCCACTTTTCTGATTATTTTTTACATTTTTGAGCGATGACACTACTGGAACCACTTAACCACAAATATACCATACAAATTGTAGCTGAATATCAAGTAAATAACAGAATTGTTAATACTTTTCAGCTTTTAAATAATATACAGTGTTCCCTCTGCTGGAAGCCGCGAATAGTTGAAACCCCTATAAAAGTAAAACTCAAGAAAAACCCACTAAAAATATTTATACTCAAGTTTTTTTTTAAGTTTTATCACAAAAAGTGCATTTTATGATGAAACTGATAAAAAACAGGAATTTGTGGATATTTCACAAAGAAAAATACCGCGAATAGGCAAATTCTCTGCAAATAATGGGGTATGTGTTCTCTAATAATGGGGGTATATGTTCCTGAGAGAAATCCACAAAAACGGGGGGGGTTCACTGTACTGTAATATACTGTACATCTCAATACGTATTGTGAATTTTATTATTTTATAATTTGTTTTTCTGTGATTTTACACTTCTTTTATTTCTGTTTTTATGGCATTTTATCATTGGTTGCTGACCAATGCAAAGGTGCATAAACTGGAATTTAATTTTAATTTTTCTCATTAACTTTTTTTTACTAACAACCACCTTAACATCGAAAACGCCTTATGTCAGAAAGATTTAAACTGGAGGTATTATTGTATATTCAACTCTCAACAATTTTAGTTGTAAACCACAAGGGTACTACAAAGTATTTTAACTAAAATGAAAAACTAAACTCAATAAATCATCGAGAAACCTCAAGTAACAGTATACATATTACAGTATTGCCTCAGGATACGAAATTAATCCGTTCCGAAGTTACCTTCATAACCTGATTTTTTCGTAGCTCTACCTACGTTTTAATGTAAATTGCCTAATTTGTTCCAAGCCCTACAAAAACACAACAGTAAATTTTATAATAAAGCTAAATTGACCAATAAACAATGAAACACAACAATTTGGACCATTCAATACCTAACATAACCATGACTGTACCTGTAAATAAAGTGTATTAGTGCACAGAGTACAAGAAATACTGTACGTATGTATGTAGTAAAATGTGGAACCTTACTTTTCGAGTGAGGCGATGTCCTAAAGTGACGACAGAGGAGGAGGACAAATGGCAGAAAACATGAACACTTAACTTTATGAAACACGAAACACATTAAAAAATGGCAGAAAACATTAACACTAAACTTTACAAAACACATTAACAAATGGCAGAAAACATTAACACTTCTTGATTATCTCCTTCGTCTCCATAGAAAGCATCCTCTTCTTTCCGTTAACTTCAGCAACATTCTTGGGACCCATGGCTAATAACGTAAGTAATTAAGTTCACACACAACACGCTAAAGTAACTTACAGTACAATGAAAGCAAAATCACTAACACGAATTTATGTTAACAAACGAAATATATGTGAACGAACGAATTCCAAGTGTTTATGATAACGCTGCCGCAAAAAATGGTCAAGGAACGCCTTTACATAGAGGCATGATGGGACAGATGCTGACCAATAGGAGAGCAGGATCTTACGGCGGTGACTAGCATCAGGAACCAATGGGAGAGCGGGAGGATTGTGGTGAGTCTACTCAGTTGGCGGCGTGCGAGTTTTAAAATTGTTCTCGGCGGCCCGGGGCGAATCTCGGACTTTACCCTTTCGCAACCTGAATTATTTTCTTACACCAAAGCAAAAAAATCTTCGTATTTGCTTTCATAACCTGAATTTTTTGTATGTAGAGGTTCCACTACCATGAAAAGTACGAATTCTCAATTCTACTATGCAATGCAATGCAAGTGGGTCGACGCTTGTCCATGCTTTGATGCAATTGTCCTCATGAGAGACTGTTCCATCAACCAAAACCCCAAAAACATTGTCAAGGCCCCTTTCCTGCCATTTCAGAGGTGACTAAACTGACAAGTCTCCCAGTGTTTTGGTCCCAGTCAACGGATCAAAGACTGGCTTCTCTTCTACAGAAGGACCACATATGATATTCTACAAGTATAACCCCAAGATCACTCCCGACATCCTTCACTCCTTAAGGAATCCGAAGACTACGAAGGAAGGAGAACACAGGTAGGACATCGATGGTGACCCTAAGCAATCCTCTGGAGGAGTTCGCGCTAACATGCCACCCCAGCAGAACACAGACTGCTTGTAACAAACTTAACAATAAATGATAATGTTTCTCTAGCATTCCAAGCTTAAGTCTTATTCTACAGCAGAGGATAGTATTAAGTATGCATCATATAACTCAACATATGGCAAGCCTGACAACGTCATACAGGTAACTTTAGTGGTGAAGAAGAAGAAGAAGAAGAAAAAAGTGATGCCAAAGCAACAACAAAAATTAATTCATTGTTTGCATCTCATACAAACTGAACAAAATATACATCAGTATATTAATGAAAGCTTCAAAACCATGTCAAATTCCATGACCACAGCAGCAATGGAGATATTGAATTGATGCAAGCCAAGGGATAAGTGCAACTAACAGGTAAGTGGCCCATTCCCAACACCTCACCAACCCATTATGTAATGTTTAACTACTTTATTACTGGTCCTCAAAGACAAACCAGATGTCACTGAAGGAAACTCCTCATAAGTAAAATGGACTGTACAGAGATACAGTACCAAACACCTACATTACAAAAACAAAATGAACAGCACCAGAACAGAAATGGATGAGAATCTTACATGTATATTACTATATATTCAGAATTATATGCAGACAATGAAATCCAAAAGGGAAATGAGAGCAATTCTTGGTATGACTAACTTGCTTGTTAAGATACAGCCAATAACATCATCATCTTTAAGTTAAAAATTTCATCTAACCAACCAATATTGGTATAAAAATTTTTAAAGTTTGCGCTTTCTATTTTTTCACAGTACCATGCACACATTAAAAAATAAATTAGAAACTTACCATATTTGTAATTTTATTTTCTTCCCTCTCAACTCAATGGTTTTGATTTTGAAGTCAATACCTGGAACAAAAAAATTTTTTTTTTAATAAGTCATAGTACCATTAACCAATTTATCTTGTCTTCTAAAAACTTTCAAATATGACAAATTGAAATTTCTTTACAAAGAAAAATTGAAAAATTAAATTTTTATAATAAAGTTTTTTTAAGTAAAATTTTGAAATTTGCAGTACATACTGCTACTGTTGTTTTGGATAAGTGACTAGCACCGCCCACTTTCAAGGAGCGAGGAAGAACTTGGCAAGGAGCTTCAATTTGTTTGTGCCCTTATGTCTATCCAAGGGGAGGAGGGAGGGCTATGTAATTACCAAGTAATTACATAGGTGGTGGGATACACTGCACTTGAACTAGGCGCCACGGGGTACTCCAATACATCACCAACACTAGGCGCTACCGTACGCACGAAAATAATCCTATCATCCATTAATACCTTAACAGAGGATGCTAATTGAGAAAGAGATTCGGCAATAGATTCGAACCTCTTATCAATCCTACTTTCGAGACTGGCAATGGTGTTGGGTTCAGAATTAAGGGAGCTGGGCAAAGGAGCAAGTTGAGAGTTAGGGAACAGGATCAATAGCAGTAACAGGTTCAACAACATTAACATCATCAATACTATCCTGATGGGATTCATGGCTAACTAAAGCTTTATTTCTCTATCCCTATCCAATTTATGTAATGCGATTTCAAGGTTTTCCATTTATGCAAGTCCTAACCTTTACATATCACATCCAATGTCTGATGAACAAACTTGTCCTCTACAACCAGTGCAAATACTGTGAATCATAGGATTCCTGTGTCAGACAAGTTGTGCAGCCTTTGCAATACCTTATACCATCACAATCATTATAAAAGTTCAAAATAAAAAAAATGATAAAGCCTAACTATCTAGTTGCTAGTTGTTCCTCTCTAGCCCCAAAAGTGGGTGGGGCTTGTCACTTAGCCACTAAAAATAGCGCACCACACGAATTTTCAAAATTCTAGCTGCTGATTTGTAGAAACTTTTACCTATACTATAATTACTGGGTAAGTCACTTAATTAAAACAACATTTTGTTGCCTATACTGGTGAAAGTATGAGGCTTCTTATTCCCAGGGTCATGTTTTAAACTGAAATGCATTTTTACCTTGTAATTGGTGGTTTTATCCTTACTGCCATCACAACTGAAACTCCACAGTGCTTATTTGATTGGAATTATACATATTTTGTTCTTTATTCACTCCAAATTCCACTTGAAATATGTGAGTTTGTTCACAGTGAAACTGTGGCGGGAATCAGCCGTATTGTATATCTGGTTGCCAAAAACATCCATGAGCAGCAACGCATTAGTGAATTGTTTATTACAAAACTTGTTTATTTTTTAAAGCACTTTTCATTGATTTAAGTCTATTTTACTATTTTTAATTTTTTTAAATTATCAATAATTATGGCTGAAATAAATTAACCTTTAATGATTGGCTAGGAATGGCAAATGGAAATATTTTTGCCAATTTATTCATACGCCGATGCCTTTACAAACTGTTTTCATGAATTCTAGCTATCATAGTAATGCAATAATGATAGAACTGATCAAATCTTTTATGTATATATATTTCAAATAGATACACTAAATTCACTTATTTCCACGGGTTAGTGTAAGTCTGGACCCCAATTTAGAGGGTAAACACATACCAATTGGCAACAGTGATAAATGTGAAATAAAATGCAGTGATAAATGTGAAATAAAATGCATTATGAAAGATCAAATTATAATTGGAATAAGAGATCATTATTATTGGAAACTCATAAATTTTCTTTTTAAGTATTCAAAATCTTCACTTAATCCTAAAACCATACACACACACACACACTATATTATTATTGATCTACGAGTTTAATTCGTTTCGTGGCCAAGCTCGTAGCTCAATTTGCTCGTACACCAAATCAATTTTCCCCATTGAAAATACTTAAAATGCCCTTAATCTGTTTCAACCCTCAAAATGCCACCCATATTTTTATGTTTTATGTTAATAATTAAGGAAAGAGTAAGTAAAGCTATAATAAGGTTTTATAAAATGTACAGGTAGTGTTCAAGTTTCAATAATTCGCCTTACAATGATCTGATTTTACGATGGGGTTAGCAATTAATACTGATATTTTGAAAAATCCCATTTTTTGAAAGTAAATTGTATTTTTCCTAACTATACAAACCTGAGGTCCTTTACACGAGGAATTACTTTCACTGTAGCTGGAATTACAGCCATTAAATTCTTGAACAAGGTGGTTAAGCAGTAACTACTGTCTGGTAAGCGGGTAGGCCAGCCTGCCCGGATGTAAACACTCCACTTTGCCTTTCGGCCCAGGTTCAGGCTGAGGGGTGGCATGAAGTGGGCATAAATGTAAAGAACCTCAGGTTTGTAGTTAGTAAAAATACAATTCACTTTCAAAAATTGTGATTCGTTCCTAAACGATATACAAACTCTTGGTCCTTTACATAAGGAAGACTCACTGATTGGTGGGAATGTGAGTGAGCCTCTAGAACTGACTTGAGTTCTGCACACCTGGGCTATTCCTCCTGGTCATAAGAGCAAGGAGGAGTGCCCTGCCTCTGACAACTTGATCGGAGTATAGGAGCTCCACGATCAGGAGTCAGACTTCTAGGCCTTTTCGAAATGAGTGATTAATCATAACTCATCCGAAAATGGGCTGGGAAGAATATTTAAGAGTCGGAGGCATTAATGCAAAGTTCTAGGAAGGGTTTGCATTATTGCCAGTCTCCTTCCTCCCCTTGCTAGAGGAAGGAGCAGGATTTCTTCTATGATTCTGATAAGGAAAATAGAAAGGAAGCTATGTGTAAGATTACCGCATCAATTGCCCGACAGCCAGTGTAAGTTCAAGTCCTATCCTCAACCCGAAGGAAGAGGAGTAGAAGGACGAGGTGGGGAAGCTGGAGAGGCCAGTCACTCTTGCATCCTTCTTACCTCTAGAACTGCACACCATATTTGAGATGCAACTTGTCCTCTTGAAGGAGCCGGGCAAGCAAACACAACCTGCAAGCATCCACCACCGGTCCTAGGAAAGGAGGTTCCAATGACCTGTGGGCAGACCGAAAGAAGAAAGATATAAATATGGTCACAATGAGACCTCATCTATCTTACTGTCCGACATATTCTTCGGAGTGATGAAATGTACCCATTCACTTGACTATCCAACTGCAGAGAAGTCTCTCACAGTCTCGTAAGACTCAGAGAAAGACGTGTCATCGGACACTTCTGCAATGGCAGTCCGCAGCGGATAGACACCGACACTCAATGATGGGTGTCGATTCTTTAATGACTGATCTGGATCAACCAATACAAAGTCCACAGCGTAGCTCATGATGGACTCAGACTTGTCAACAGATGCCGACTGACTGCGCTGCCACGCATCCGAGACATAGTCACATGACACTCGCCTTTTGAAGAGTTATGTTGAGAATAACCATACAAATAGTCTAACTTGTTCGCTGCCGATGTTGAGGGACGAGATGATGATTCTTTCAAGGCACGCGCACATCACACGATAGTCAATTACCTTCTAGAGATCGAGGTCCCTGTGATGGCAAGACTTTATCATCAGTAGTTGAATCTCAACTAAGGAGAAACAATACTATATTACTAGTGAATGACTAAGGTGAATGCCGGACCCACGTCTTCACAGTTGAATTGAGAGAAGTAAACTCTCAAGATTCTGATCATAGAAAAAGTCCCGTCGATGACACCAACTAGTGAAGACAGCTTTAATCCCTGTTGTTTTACAGAGGACTGAAAAAGCTAATCCGCTATTCCATTGCTGCTCGGCAAGAAAGTCGGAGTTTGCATTAAAAGCGGAGCGTCTTTCAGTAATGAAAACACAGGGATTGTACTGCCTGAAGAACCGCTTCTCGTGGGTTGGATCAGAGAGGACGTTTCTATTTACTTTGGAAGCAGACCTAGTAGGGCGGGGAACATAAGAAGTTTTCAGTTATTCATTTACAATTCGGGTTAACTTACGAATTGGGAAATGTATATTAGAAGACAAACTCAAATTGTCTGAAGAATATCATTCTGCGTCATCGCAGCAGCCGATGGGGCAAATGCCAAGGAAAAGAAGAAGACTAGGCTACAGACTTCTGCTTTACCATGGGGTAAACAGAAAGATGATAAAGTGTCTAGTGAGATATATATGTCTGAAAATTCTCAAAACGACAAAATGTGGTGCAGGAGAGATGGGTATACAGGTATGCTAGAATTCCAGGCAATCAGAGACCTAAGTCTGTGATTGCCGGGCAGAGGTTCGAATTGATAGTCAAGCCTCGACAGAGGAGAAACAATACCAAACCGAAATATCTCGGAGAGCAATCACTCAACTTGTCGTCATCTTGAGTTGCCTGGTAGTCCATTCCATGAAGGAAAGCATTTGGCTAGAAACATCGAGCGCAAAAAAGATACACTTGAGCATCTGCATTTTAACCGAAATGGGAGGGAAGAAAACCCTCCTACTCTGTAATAATGCAAATGCTGCGGTGTTGTTGGGAGACAATACCACTAGTTATCTCAAAATCAAAACCAATAACTCTTGGGAAGCCCAAAAGGCTGTCTTGAGTACAGATCAATTATGAGAAGGTGTTAATTGTCTCGATCACATACGAGAAGAGTTGAATTACAGGTATGTGCCTACTACTTGGATAATGCAACTGACAACAGAAGCATGTTGCAAGAGAAATGTACGTAGTATATATATTTGTAGATTCCAGTAAATCACACTCCAGCCTAATTCTTCTTCATTTGAGGGACAAGAATAAGGACTGGAAGCAGACCTCTTTCATTCTCCAATGAAGAGAATGAAGGTTAGGTTTCCCCGAAGGGAGACTTCTATGGTAATTACAGGATACCAACGACGACTAGTTCAAGCCGAACTGGTTGTTCCCAAAACAGTAGCACTGTAGAGGCATTCAAACCTCTCGGTGCTATCCATCCTGAACAGATTGACGTATGTTCAGCAAGATCCGAAGATTGAACCAAAAACATAACTCTCTCACGTTTGAATTCCGAGGAGTAGACTCCACAGAATTCCTCTTATTTCCTTGCTCATTCCGGTATAACCAGGAAGTAGAGGAGAAAAAAAAAAAAAAAAAAAAAAAAAAAAAAAAAAAAAAAAAAAAAAAAAAAAGAGGATTGACTCATTTTGCCCGCTCTTCCCTGACTTGCCATGATCTCACTCTGTTAAATCAAGCATTTATTCCTACAACCGTTTCGTTCGCGCAAACGTGAGTGAAAGTTGACCAGAGTTAAATGCAGTAAAAGCTGACAAGAACTTGCCACGTCTTGCTACGCATCTATCTTCTCCGTGATCGAACCTCAAGAAGAGGACTACACAGAGGACCTCCTCCTATCTCCTTCAGATGTCTTATCCCGAGGGACAGAGACATTGATCTTGGCACCAGAAGAATAGCCACTCCTAGCTTTTATAGCTGGGTCCGAGCCACCAATGTGGCTCGGTCCCTTCTCTCGTCCTGCACCACTATCGTGATGGAGAAATGACTACCTATCACTGACTGCGGGCTCCGAGGTACAGCCTGCTGAAAATCATTCGGATATAAGTCTGCCAATACCGCAAGTAATCTTTTCAGATCCGCCGCATGAGGAGTTTCTTGCGTCTCCTCCTCCGAGATCTCTTCCAAAGGATTGGCGATTTCCGATGTCGAACGAGTGGGGGAATCACGCACATCGTCCTGCTTGCGTCAAGCATGCTGGGAGGGAGCGTCACGATCCTTGTCACTTCCCGTCACGCGTCCAGCTTTCTGCGAGGGAGCGTCTATGAGCGCTGCAACTTGCAGCGAGTCCGCGTCTTGCTGGCTGTTAGCGTCTCGCTGTCCTAACTCCGGTCTTATCCTATTCCTGGGTCTGTTGACGTCCTTAGGTTCCTTCTTGCGTGCTTCCTCTCTTAGTCCTTGCGGCTTGTAAACATCAAACAGAGACGTAATGGACTGCTGAAGCTCTGACAAGCACGCTGCTCGCGGTGCCTCTAGCTGCTGGGGAACAACTGGAGATGGCACTGCATGTACGTCTACAGCTTCGGAGACTCTAGCTGGGGTCTTCTGGCGAAGAGGTGGTGACGCCCCTTGCGACACCTCCCATTCCAGGGGAGGGGGAGGGGGAGAAGCGTGAACTGACGTAATGTGCACGTCTTCTTCCTCCGAAGAGCTATGCGTCCTACACCTCTGTTTAGGCGCGGACGCGTCGTCCTCCTCCGACAGGAATCTCTCTGGAGAGCTCTAACTGCTACAAGAGGGTTGCTGGAACGTAAAGGGGGACCTGCGTCTCTTGAGAGGTCTCGATTCTTGAGGTTGTCGCCAACCACGTCTGGGTCTTGCGTCGTCCGAGGATGACGAACACTTCCTCATCTTGCCTTTCCTGCGGCGAGGGGGAGCGTCCTGGGATGCGTCAACAGGATCGCTTGAGGGGACGTCCACTCGCTGTTCAACATATCTCACCTCCCTTAGCCTGTCGACGTTCCTTCTCCCAGGGGTTGGGGAGCATGGAAGAGGTCTAGGGCTAGGAGCATGACAGACACGAACGGACGCACCCTCCACTGCACTAGCACTGTCCCCGAACTTGCGCTGCAAACCACGCACTGCCCCCAACATCACTTCCTTATCTTAAGTAAGGGATTGCACTTTCATACCCAAGGCAGAAATAGCAGCCATGATATCTTTCAAAGTAGGCTCACTTACCTCCGACTCCGCAGGTGGCTCTGGTACTACTACCTTAGGGCTAGGATCAGAAATATTAGTGTTAGACAAGTTAGAAAGGACTTGACTATCAGAAGATCTAGTTGACAGAACACTCGAAGATTTAGCTCTCCTAATTCTGTCCTTCTCCAATCTCCTCACATAACGATCATATTGTCTCCACTCTCTCTCTGACAACCTTTCACACTCATTACATCTGCTATCAAATGTACACACATGCTCTCTGCAATTCTTGCATACTGTGTGGGGATCAACAGCGGCTTTTGGAAGCCGGGTCTTGCACCCCTTCACACACATTCTAACAACAGAGTCAGCCATCTTGAAAATTCAGAAAACAAGTTAAATAGTCCAAGTCAGAAAGCAACAAAGACTATCTTATCCGTGTGTGAAAAAAAATAAAGGAAAATCCAATATCAGCAAAAGCCATCAACAAAAAACCAAGCAATGGGTACTTCACCAATTTGTAGTTGAAGCAAACCCAAACAAAGTAGAGCGAATTTCCAACGTGTTGCTCTAACGACGGCAGGGAATTTCTGAGGGCAAATGGGAATGGTTCCAAGTACCTGGATAAAGGGAGCACAGAAATTCAAAATTCGATAGCCGCAAATTTTGAATTTATGCCGTGCGCGCAACGAATCAGCGGGATAAAGCTTTATATATGTAACTACCAGGGAAGTTAAATATTTAAAACTAAAATCTTTTAAATGGTATGCTTAGAGATTTCATTCTATTGTTGTTTCACCAATTAAATATGATTGAACAAGTCGCTGTCCAGTCGTTTACCCTAGTGCTACACCATTATGGGTGATACATTAACCAAAGGAGCATGGTAGTAATCTTAGGTGTAATGAATACTAAAGAAGCCTAGGCCTACCTGGGAATTATTACGTTAGTAATAAAAAAACATGAAATTTGGGTAAATAGGGTAAATTACTGTATGGCCGGCCTCTAATGTAGCACGACCACCTTCCTGAAAAAGTACTTTAACAAATCCTGTAACGCATCAGTCAAGAGCCAGCGTCCGTCAAAGCAACACCTCCAGACCTCTACTTTCCTCTTGAAGTAAGTTATTTCTCTTAAGTCAAAAATTAAGGCTATAATTTCCAATTTTTGGGGAGGTGGTCTCGCTATGGTAGAGGAGGCCGCCAGGTGGTCATTCGACACTGTACCCTTCAGAACTAGTTGTCAATGGACTCGCACTTGGAACTTGAAATAAATGTTTGAGAACATAGGGGGAAATACCAGCGACTACCAAACCTTATCACGGTGGACAGGTCTTATTCACTCGATATTTAAATGGTGAAACAAGAATACAATTACAACTCCAAGCATACCATTCAAAAGATTGAAGTTTTGTCAGCATAATGTGATATATGAAAGCCCCATACGAACTAAAATAAGCATGTGACGCTCTTCGTAAAATATGTTTTCAAGGCAGTTTTGAAATCCAATATGGCGGCTACCGTGTGGATGTACAGGTTCTGATCAGTGACGACCACCATCTTTCCCAGCCTTCCCAGCACTCATTTGAACAATGTTAGCGTATACGTACATATGTAATGTTTATTGATCTTACTCAAGATTGCAGTTGTAATCAGCACAATAAAACAACATTTTGTTGCCTATATTACTGAAAGTATGAAACTTTTTATTCCCGGGGTCATGGTTTGAACTGAATTAATTTTTACCTTGTAATCGGTAGTTTTTATCCTTACTGCCATCACAACTGAAACTCCACAGTGCTTATTTGATTATTATTATACACATTTTGGTCTCAATTCACTCCACATTGCACTTTAAACAAGTTGCTGTTCCTGGTTCTTAAGCGCGTGCGCCACAAACACAGTTACGAGCAGCAGACGACGAAACTGCAAAGTTTTATTCCCTAAATTGTTGACTTTACTCGTTATATAGTTCAACTTTACTTTGTTATTTAAAAATTTTAATTTAATTCATGTATATTATCCCTTTTTTGCAACCAAATTACCCCAAAAAATTACAGATATTTCTAAAGTAGATACAATCCAATGTTTCTAACGTTTTCGTACATCTGGCTGCCGAAAACCATAGAGGAACGACTACGGATAAGTGGATTATATATAATTTGTTTTTTTTTTGTTTTTGCTAGCACTTTTCATTGATTTCAGTCTATATTAGTATATTTTGAATTTCTTTAATAACCGTATGCCAGAAATAAATGTAACCTTTAATGTTTGCATGCTAAGAATAGCAAAATCATCGTTGCCACATTAGTGGAGGCTTCACACATACGCCGATTCATTATTATAAACTGTTTCCATGAATTCTAGTTGTCATAGTAATGCAATAATGATAAAATTGCTTTAATATTTATGTATATATACTTCCAATACATAGCCCAATTTCACCAATTTCAACGTTTTGTGTGTAGTCTTATACCCAGTTTGGAGGGTCAACACATACTGAATGACAACAGAAAGAGAGAGAGAGAGAGAGAGAGAGAGAGAGAGGAAGGCCAAGGAACGAAGAAGGAAAGGGGTGGCGGTGGAGGGGGGGGAGAGGGTAGGTGGAGCTTTTTACGCGTGTTCGTATCCATTTCTGCATAATGGAGTTTTTGTCTCTTGGTACAAGGACAAGTGTCGTTATTCTTTACTATTAGTGATTCATGATACCCTTATAAATTACGGCACTGGGTGTAATGCACTATAGCAAAAACTCGTTCTGATACGAGTGTTCGTTACAGAAATAGGTATTGCCCAAAAACGTGCTTGCACTGTCGCTGAAACCCATAGTAGGTATGCTGCTTAGTTGTCAATCAAGTTTTTTGTAATAAAGTATTTTTTACAAGCTAGCTATTGAATTAATTTGTATTTTTCTCAATCAAAACATATGCCCCTCAATGCTAACTTTCCTCTTTTAACGATTTTCTGGTCATTGCAAATTCGACCCCATAATTTCTTATGGTGCGAAAACAGAGGCCCAGGGACCGAAAACGATTGCATCACACTACGGCGATAATCCGGCAGTAAAACATCTTCATATATCCAAAAAGTAAGTAATAAAGATATATATGCGCATTACGATTATAACAATTACATGAATAGGTAGCTGATAATCTGCACGAATAACTGGTAAACTGTTCTGCAAGAAAGTTGAGTAAAGCAATTATTTACAATAGGTACGAAAGTCAAGATGTCGTGACGTCATAATACAGGACTTAAACGAACATTCTAATTCCAAAAAATAATTACTTAAATTTGAATCAGAATCGAGTTACATTTACAACAACGAATATTTTCAAATCAATCATCATAAATATGGTATTGTATGATACAATAAAGTTTTATGCATACTTACCTGGCAGGTATAATATAATAGCTTATCCTCTTGACGCACTGGCAGAATTTTCAAAACTCGCGTCAACCGCTAGTACACTGGTAGTTCAGGTGATGGCCACCCCGCTCCCGTGGCGCTGGTACTTGGAACTATTCCCGTTTTCCTCAGATTTTCTCTGAACCCTGTCTCCTGAGGGGAGGAGGGTGGGAATTTAATTATATATATAAACCTGCCAGGTAAGTATGCATAAAACTTTATTGTATCATAACAATACCATTTTTATGCATGACACTTACCTGGCAGGTATATATATAGCTGATTGACACATTTGGAGGTGGGTCATAGACAGCAACATCGTCATAATTCAAAAATTTAACCAAATTTTTAGAACTATATATTATGTTCCTTACCTGCTAAGGTAGCTGACTTCGTAGGTCCTGCCTCTTAGCCTGCTAAACCTTAGTAGCTCTCAACTAGGACGTGACCGGTTTGTGAGAAAGCTAACAATAAGGGCCTGACAACTGGACGTGACCAATTCGTTGACAGAGAACCCTAGCCCTCATTCACCACGGGCATTCATGCTAGGAAAGTTAGTCACCTGAACCACACACACATATAATACCACCCTAATCTAATCCAGCCAACTGAGTTGGGTCTTTAACCTCCACTCATACAACCATAAAAAACCACTATAACCATGAATTAAAATAAAACCTAGCATGTTATTAGGTTATGGGGTGGAAACTCCTTTGCCCAGTACTGTACCTGAGGATACATACGGGCCTAACGTTTGACAATTATCAAAAGTTGTCTTCACGTCTCTAAGGTAATGCGAGGCAAAACACAGAGTTTGTCCTCCAATACGTTGAATCTATAATGTCCTTGAGGGCTAAATTTTTCCTGAATGCTAAGGACGTAGCTACTGCTCTCACCTCATGAGCTTTAACTTTAATTAAACCGAAGCGAAGCTTCTTCTTGACAAAGCAAATGAGCATCTTTAATGACTTCTCTTACAAAGAAAGCCATTGCGTTTTTAGACATAGGTCTAGTAGGATCTTTAACAGAGCACCACAGAGAACATGAAGTTCCCCTAATGCTTCTTGTTCTTTCTACGTAAAACCGTAAGGCTCTTACTGGGCAAAGAACCCTTTCTTGTTCTTGACCTACCAGATCAGCCAGTCCTTCAATCTCAAATGATCTTGGCCATGGATGCGAAGGATTCTCATTCTTTGCTAAGAACTCCTGTTGAAAAGAACAAACTGCTTTGTTGTGCTTCCAACCTATTTGCTTGTCAATAGCTTGCAGCTCGCTAATCCTTTTAGCTGTAGCTAAGGCTACTAAGAAAATAGTTTTCTTAGTTAGTTCTCGCAACGGCGCACTGCCCATAGGTTCGAACTTATCCGTCTCCAAGAATTTGAGAACGACGTCCAAATTCCAAGAAGGGGTTCTGCACCGTCGATCCTTCTTTGTATCAAACGATCTGAGGAGATCTCTAAGATCTGCGTCATTGGACAGGTTTAAACCTCTGTGTCTAAACACTGCCGACAACATACACTTATAGCCTCTAATCGTCTGATTAGCCAAACCTAGTTCTTTCTTCAGGTATAGCAGGAAATCTGCAATCTGAGTCACAGAGGTACTGGATGAAGAAATCTTCCGATTCTTGCACCATCTACGGAAGTTGTCACTTCGACTGGTACACTTTGATAGTCGATGGTCTTCGTGCTCTTGCAACTGCCTTCGCTGCTTCTCTAGAAAACCCCCTCGCTCTGACAAGTCTTTCGATAGTCTGAACGCAGTCAGACCCAGAGCGTGTTCTTGTGGAACCTGTCGAAGTGGGGTTGTTTGAGAAGATCTACTCTCGTGGGTAGACTTCTCGGGGAATCTACTGTCCATTCCAGTACCTCTGTGAACCACGTTTGAGCCGGCCAGTATGGGGCTATCAGGGTCAGCCTTGTTCCTCGACTTTCCCTGAATTTCTTCATTACCTTTCCTAAAATCTTGAACGGGGGAAAAGCGTACGCATCTAGCCCCGTCCAATCTAGTAGGAAGGCATCGACTGCGACTGCAAGAGGGTCCGGGATTGGAGAACAATAGTTCGGTAACCTCTTCGTCGCCGCGGTAGCGAAAAGATCCACTACTGGAGTGCCCCAGAGCTTCCACAGTCTCTGGCATACTTGAAGATGCAACATCCACTCCGTGGAAAGCACTTGTCCGTCCCTGCTCAACAGATCCGCCCTGACGTTCTTCTCTCCCTGAATGAACCTGGTGAGCAGGGTGACGTTTTCTTTCTGCGACCAAAGAAGAATCTCTTCGCCAGGTTGCAAAGTGACAACGAGTGGTTCCTCCTTGTTTCCGTATATACGCCAGAGCTGTGGTATTGTCCGCGTTGATCTGCACTACTTTGCCGCTGATCCACGGTCTGAACGCTTTCATAGCCAAGAAGATCGCCATCAGTTCCTTCCTGTTTATGTGCCATGCCTTTTCTTCTTCGCTCCAAAGGCCTGACTCCTCCCGAGGGCCCAGCGTCGCCCCCCAGCCTGCGTCTGACGCGTCGGAAAATAATAATCCGGTCTGGGTTCCTCTGCTGGAGTGACGTACCCTCTGACAACCTCTCCGGAACTAGCCACCACTTTAGTTCCTCCTTTATCTTTGGAGGAATTGGAAACCGGAAGGAATCTGGTTGCGATCTTCTTGGCCAGACTTCGTTCAGAAAGAACTGTAAGGGCCTCATGTGAAGTCTCCCTAGTGAAATGAACCGCTCTAACGAAGAGAGTGTCCCCAGCAGGCTCATCCACTCTCTCGCTGAGCATTGGTCTTTCAATAGGAATTCTTGCACTTTCCGTATACACATGGTCTGCCTTTCGGGTGATGGAAAAGCCCGAAAAGTCACTGAGGATATCCGAATCCCCAAATAAACTATTTCCTGAGATGGGATCAGTCGTGACTTTTCCAGGTTCACCATCAGACCAGTTGCTGGGTTAAATCCAATGTTACGTTCGTGTCCTCCAGACATTGCTGTTTTGATTGTGCTCTTTTTCCCATCATGGTGACGACCTGATGCCAAAGAGCCTCTCTCTTCTCTAAATCGATGTAATGAGCCCCTAGGGCTCTCGGAGCTGTAGCGAGAGGTGGTTTCTTGAGAAAGGGGATCTTGTACCCTTCCTTCGCTACCTTTACGGACCAAGGATCCGCTCCTTTGTTTTGCCAGACTTCCCAGAAGTCCAAAAGTCTGGCCCCTACACAAGTCTGGAGGACTTCTGACTCATTGTTTCGTTGAAGTTTTAGCACCTCTTTTGGCTGGAACTCTTTTCCCTCTAAATGCTGGTCGAGAGAAAGTCCTACCCCGAAAGGGCTGCTGTGCTGTCTTCGTATCTTTCGTAGTCTTCTTCATGACCTTAGAAGGTAAAAACTTCCTCACAGATGACGTAAGAAGATCTTGAGTAGCCTTCTGAGTGAGGGAGAGAGATATGTCCTTAATGATCTCTTGAGGGAAGAGCTGTCCTGACAGAGGAGAGAACATCAACTCCGACTTTTGCGCGTTCGACACTCCTTTAGCAGCGAACGAGCATAAGAGATGTCTTTTTCTTCAAGACGCCTGCTGTGAAAATTGAAGCCAATTCATTAGCTCCATCTCTCAAGGCTTTATCTATCCAGGACATGATGCTTCTCGACAACTCGGATACTGACGACTCTTCCATCTCCGAAGTCCGAGCCAGGGCCCCGCCCAACGACCAGTCAAGAAAATTAAACACCTCAAAAGTCCTAAAGATACCTTTGAGTAAATGGTCGAACTCCGAAGAAGTCCACCACACTTTGCTGAATGCAAAGCATGTCTACGGAGCTATCCACTATGTTGGAGAAGTCTCCCTGGGAGGAGGCAGGTACTCCCAGGGCCAAGACTTTCCCCGTAGCATACCAAACACCAGACTTCGAAGCCAACTTGGCCGGAGGAAATACAAAAGAAGTCTTCCCCGACTCTTTCTTCTCCTTCAACCACTCATTTACGCGTTGAAGGGCTTTCTTGGCCGAAATGGACAAAAGTCATTTTCAAAAACGACGCTTTCTTGGCTTTCTTCGTCTTCGAAAATTGCGACAAAGGCGATGGCGGGCCTGAAGGTTGAAAATCTCCTTCAAACAGAGAAAGAAGGCACTCTGTTAGCTTGTAGTCCGAAGAAGGAGCTTCCGTCTTGTCCTCTTCCGTACTCTCCGCAAATTCTTCCTCCTGCGAAGAAATATCTTGAAAACCAAGATCCTGCTGATTCTCCAAATCAGAGTCCTTATGCAGATCCTGTTTAGAAAGCGAATGCGGCACTGACTCCCTATAAAACTCCTCTCTTCCTTGTCGAGACAATGTTTTGACTTGCTGCCGCCTGCGTCCTGCGTCCTCCTGAACGTATGCGTCCACCCTGCGTCCATCACTTCTCCTCTTGCGTCCTGCGTCCTGAACTTCGTCCTTCTTACAGGACGCACTGCGTCCTGGATCGCGTTGTACGTCCTGCGTCCTCTTGGAGGACTTAACCGGGAGAGACGAGTCCTTACGTCTAACCGAAGGTTGTTCGGTCTTCTCCCATGATTGCACAATTACTGCCAATCTCTGCTGCATATCACGCAGCACCTCCTTCGTTCCCGCCTCCTTACGAGACTCCTGATGATGAGGAGATCGAGGACGCACCGGGCTCACGAGGCGGCGAGCGAACTTCCAACCGACGTGAAATCCTCTTCCTTTTGATAGGGATCATCTCTTCATCCTCCGATGAAAAAATCTCAGGGCTACTCCACCCTTCCTGGTCGAAAGCCCTTTCCTCCTGTGAAGAGGACGGACAGATGACCTCTTGAGAGGACGCGATACCTCAGCGAACCGCCTACTCCTTCCCGAGGCCGAACTATCCGAAGAATAACGGCACTTCCCAGTATCGCCTTTCCTATGGCGTACTGCAGCAGCCTGGGACGTATCAACAGGACTGCCTGAAGGGACGACTGATCGCAAGTCAACCCCTCTCGCCTCCCTTCGACTGTCGACATGCCTTCTCCTTGGTCTGGGAGCTTGACAGAGGTCTAGGTCTAGGAGCACGAGAGAGACGATCAGGCGCCCCTCCACAACACTGTCACCAAACACTTCCACTTTGTCCGTTAAACGTTTAATTTGGTCTCCATGGACGCAAGGGCAGCGAACACTTTCACTAATTTGTGGATCAGTAGTATCCTCAGATACAGCAACTGGAGCAGGAGAAACCTGGGGAAAAGGTGGCTACATTCGTACCATGTGAATGAGCTGGAGAAGACACATGCAAAGAATCATCCAAAGGTTTACTCGAAGATCCCGATCTTTCACTCCTAGATACAGATCTTCTAACCCGATCTTTTTCCAATCTCTCCACATACTTCATAAGAGCCTTCCACTCTTTCTCATTCAGACACTGACATTCATTGCACCTATTGTCCCACGTACATACAAACTCACGACACTTCTTACAAATAGTATGTGGATCTACCGATGATTTCGGCAGTCTCACCTTACACCCTTCTTTCACACAAACTCTAAACATACTTCCTGAATCAGACATACTAGACAAAATCCAAACCAATTGCGATTGCCACTCTAACTTCGTGAATACGATACCAATATCCAAAAGTCAGATAACGAGCAGGAAATTCCAACAGAGAACCAACAACGATGTTGCCGGTTCGGCTGGCAGAGAAAATCTGAGGAAAACGGGAATAGTTCCAAGTACCAGCGCCACGGGAGCGGGGTGGCCATCACCTGAACTACCAGTGTACTAGCGGTTGCCGCGAGTTTTGAAATTCTGCCAGTGCGTCAAGAGGATAAGCTATATATATACCTGCCAGGTAAGTGTCATGCATAAAAATGTAAAACATTGATGTTTTTACTATTTATTTAAAAAAATTATCCAAGTGCACGCTTCGTTGTCTTCTACCAAAACAGTTGTTTACTAACAAACAAGTCAGTTAAGGACCGTATTCCGATTGTTGTGATGAAAGTGCCCAAGCGTCTGTGGGTGCAAGTGGGTGTGCGGATTTATCACAGGAAATGGGAAGTTTATTGACACAAGCGACTCCATCAAAACATCAAGATGGCGTCAATCTTCTAAATCTTTCGAGTTGTCGCGTTTTGGTGAGATTTGGACTGCCTTGTACCACTATTTCACTACCCTCTGTTTAAATCTTAAAATTTGGCCTTAATTTCTAACTTTGGAGAAAATACTTCACCAACAACAAGTCACGACTGATGCCCATCTCCGATGTCAGGATGCGTTATAGGGGGAAACATCAGTACAGGCCAACCCTCATCACGGTAGACGGGTCTTATTCACTCGATATTTAATTGGTGAAACATGAATACAATTGCAACTCTAAGCATACCATTTAAAAGACTGAAGTTTCGTCAACATATTGTGATATATGAAAGCCCCATACGAACTAAAATAAGCATGTGAGCTCTTCGTAAAATATGTTTTCAAGGCAGTTTTGAAATCCAATATGGCGGCTACGTTTTTCATGGACGGTTCTCATCAGTGACGGACACCATCTTTCCCCAGCCTTCCCAGCACTCATTTGAACAATGTTAGCGTATGTATGTAACGTTTATTGATCTTACTCAAGATTGCAGTTGTAATCAGCACAATAAAACAACATTTTGTTGCCTATATTAGTGAAAGTATGAAACTTGTTATTCCCGGGGTTATGGTTGGAACTGAATTCATTCTTACCTTGTAATCGGCAGTTTTTATCCTTACTGCCATCACAACTGAAACTCCACAGTGCTTATTTGATTGTTATTATACACATTTTGGTCTCAGTTCACTCCACATTGCACTTTAAACCCGTTGCTGTTCCTGGTTTCTAAGCGCGCGCGCCATAAACACAATTACAAACAGCAGACGACGACAGACGACCGAAACTGCAAAGTTTTTATTCCCTAAACTGTTTACTTTACTCGTTATTTAGTTTAAATTTACATTGTTATTTAAAAATTTTGATTTAATTCATGTATATTATCCCTTTTTTGCAACCAAATTACCCGAAAAATTACAGATATTTCTAACGTAGATAAAATCAAATGTTTCTAACGTTTTCGTACATCTGGCTGCCGTGAAAACCATAGAGGAACGAATACGGAAAAGTGCATAGAGGAAACGACTACGTTTTTTTTTTTTTTTTTTTTTGCTTTTTTGTTTTTGCTAGCACTTTTCATTGATTTCAGTCTTTATTAGTATTTTGAATTTCTTAAATAATCGTATGCCAGAAATAAATGTAACCTTTAATGTTTGCATGCTAAGAATGGCAAAATCATCGTTGCCACATTAGTGGAGGCTTCACACATACGCCGTTCCATTATCCTGTTAAGCGTCCGCCCCTGATGAGCTCGCTGCTAACGTACCGTCACGCTTTTTTTGTAATCAGGGATCATAGCACTGATGATAGTTTTTCAAAGTTAATATTGATTTTTATGCTTGTTATTCATACTGTAATTAACTGTTGGAAATTCTCTCTCTCTCTCTCTCTCTCTCTCGGAGTCCAGTCACTCGGCAAAGAAAAGTCATCTTCACTCCCGCAATTGGAAGAAAAGTTTGTATCATCACTGGAGGATTCAGAACTAGAGCTCTCATCATCAAATAGGTTATCAATATCACACTCCTCATCTAGTATTTGATTGATCTCACCTAAAGAAATATGCCTCCTCTTTGGGACATTCATTGTGAAAGACGCGAAATCCAATTTGTCTCGATAAACGCCCGAAGCGTATTGAAAGAAAACCAACAGGGACAGGCAGTTTTCTAGCATAAGCGACCACCAGGAAAGAGTTGCCAGGCTGGAAATAAGTTTCCCATGTGCTGAGAGTGTTACCAAATGATGTTCCTACACTTTCTATGCGAGTAAACGTATTATTACGGGGCTGACGACTTGACAAGCACAGTTAAAGTCTTGAACGTAATATCCCGTTGAAGGCGCTACCGAGTAGATCGCGGTAAACGTATTATTACGTGGGTGACGCTTAACAGGTTATAAACTGTTTCCATGAATTCTAGTTGTCATAGTAATGCAATAATGATAAAATTGCTTTAATATTTATGTATATACTTCCAATACATAGCCTAATTTCACCAATTTCAACGTTTTTGTGTGTAGTCTTATACCCAGTTTGGAGGGTCAACACAATACCGAATGGCAACAGAGAGAGAGAGAGAGAGAGAGAAAGGAAGGCGGAGGAACGAAGAAGAAAAGGGATGGGGGGGGGGGGGGGGGGGGGGAGAGGGTAGGTGGAGCTTTATACGCGTGTTCGTATCCATTTCTGCATAATGGAGTTTTTGTCTCTTGGTACAAGGACAAGTGTCGTTATTCTTTACGATTAGTGATTCACGTACCCTTATAAATTACGGCACTGGGTGTAATGCACTATAGCAAAATCTCGTTCTGTTAAGAGTGTTCGTTACAGAAATAGGTATTGCCCAAAAACCTGCTTGCACTGTCTCTGAAACCCATAGTAGACATGCTGCTTAGTTGTCAATCAAGTTTTATAACCAAGTATTTTTTAAAAGCTAGCTATTGAATAAATTTTTATTTTTCTCAGTCAAAACATATGCCCCTCAATGCTAACTTTCCTCTTTTAACGACTTTCTGGTCATTGCAAATTCGGCCCCATAATTTCTTATGGTGCGAAAACAGACTAGAGGCCCATGGACCGAAAACGATTGCGTCACACTACGGCGATAATCCAGCAGTAAAACATCTTCATATATCCAAAAGTAAATAATAAAGATATATATGCGCATTACGATTATAACAATTACATGTATAGCTGATAACAATCTGCATGAATAACTGGTAAACTGTTCTGCAATGACAGTTGAGTATAGCAATTATTTACAATAGGTACGAAAGTCAAGATGTCGTGACGTCATAATACAGAACTTGAAAGAACGTTCTAATTCAGAAAAATAATTACTTAAATTTGAGTCAGAGTCGAGTTACTTTTTCAATAACGAATATTTTCAAATTAATCATCATAAATATGTAAAATATTGATGTTTTACTACTTATTTAAAAATTAGCCAAGAGCACGCTTCTCGTCATCTTCTACCCCAACAGCTGTTTACGCCTGGCTTGTTGTTGATGAGAAATCGTGTTTCGATTGTTGTGATAAAAGTGCTCCAGCGTCTGTGGGTACAAGTGGTGTGCGGATTTATCACAGGAAATGGTTAGTTTATTGACACAAGCTACTCCGTAAACATCGAGATGGCGTCAATCTTCTAAATACCTCGAGTTGTAAGTTAAAAATGGGTTCGAACCTGTTTTTGGTGACGATTTGCACTACGTTTGAGACCGTTTTCAGTACCCTCTGTTTAAATCTGTTTAAATCTTAAAATTTGGCCTTAATTTCTAACTTTGGGGAAAATACTTACTTCGAAAGGAGAGTAGAGGTCTTTAGCTCCGTTTCTCACCAACAACAAGTCGCGACTGATGCCCATCTCGGGTGTCAGGACGCGTTATAATGTACTTTTTCGGAGGGTGGCTTGCATTGATGGTAGGTGGCCTGCGTGGCCTGCTGTGATGATCTACCCTAATGTACTTTTTTGGGGATTGTACACGCTGACCAAACATGGTCCACTCTGGACCCTACAGTTATTTACCCTATGCTCTTCATTACCAAAGCTTAACGTCACCTTACTTTAGAACTATAATATACTGACGTCAGGACCCAGGCTAACCTAAGCTAGGTTACCCCTAGCTTAGGCTAGGCTGCGATTACTACTCCTAGGCCAACCCAAGTTAGCCGATCTCAAGTTGGTCTCGGTCGGCTACAGCGGCTACCAACGGCCATCAGCAAAGTGCAAAGAGGTCACGCTGATGTAACTTAACATAACACAATTCCATAACTACAAGTAGAGTGTAATTTGCATTTGCTTTTGATAGTAACGTGTGTTTGGGGAAGGGTAGCCTAGTAGGTATACTGGACTACCTTGAAATATCAGCACCTCAGGTTACTCAACGGTACCTAGCAAAACTCGGCCATTCTTACCTATTGTGGATATAAAGGTGGTATTGAAAGCGTCATCTGAAAATCTGAAGAGTATACATGTCTTTCCAACACCAGAATCACCTATTAAAAGGAGTTTAAATAACAAATCATAAGTCTTCTTAGCCATTTTCCACAATAACACTTAGGAGCTATGAAACGTCGACTTCGTCACCCAACGAAAACTATCCTCAGACCCACCCGCTGGATTTTCGTTAAAGTTATCTCAACTTGTTTCGTCTCTTCCCAGCGTTCGGTCAATGAGTCATAATAGTCACTGAAGAGCATTCGAGAATGACGTGTAACGTATAAGCCGATTGAAATGTGAACACCTCACTTTATTTCCAACATGATAAAATTCATTACGTAATAGAGAGATAACTATGTGCAAATTAACTTGTCATATTTTGGGTCCCACCATCTTCACGAAATTGGTAAAATTTATTATTATGAGTTCAAATTCTGATAATTTACATTTTATTCTGCTACAGGTCTTGGATCTAAAATGAATATACATTTTGTGTTTACAACGAAGAGAGTTACATTTCCCGATTTTTGCCCGGACATCTTGGTTTTGTTTTTTTAGCAAAGCTAATAATGATTGGTTACTTAAATACGATAATCTACAATTATTATATACAACAAAACATAGGACATGCGGTGTCTTTATCACATCCATAAATAAAAACAGAAAATAAAGTCGAGGTTTTATTTGATTGGATAGTTGTAGATGACGTCACTAAACATCATTCGAGCGTACTCTCATGACTTTAAATGACATTGATTTGATCAATTACGCATGTTACACTTGAGGAATCTTTACAAATTAAATAATTAGTAATTCTGGCATCACCTAAATGGACATAGTAACGCAATGGATACATCCAGTCTCCAAATATGGTTGAAGTCTAAAATCTTAGCTGATAACAATCGCAAAATTTTGACCACAACTGACAGCAGTCATCTGGCCATGAACTGTCTCTAAACAGCTTGAAAGTCATGCAGTACAGTAAATGTGTATTATTTATTCCTTTATGCTGTTAACATTTTAATGGTTCAATACTAAATGAAATGAAATGACCAACTTTATTTACGATAAATGAAGTCTCTGGTAACTTTTAGAGGTGTGGTCTGATTGTTGCCAGCTTCTAGATCACCTAACGATATTGTGATTTTTTTTTCGCTCAATTGGCTCTCTAGACTCAAATGTTGGTAGTTCAATGAAATTATTCCACAACGAAATAGGCTGACCTACTCATTTACTTTCGCATTTCATATTTTTTGGTCAAATTAATGATGCTATAAAATACCTTAGATCATCTTGATCTATGACGTCATTCTCACTGACACTTGTTGGAGGAAGTATAACCTCACAGGAGCCGGATGTTTTTGACTGGAGATTCTTCCCTCAAAATAAAGTACTTTAGTGTGTTCTTTAAATCTATAAATGAAAGCATGCTCGACTCATGCAAAATCTACTCCAAAAGGATATGCATTAGACAACAGCTGCTTTAATCAAGATTTTTCCAGTTACTGTTTTGGTTTCACGAACAATATGGGAGAAGTACAGATTATATATATATATATATATATATATATATATATATATATATATATATATATATATATATACATATATATAATTTATTTATTTATATATGTGTTTATATACGTATGTATGTTTATAAGTTTTTAAAAATTTTATTTTTCAAGACATTTTGATATATCTCCAACTACCTTTAATGCAAAAAATATGAAATTTCTGCAAGGGTCTGGATCTTAATCACGAGACCTTATCTAGAGTTTAGATTCAAAACAAAATAAAACTAAATATGAATTCTAATGGTTTGATTCCTAACAGAGTTTTGCATTTCATGTAAAACAACCTCGAGAATGGATTTATAGCTTTAAAACTTCACACAAGAAGAACACAGACATTGCTCACTATGATTGTCTTGCAAAGGTATACAAATTTTGCTGCTGAAAAGTTTAATTATAAAAAAAATCGTTTTTTATGCCCTGCTTAATGGCTATGTATTTCTTTTGAAAATCCTGCTATGAATTTTTTTTAAAGAGAGAGAGAAGAGAGGAGAGAGAGAGAGAGATAGAGAGAGAGAGAGAGAGAGAGAGAAAGGGGGAAAGGAAGGGAAGAGAGAGAGAGAGAGAGAGAGAGAGGCGCCCGGCAAAAGATTAGACTATGGAATAGTTTTTACATGGCTAGCAATCTGTTTAAGATTTTTAGATAATCTATCTGGAATCATAATGTAGAAAATTTCCCTCTTCAGAAATACAAAATAACAACGATGGTCAACACTGAATTATCTAAAGCACAAGCAATACAAGAACCTACCGATTAATGGAGCTGGATGTATTGTCCTCGAGTACAGAAGCCACCTTTAGAATTTAAACCGTCTACTTTACAGGTAAGCCTACCTGTTTCAAACATTCAAACTTCATACAGAACGTGACCACTGACAGGTCACAGAAAGGGGGGAGTAACAATCATCGGAGGGATGTGTCGAAAGAATAAAATTCGCCCTTTCCGTGTTCAGGAATCAGTCTTTTATGTTTTCTAATATATATATATATATATATATATATATATATATATATATATATATATATATATTATCTCACTAAAGCCTCTTAATTTGATGAGAGTCAGATACACCTGTTGCAACACACACATCTTGATTCTCTGCATTATGAGGTCACGTGGTTCAAATTCTGTTTGTGTTGAAGGATTAATATTCTCAGGATACTTTCCTTTATACTTTCATAACCATGTGTTCTTTTTTCTTACAGGATTCCCTCACTTTACTATTATTATTAACACTCCCATTAGTACTATTATTAACACTCTATAGCTTAGTACTATTATTAACACGCCCTTTTGTTAACACATAATCAAGATCCTTCATTTTGGTATTGTCTCTCTAAGCTCACTTTTTATTTTGATAATATCCAAACAACAAAATTAATGTGGAATTTATTCTCCATTCCATTAACCTTGATATTATTAATAATTGTTAGAAGTATTAGTATTCAGAATGAAACAAAGAAACCTGAAAAACATTTGGCTTGCAAAGTAGGTAGTCTATATGCGAAAAAACATAAAAACAGAAAGAGGAAAATAACAAAGAAAGAAAAGTTAAGTTAGGCGCTTAGACGCATTCTCGCATTCATGTACACTACACTAACTCCAAACCGACAGAGAGAAGCAGTTAATCAGAATGAAGTTTACTTTCGTTTGTGACATCTCATCCACTGTCACCGAATTTTATCTCTATGTTGGCTGGATGGAGTCCACAGATCCAAACAAAACATCTTATACCCTTCAACATTTTACACATTCATTCAAGGAAAGTTTCGTGGTGGCAGGAAGCCATCTTAATCTAAATCAGCCAACTATCTATATTTACATCTCATCAACACAATCCTTCTGTTACTGTTCTCTCATGATACTCAGACCAGGGTACCTTGGGGCTTCTATTCTTAATATTTCTTTGGATTATTGCTTTGTTTCCTGTGTCATAACCTTGTGAAATCCCCGAGGTGTTAGCTTTTGGAATATAGTATGTCTAGGTACCTTCTTTCAAAGCTCTCTGTGTAATCAGACTTTGGGTTAAACGTGCTCAATCTGTAGCTATGTAGGCTAGAGACAGTTCAGACTCATTGTACTAGGAATATATTATGAATGCTCTAACTTCTGTTGGTTTCAAGGCTAGTAGGCTAC
The DNA here is from genome assembly GCF_015104395.2 of Macrobrachium nipponense. NCBI lineage: Eukaryota > Metazoa > Arthropoda > Malacostraca > Decapoda > Palaemonidae > Macrobrachium > Macrobrachium nipponense. The sequence goes on along the minus strand of NC_061102.1, from coordinate 42,109,818 downwards.
ACGGAGCCTACTAGTTTAATACCATAGGGCTTGGATCTATTTTACAAAGAGTAAAGTTAATGATATGAGACCCCTCTATTTTTTCTTTAATTACCCCATAAATCATGTAAGACCCAGCTTTTCTTTTTCTACATAGTATTACGATAGATGGGATTCTTCCTGAGAATGTCATCCTTGGTCTGTCATTTCCTTTAAGTCATCGTCAAATAATTCCACTGCAGTTTATAATTTTATGAAAACTGGTTCTTTTGGATGCTCATATTTTTTAAATGTTTCTTAAATATAAACAAGGTTGTCTAACTGTATATTTAGAATCGCTTACATTGTTGTGTGAAACGCATGTCTAAGTGATGAGAAGTTTTTCTTTAGTCACTTTTGTCAGTTATAATTGGTTTACATTCGGTTTACGTATTAAATCAGAATTGAGAAAGGCAGAAAGCGCCCTCAACACTAGACGTGGATCTGGTTCCCTACTTTCGATCGGTTTACGACCTTTGGCTACCAACCGGGGTTGCTCAGCTTCCATGCTGATTATGAGTCACCATTCCACACAAATGAATCAATGGAAGGAGCCATGTTACGGAATAAAGGCCAGCAAAGTATGAAGGATAAAGGCGACCAGTTAAGCTTTTGTGTTCTACGTTTTTTGTTTTTCTTTATTGAGTGTGTGCTCTCGTTAAGGGGGACTTGCTTGCATATTCTCTGCCTCCAAACAAAACAAAAAATAAATAAAGATTACAGATCTATATGTGACGTGACGGTACTTTATTTACTACTCTTTTGAAAGAATATATGTCAGAGTGCTTCTCTTAATTGTTTATACCGTACAGAATAAGATAAAGCCATCGAGCTGATAACTTTTATTTTGTGGAGGGTCACTGATAAGGTATGAGTTATAGACGCACACATTGCAAACCTCAAAAAGTATTCTAAAAAAAACGATATTGTAAGGGGTTATCATTACTCACACACACATATACTATATATATCACGTATATGAGAGAGAGAGAGAGAGAGAGAGAGAGAGAGGAGAGAGAGAGAGAGAGAGAGAGAGACTTTTTTTTTTTTAATTTGAACGTTTAAACAATGTCCTGTGACTGTCAGGTGTAAGTGTCAACGTTTGAGATTTGAAGATAATGAGATTATGCTAATTTTCTTTCAGTGTTGAACTTTTTTGTTTCCAGGACTGACTCGTCCATTTCCTTATTCAGTTCTAACCTAACCTTTAATATTTTCTAAGTCCCTTCTCTTTGCTAGTTATTGGTCAAGCGTACCTTTTAGTCTCCTATCAAGGAAACTTCTCACAAGATAAAAAAAAAAAAAAAAAAAAACAGAAAGAAACCGACCATTACTGTAAAAGGACATTGCTGTATGCCTTCAAATGAAAGGCTCAATAGCCCTTATAATGCCTTGGGCCTGAGCGTGAACTAAGTCCCTGTGAACATTTTGGGTACACTCACACATACACATACACACACACCGCAAGGCAATGAGTCACTTCTCAAGGTCCCGTGATGAGATGTGAAACCGTGACATTTTCATGACGTCATTGATGACGTCATCGCTCGATACAGACCTCACGAGAGGAGGAGACCTTTGTAAAGCTTCGTCTTCTTGTCAGAATGCATTGTACTTTATAAAGTTAATGGGGTTGATTTAATCATTTCGCAGTTACTCAATAACACTAATTTAAAAGATTGTTATACGTACATTTAAAGAAATATATCTTCACGAATATGTAACTAAGATTCCTTGTTATACGGGTAAGTGATACTTTAAGACGAAATTCATCATAGCTTACTCATAAACAATTAAAAATACAAGGACCGGTGGTATCATTTTATTTTACATCTATTTATTTATTTATTTATTGTAAACGTATGCATGTTTGTATGTATGTATATATATATATATATATATATATATATATATATATATATATATATATATATATATACATCATACATACAAACATGCATACGTTTACAATAAATAAATAAATAAATCAATATATATATATATATATATATATATATATATATATATATATATATATCTGCAACTGATCTATCCCTTGGAAAACGGAGTCTTGATAGAAAGAGTAAAACCAGCACTTGTACATAAAACATCCTTTATTTTCTTATGACTGCCGGTTTCGGAGTAACTGTCTCCATCATCAGGTCTATACAAAATCACAGAAAGAAAAAAATTAAAAATCACTAAATTACGATCGATCATTAGAATGAAGAAATGTTACACAAAGGTTACATTGTATATATAATAAAAAAAAGTAATGTACAGGCATAAAAAAGGGAAAGGAAGCAATATTAGAAAAAATAAATAAATACCTGCATCATGAAGGCATACAAACATACACACTAAAAATTTAAAAACACAGCATCTCCGTGGACCTCTCGTTGTTACTGAGGGAAGGTTTCAACTTTAAAGTGTAGAGACTTTCTACTATTGCCAGCTCCATGAGGGCCACTCGACTAGAGAGAATGGAAAATGAATCTAACTTTAGAGGGTGATCACTATTTTCTGCGTGATCCCGTATGGCACTGAATGGTGATTTGCTAAAAGCCTGTTTGTCCTAACTGATTTTCCAAAGTGTTCAAACCATCGTACACGTGCTTGGCGCTTTGTTTTCCCCACGTAAATTGCATTACAGAAATTGCAATCGTATTTATATACAACATGAGACTGTAGTTCTGGGGATACGATGTCTTTGTTCTTAAACAAACCACCAATAGTATACTTAGGCTTGAACACTACCCTAACATTAACTTGAGGATAAAATTTTCTTAAAAGTTTTAGTAGTCTATTTTTAACAGAAAAACTCTTATTACCATAGAAAAACATGGTAAAATACAGTACTGCTTTATTGGCTTTTAAAATGGAAACTTTCGGGAACAATAACTTTTCTAGCTGTTTACCAACATATGTATCTATGAAAGCATTATTAAAACCGTTTTTTTGAAGCATTTCTTTTATAAACTGAAATTCTGAATGAAGACTAAAATAATTTGAACAAATGTTAAAGGCACGGGTCACAAGTGTACAGACTAAATTGCGTTTATAAACTATAAAGATGAATGAAGAAAATTTAGTTGTGAGTCCTGTAAATGTTGGTTTCTGTAAACTGATGTTGAAAAAGTGTTATCGCTGTGTTAACTTACGAACACGTCAAGGAAAGCTAAAGTATTATTGTTCTCTACTTCTGAAGTAAATATATGCTAATTGTCTTAATCCACTTCATCATTGCCTTGTTGTTTTATCAGTGAAGATTCCACCAACTGACATTCATCAACGTCCAGCAGAAACCAGTTTGTAAAGACGTAGGAGTTTCTGAGATCCCCGTAGGGACTGTGATAAGTCATACTATGGACATACAGGAAAATCTCTCTTGAACGTTCAGTTAGATATGGACAAAATAATTCGGCAATTTTCCATTATATAAATAACCCTAACCATACCATGGATTGGAACTTGTCCCGAATTTTATACAAGAGCAGCTGTCGATACAAATTTCAGATGGTGGAATCTTCACTGATAAAACAACAAGATAATAGGATCAACCTTTCTAATGGAGCCTGGGACTCTGACCATATTGACAATGAAACAGATTAAGGCAATTAACAGAACCAATGTTGGCTTGGCAGTGACCCCAGGCATCACCTAAGGGCATATCTCCCACTATATATTTTGCCAGTGCAACTACTTCTGTCATTCAGTGATTGATAAGGGTGGAAGTCAGTCCACCGAAATATACTTCTTAGTTTTAAACCAAAGTGTTTTAGTGGGCCTTTTGTACCTGAGACGGATCCTGTTTTAACAGAAGAATTTATTTACACACACACACACGCACATACATACACATACACACACACATATATCACCATCATCATCAGCCGTTGCTAGTCCACTGCAGGACAAAGGCCTCAGACATGTTCTTCCACTCTCGTCTGTTTATGGTCTTTCTATGCCAGTCTATAGCCGCAAATGTTCTTAGCTCGTCAATCCATCATGTACTCTTCCTTCCTCTGCTTCGTTTGCAGTATCTAGAGACCCATTCTGTTATTCTTTTCGTTCATCTATTATCTGACATTCTAATTATATGTCCTGCCCACGTCCATTTTTTTTCTTACATGTTGTAAGATTATCCTCTACTTTAGTTTGCTCTCGTATCCATGTTGCTCTTTTTCTGTCTCTTAGAGTTATTCCCATCATTATTCTATCCATAACTCTTTGAGTTGTAACTACCTTATGTTCTTAGGCTTTAGTAAGGTTCCCAAGTTTCTGATCCATAAGTTAATACTAGTAGGACCATCTGATTGAATACTTTTCTTTTTAGAGAAAGTGGCATTTTACTTTTCATAATCGCATTTTGTTTACCAAATGCTCTCCATCCCATACTTATCCTTACTTTACTTTCGGTCTCATTTCTTAGGGAAGCACTTACCGTCTGTCCTAAATACGTATATTCATTAAAAATCTCTAGAGGTTCGTCCATAACCCTTATTTGTTGTCTCTGCATTTTCATTGAACATATCTTAGTTTTACTCTTATTCATTTTCAGTCCTACATTTCTGCTTTCTCTATTCAAATCTTCTATCATCTTTTGTAATTCCTCTCCTGATTCACTGAGTAGAACTACGTCATCTGCAAATCTCAAGTTGTAAAGGTATTCCCCATTAATGTTAATTCCCGCATTTTCTCAGTCTAAATTCTTAAAAACTTCTAGGCACGCTGTGAATAATTTAGGAGATGGGGCCTCCCTGTCTAACTCCTTTTTCAATTGAAAATTTCTCGTTGTCTTTATGTAGTTTTAGGATTGCTTCAAGTGTAATAACATAAGATTCATCTATTCCCTACTTTTGAAGGGCTTTCATTACTGCTAAGGTTTTGACAGAATCAAAAGCTTTCTCATAGTCTACAAATGCCATACATAGTGGTTTGTCATACTCTGTTGACTCTTCCTTTAGCTGGTTCATTACATGGATATGGTCAGTTGTTGAATACCCGCTTCTGAAACCTGCCTGATCTCTTGGTTGATGAAAATCTAGCTGTCTTTCTATTCGGCCTAACATGATCTTTATATTTATTTTATATGTTACTGAGGGTAAACTTATTGGGCGGTAATTTTTCAGGTCTTTTGAGTCTCCCTTTTTGTGAATTAATATAATGATAAAGTTTTTCCAAGCTGTAGGTATTGGGCATTCTTGCAAACATTTTGTGTAAAGCTAAGCGAGTTTTACTATTATGAAATCACCTCCATCTATTATTAAATCAATTGTTAGGCCGTCTTCTCCTGCTGCTTTGTTTCTTTTCAAGCCTTTTAATCCTTTCTTTAACTCTCCTACTGTTACTTTAGGTACTGGCTCAGGTGTTTCATTATTTCCATTGACAAAGTTATTTTCTATATCACTATTGTACAGCATTGTATAGAAATCCTCAGCAGTTTTTATCATCCCATCTCTTTTGTTGATGAAATTTCCATTTTCATCCTTTAAAGCAAATGTCTGTTGGCGCCCTTTTCCAAGTCTTCTTTTCATCAACTAGGGAAATACACACACACACACACGCGCGCGCGCATACACACACACGCACGTGCATACACACACACACACACGCGCATACACACACACACACACACACACACACACACACATATATATATATATATATATATATATATATATATATATATATATATATATATGTAGTATGTATAAATAGATATTTCATTTTTGCTGCCCAATCATTTCAACTGTCTGAAGCTCTGAGCGGCCGAAAGACCGGCAGTGCTCTGCTTGTCAACCTAATTTTTGTAAAGATGAACTAAACTCAAGGACTAAACCTTGAACTTAGCTGAACTCAAATTGGAGTTTTTTAAACATTATTAAAATTTTGATTTCAACTTGGCTATGTTCCTCCTGACTCTCTCTAATTCAGTACCAGTGAATAATATTCACACCTTTATCACTAAGTGCACTTCGTAGGAAATACTGATGATGATGATAAGGATTAATCATGATACAGACAGCCAACTTCTAATGCTGTCATAATTTAAAAAAAGTAGGTTTGTCTTAACCTGGTCGCCCTTCCCCATAGATTGGTCATATTTTAAAACAACAGAGACTTAAAAAATATAATGATAAACAAATATCCAAGGCTTTATTTATGTTTTGTTCTTTCACGGAAAGCCAGCATCGTATTTAATGTCTCCTGAGAAGCATCAAGCGCCTGACGTACGACGTTTCCTTCCTTCCCCTCCAGCATGACAAACACTCCCCGCCCCCGCCCCCCCTTCCCCAACATTTCCCTTGGCATACCTCATCGCCTCCCCCTCCCCCACACATCCGATATGTCTGAATTTCATCGCTGCCACTTATGTTACATGCTTTTCAAGGGGGTATGAGCACTTGCTGGCATAAGGCCAGGTTATTCTTACTACAACAAGGACAAGAACAATAAAAACAAGTTTATTAAGCAACCTACGGAGCTCAAAATTGCTTTCGTAGTTGTTAGACATCTTGGGATTAAAGTATGAGATTGTTACCATCTTTTTTGTCAGACATAGTAACTTCTATCTTTCTCAGTATTGAAAATTGTAAACTTAAATTAGACCCCATGGTCTAATGTCATTTTCCATTCTGTCTAACTTTTCTCGTGCTCAAACAATAAAGAATTTAAAGACAAATTCATTTTTTATCAGAAAAGGTACAATACGGCCCCAAATATGCTGTTCCACGAGATGGGCCTTGTGAAATCAGATCATTCCGTTTTACTTTTGTACTTAAATATTTCAAATCACGGGAGTATGTAAATAATGCTAACAGTCTCTTCCACGCACTGATACATCTTAAAGGATTTCCGGTGCAAGTGCTGGGGAAATCAGAAGTCACAAGAAGACTTCGTAGTGAGATAAAGACAACAAAACACTGACGTAATGGCACCAGTAATACCCTAATTTTTTATTTAATCTATACAAATCTTTATCGCAGGCATTTTTTTCAACAATGAACGATTCTATACAATTTCTTCACAAAAGTCTCTACGGTACATAATTTCTTTAAATCTTATCTAATCAGCACCGTGTTAGCTATTATTGATATGAGTAAACAATTCATTGACCATGTCACACCTTACATGATATCTATGTTGCTTTAATCTTGGATCCAAAATTTCCCTGCTGAGTTTCATGATATTCTTTGCATGGGACCTTCAGATGCATCCAGTCTTATGACTCGCAAAACTCGTTACAATGATATTCCTAAAATGATCTCGAGTGTTTTAAAAACGACACTTCCGCCTACTCACTCGGGATGTCGTCAAAAGCAGAAATGACAAGGTTTTTGGTTTACCATTTATTGTATCCCAGGCCTCAGCTGTCTTGTTACCCAAAATCCAATCACTTCCTCTCCAGCAGATTAGTCACATACATTCATGTTAAACTGATCTTTACTTATTATTTGCCCCTCCTCACATATGGTTTCTGTAACTGCAAATCTATTTCGACATTAAATTGAAAGACTCTCGAGAAGCTTTACTGTAACAAACCCAGATATTTTTCAACTTTTTCCTTGGGTGATTTTATTTTCAGTTTTAGTGTTGCAATGGTGATCAATGCCGACATCTGCTCTTCTCTTCAGTAATGCCTTATCTCTCTCTCTCTCTCTCTCTCTCTCTCTCTCTCTCTCTCTCTCTCTCTCTCTCTCTCGTCTCCTCTCCTCTCTCTCTCTCTCTCTTCTCTCTCTCTCTCTCTCTCTCTCCTCTCTCTCTGAACACTAGTGCGATCTTTTAGTTTCTATGAATGACATCCGGAGATGATAAAGTGCATTTGTGTGCGTCCTTCGTTGGAAAAAGAGAACCCCAATGACATCATTTGCAGCACATAAACTAACAACATTCATCTCATTTCGTTTGCAGTCCCTCCAAGGCCTCTCTTTCGCAATAATTTTCATATTCCTTTCTGGTATTTGATATATAAAATGTTGCAGTTCTGTATAATACTCATCTTTTACGTCTTTGTGAAGTCCATTCGCTGGTGTTGGATGCAATAATACTCATAATACGTAATTTTGATATTATTATTATTATTCAGAAGATGAACCCTATTCATAAGGAAGAAGCCCACAGTGGCCATCGACTTGAAATTCAAGCTTCCAAAGAATACGGTGTTCATTCGAAAGAAGTAACAGAAGGCAAAGAAAAATACAGAAAGAGATCAGTTATTAGAAAAAGATAAATTGACAATTTAGTAAATAAATAAATAAAAATGTAAATAAATGATGAAAATACAAGGAGAATTGCACTAGGGTAGTAATGCTTTGTATCTCTGCTTGAATTTCTGAAGTTTTATTTGCACGACATCCTCAGGGAGACTGTTCCACAGTCCGACGGTGTTAGGTATAAAGGACCTCTGGAACTGAGAGTTAGACAGCGAGCCACATTTACTGCTTATCGGTGCAGCTGTTCAGCGAACCTGGTTGCTCTCGGCAGGGAGAGGGGATCAATGATCAACTGTGAGTGTAAAATACAACTTAAGAAAAATTAACCAGAGACCATCCGTCGATGGTCCAAGTCATAACTGATATTATTAGGAAACAGGAACCTACCACCACGAACCAATCGCGCTAAAAGAGATAGATACCAGGCAGAAGCAGACATCCACACCGGAGAACAGTATTCGAGTAAAGGTGGGACAAGTGACTTAAATCGGGTTGCAATGATTTGATCACTGCCATAAATATATGAGGCCTCACGCTTCGTTTTACTGGAGTTCAGCCTCATATCCCACCGACTGACCACACCATTCGTTGATCCGGTCCATGTCCCGATTGAGGCTGAGGGCAGTTTCATTTTTCATAAGTGGAGACTTTACTACACCCACAAGTGTTGCATCATCGGCATACTGAACAATCTTACTTCCCAGGACAATAACGACATTACTTATATACACTAAAAATAATAGTGGGACAAGAACACTAACCTGTGGAACTCCAGACACAATAGGTTTTGATTCGCAAAAGATCCCATCAACAGCAACTCGCTGCCTACTTGTAAGGAAATCTTGAAGTAATCCTAAAACATATCCACCCAATCCAAGATTCTGATGTTTATAACAATGTGCCTTGTGATTTACTAAATCGAAAGCAACACTAAATTCTACTTGAATTACTCTGCACTCAGGACAAGAGCATCGCAGGTACCTAACTTCTTCCATTATGCATATTGACTATCACATAACATACTTATAGAGGCTTAAAAATAAGTTTTTCTGCTACTTTGGAGAGCTCAGGGAGAATAGAAATTTGGCCTGTAGTTACTGCAGTCTACAGATATACCATTTTTTGGAACAACCATTGTATTACTAAGCTTGCGCTCATCCTCTAAGGTACTACGTCGACATAAAAATCTATAGAATCTACCAACCTTGGAAGAGAGCACACTGGAAACTATCTCAGTTATCAAGATGATCAAGAGTTTTCTCAAGATGCCTATAGCGAAGTGAAAATATTTTAAGAATAGATTCAGGACGACAAGTATCAGGGAGAGGGACATCCTCAGCCGATTGCTTAGCTGCAAAAGCTCGATGAAGCAGTTCAGCCTTGTCCCCTGTCCCTAGGGCCAGTAACAATTGTCCCTAGGGTTAGTAACAATTGTCCCTAGGGCCAGTAACAATTGTCCCTAGGGCCAGTAACAATTGTCCCTAGGGTCAGCAACAAATCTGCCATCACCTGTTAGTAGTTGTGCAATGGTAAGACGAGCCTGACCCAAAGATAGATGTTGGTCCACCACAGATGAGGCTGAGTGATTCCAAGTTTCCTTTCGAGGAATTATTGTAATTTCTCTAGGCTGTATGGCAAGTTATATTTGCTGCAAGGAAAGACTGAACATAAATGGTGCAATTTTCATTTGAACGATTTCATATCCATGTGTTGAATTTGGTCTGTTTGTCATGGTAAGCCCACCTACATGTATCATCAAACCATGGCTGGTCATGCCCTGAATTTGACGACCTTACTAGGGTCCTAACTGAAAAAATAGCCATCAGCATTTCATTTAACTCCTTCTTGGGGTCAGGCTCTGATATAGCATCTGAAATATTAAGTGCATGACAAGCTTCAATAATGCAATCCCAAATGGCTCTAAATCTCAGCCAGACAGTTTTTCCACAGGTGGAATTAAGAACATACTGATTGACAGTTATGCCCAATGATCAGCAGTGGCTCTAGTCTGTTACCAGAAATGGCCATGGTTTATTCATTTAGCTGGACACATTGGAGGATACAAAGAACTTAAGAGCATACTGACCATGTGATCTGTGGAATTTTAATTTAGCCATTTGTTGTGCTTTGCATTAGTCTCCACAAATAACGAATTAGTGAGCCATACTAATCCTTTCAAAGAAACAGTCGATATTTGGATTTTGGTCAACAGCAAATGTGTAGCACTGTAGAACTTACTGAAATTAAAAAAAAAACACTTCATGGCAAATACACCCAAATTTTTCTGATAATAAACAGGTCGTCCGGACTTAGTTTATACAGCCATATACATCTTGGTAACAGTAATTGACTGCTCATTGTTCTCCAGCCAGTCAGTACTTTTTCTGCCCTTCCTGAATAAACATACCAACTACCCCTTCCAAGATCTATTTTCCCACTCTTTGTACCGTGATTCACATATAGCTAAGATATTTGGCTCATATCTCTTGAATTCATTTTCTACCCATTTTTAATTACTAATTTGAAAAAAGGTTTCCTACATTCAAGTTTTGATTTCAATATTTCCTCAGTATTTATAAACCAGATTTTCAGCAGTCCCATATACCCAAGACGGGCGACCGTTTCTAAATTGTGTCTTTCCATCTATACAGCAGAATTCACAATGGATTCTTTGGCTAAATACAATAAAGGATACCCAGTTCCTTATAGAGCAGTTCCTAACTCATAAAGCCAATGATCCATATCTTTGCCTCTTTTTTATCATCTGCCAGGGGTCCAGAATTGAAGCTAAAGCAAAGTAGTCACTGCCGTCAGTGTCAGTGATCTTGTTGCCAATGATTCTTGGTCCTCCACTTGGACAAAGCCACAACTTTCAATTGTGAACCTACCTTTACCTAGAGTTAACTTACAAGCCAGCAGGTGCTCATACTTTGGCCCAGCTGGACCTGGGGCTCACAAAGGGGTAGGGGGCGCTACTTCCTGAAGGCATATATGTACACGTCTCAGTTACCCCAATATATAATATATATATCTATATATATCTTATATATTTATATTATATATTATATATATGTGTGTGTGTGTGTGTGTGTGTGTGTGTGTGTGTGTGTGTGTGTGTTAATAAAGATTAGCAGTGCCAGCAGCTGTTCCTTCTCACAAATCTTCATTATTATTATTACTCTATATAATATATCATTATCATTGGTCTCTGATATACGCATAAGCAAAAAACTGCCGAGCTTCCATTAGCTTGTTTTTACATCCAATCTAGCCACGCCTTCCCTCGCCTCACGGAAGACTTATACTGGATATGAGTTGAGCAGTGATATGGAATTTACGACGAGAGAAACGTTATCGTGTTTTTAGAGAGAGAGAAAAAAAACAGCATTACGAACGTAATGTACAGATCGGTAGACTTGACGGAACTTCACAGTATGTGAATAATGGTAGCATCACGGATAATGCATGGAAAATGAAAACATAATTTTCTTGATTATTCTCAAAATGTACGTCTTCGAAATCTCTACTGGATAAGAGATGACAGTTACGTGTCATACTTATTATTATGTATTATGTATAATAAGCGTTTGAACGTACCGCTGGATATATCTGGTTAATAACATAATTATTTTTCTAATCATTTTCAAAGTTCATTGTGTTGAAAATATTATACTTCATTTCTCCCTTTTTTATTCATTGTTTATTTTGTCAGTCTCTCTTTGGATATGTCGTTTTTTATCTTTTATCAAATGACAGTGGTGAATCACTGGGAAAAGTGGGCGAAGAAATGATAATGATGCTTCCTGCTTTTGTCCCAGATACCAAATATATGAGCAAGGCAACTGACAACTAATTCTCCAATTTATACCAATTATTTTTGTGTTTAATCATTACTCTTTCTCCAGTCCCTTCACTACAAAGGTGATTAATTCTATCTGACGATATGATGTTTCATACGATGTCACGAAGTTTGGATGTTCTTTGCTACATACATGACGTTATAGTCATCATTGTTTTGGCAATATTTTCAAGTTATTTCCGACGTTTACTCCTCAGAAATGAAGAGAAACGTTTGACCTGTAAATTGTCGAGGTGTCTCCTTGCGAGGAGAACCAGTTCTGCGATCCCAAAATAATCCTCTGATAAGAGTGTCACATGAAGGGGGTGAGATCAAGGTTGGGTAGACCCTGAGTACAGATGAGTGCGAGCACAAACCGCAAGATCCTATATATAACATGGTCTATCTGACAGTATTTCAAGAACAAATATAAAGTTTTGAAATGTGTGAAAAATATCGTGTTCTTTCACTTTCATGGTGATCTGATTACATCCCTAAGCCTTTCAGCTATGGAACATGACTGGTTCCGCAAATCTTGTTTCCGTTCTCCATTTCAACTGAAATTCAATTTCTCAAATCATTTCAATCTGACAACATAATAAGTTTCTTTTTCTTTTCTGTTACATCAATCTATGCCATCCTAAGACGAGTATTAATCGGAACATCAAAG
>NC_061102.1:42077076-42094576 GCF_015104395.2 Macrobrachium nipponense | reverse complement strand
AAGCAAAGTAAAGAAAAAGTGATCCAATAGGTTGCACTGGGGTTAACGTGTGGCATGCATAAAGAATTAACGCGTAGGATGCATAAAGAAAGTCTCAACAGCACGGATGGTAGTTGGTGGCCTTTGGTAGAAGAGAGACAAGGAGACACACCCAGATGATGATATGAAGAACTTCCTGAAGACACTACCAGATGCCCTGGACTCCAGAGACCCTCACGACTGGGTGCTAATCAGTGACAATGAGAGATCTAGTGTGGAGGGCAGTGGGTCACAGGGAGGCCAAGCCCCAGTGGGATGAGTAAGTGAGAAGTATATGGAGAAAGTGATGACTGGGATTTGCTACTAATGATGCGTAAAGGAGATGAGAGAGAGAGAGAGAGAGAGAGAGAGAGAGAGAGAGAGTTGGCTTCAATTACCTGTGGGAAATAAAAAAAAATCCAGATTGAGGAACTAAGGAAGAGGAAGATGGATTAGACATAAAAGAGCAAGAAGGCGAGACGACGAAGGAAGAGGGCTCAGAATGTTTCGCAGCATTAAGGAATCATCCATTTTTTTAACTGTCAAATATCTGTACCAACACCAACAGCTGATACCAGGATGTAAAAAAAAAAAAAAAAAAAAAGGAGTTAAGTTACGAAAACAAGTTATTTTCCCCTTGATCCCAATTTTCTCGGACAACTCGACTGCTTTTGATTCTGATTATGACACGAATTCACACCTTCTTCACACGGGGGGTGGGGGTGGAGGTGAGAAGGAAGCAATAAAACTAATGGGGGCAACAAATGGGAGAAAATTCATATTAAACCAAGGCAGTGATAAAGAATAGCAAGTTCATCATTCGGAAAACTAGGTAACACGGCTACATCGCCTGAGAATCATGCATATGTCTGTCATCTCTCAGAGAAAAGAATAATCACTACTTTCTTTATATGAACTTCGCTTGTCTTCAGTGAATGAAAACACAGTTACTTGTTTCTGGCATAGTATTCATGAACCACCAGCGGCTGACACCCATGAATGTCAAATCGAACTCTCGAACTCGTGAACTGACGCCCTTAAGGCCCAAATCCCATCCTCGTAAATAGAGAAACTTTTCATTGTCCATTTCCACGGGGAATTAAACCCGATGATAGATATCCGGGAAGGATATAAAGCGTAACTCACTTTCCTTCTCGGAATACGTCATGGGATGACGCGCGTGCCTGTGAAGGAAAGCGTTGCCGTACAGAAAGCTTCCAATAAAAAGATGTTCAGTAACGATTTTTTTTCTAGTTTTCTAGTGACTGCGAATACCGTTATTTTCTCTTTTATGCGCTAGGAAATGAATCTATTTGATGTCTTCCTTTGTTTTCTGTTTTTACGAACTTCTATCATTTTCTTTTCATATTGTAATGTTCATCAGAATTACATCGCAAGCAACGGAAAGACAAGATGGAAATGGATATACACCCGTTTTATATCCATTTTGGAATAAAAAAAACAAGAAACTTTGAATGTTGAATTCCGGGCTATTATACATAATTTCATTATCCATTGGGTCTAACAGAGTGAAAACTCATCTATTCTTTTTGCATAGAAGTCATTTCCTTCCAGTGGACTGAAATACCCCAATGGATTCGCTTCCCTGGCCCTTGGTGAACACTAGGTCCATCTGGCCTGTTGCTTTGTTGGGTGACACCCCTTTAATGAGAGGCAAGATCTATAATTATAATTGACAATGAAGGGTTTCACTGGGACCCACTATCTTCGGAAAATTTCAGCAATGGTCACGGAAGCTTATGTACCACCGGGTTCTAGAATACATTGATGGTCACCCCTCCAATCTCAGGTTAGACCCAAAGTCGTTCAACTTCGCTAATCAAAATACCAGAAACGAAAATGTTACTGCCAATGAAAAAAAAAATTCTTTTCATTTTGGGCAGAGTAAGAGTGGGAACAGGCGCTGCCAAATAAAACTTTATCAATCAATTTATTTAATATCTGAAGCACTACAGACCTCAAAAACGCTAAAATAATCGTTGCCGGATATTCTTTTTATCACATTAAAACCTTTTGTAACATTTCACACTGGGTAACGATGTAAATAAACATTGATTTTATTCTTAAATGTGACACAGTTGTCTTAAAGAATTCACCAAGCTAAGCTGCTCTTGGGGCAAGTAGAGGTCGAATTCGGATTTAGGAAAATGGCGAGTATGGGAATCAAACTCTCTACCAATTCAAATACAGAATTGTGTAGAGTATTTTAAAATACAAAGCAGGTAGTGAGTGAAGTGCGAGTACGTTTATTTGCATAAAAGGAAAAAATGATATATTGTTAATGTAGGGAGAAGATTATTTGACAAACACCCAAGTACACAGACACACACACACCACACACACACACACACACACACACACATATATATATATATATATATATATATATATATATATAATATATATATTGTAATAATATGCTTAATTTTCATTCGTGGCCTGTAAAGTAAATTTCATTCAGTTACTTTCAATTTAATTTGTTTATTGCCACAAAAAAAGACTGTTAAGGTTTTTCTCGCTCCCTCCGAAGGTTGTTATTATTTAAGTGGTACCTCGCCCATGAGAGTTGTTTTTTTTCTCTTTTCATGTATTTATTCGGCCGGATGGTTGTTTGTGATTTGCGGGTCGTTGCCTCACGTTTGGTGGGGACCGTTGGCTGAGGATTGAAAAGGAGTATGCATTCGGCTCCTTATCTTGGAGGTTTCCCTGACCTGATCCCTGCAGGACGTTATTAAAAATTTGGAGATTCTTGGCCTTGCTACGTTTGAGGACCCCCCTTTTCACCTGGTATTACGGAGGGCGTTGACGGTGTTCCGCCTCCTAATTACTAAAGTCGCTGTGGAAAGCTGCAGCCTTGTTTGAGAAACGTCTCCGTGCTCTGTTCGGGCGCCCTTTCGATACTATATCTACGTATCTGCATCTCTGGACCTGCCTGCTGCCCTTGGGAATGCATCTTGTCTTGTCCTTTGTCCTGCTTTCGTCCTGAAACCTCCGGAGTCGTGAAAAGGCCTGAATCTGTTCAGCTAGCTGGTAAGGATATAAACTGAATATCTTCTTTATTGGCGTTACTGACGCGGGTCAGTGTATCCTTCAGCTGCAGACCCCCTTCGTGATTCCGGAGGCGTTGATAGACAGCCGTGTCTGTATTCAGTAGTGGTGATATCGCTCGTATAGTGCCTGCTTGTAACCACCTATGATGTTAGGTCGAGTGATCCTTAAGTTATTTGTAATTATGTATGTAAATATTTTTTTTTTTTTGAGTAATTGTATGATCTAGGATTAAGGTTCTTTCCCTCTTTCATTATCTTCTCCAAAAGAATATTTTCAGGGCTTTCTAGAAATAGGCTGTTTTCCTTCCTCCTCCTAATTACTGTCTCTTATTCTATCGTGTGAATGAGGATATTTTTAGGTAAAATATTTTGTAAACCCTAATCAGTTTTTTTTTTATGTGGGTTTAATTTAATTTGATTTATTTGTAATAAATACTAAAGTTTTGGTTTATATTTTCGTTAATCCTCTTTGAGTGTTATTTGGGTGTTTTTCACTGTCTGGAGATCTTGCCCCTTGGCTTTAAATTCTAACCTTGTGGCACTGATCGTTAAGAGAAAAGAGCCTGTTCTTGCCACTTATACTTTTTTAACTAGTTGTGAGTAATGTTCATAATATATATATATATATATATATATTATATATATATATATATATATATATATATATATATATATATATATATATTATATATATATATATATATATATATATATATATATATATATGTGTGTGTGTGTGTGTGTGTGTGTGTGTGTGTGTGTGTGTGTGTGTGTGTGTGTGTGTGAGAGAGAGAGAGAGAGCGTGCATTATACTTCTTTTCTTTCTATCTTCAATATTTGCAAAGGAAATTACGCAAATGTCTGTTACAAGTTACGATGATATTTTGCACTCTTTCTTTTTATTTCGTCGTATCTTTGAAGTCGAAATACGACTATGGGGATAACCATGGATGTATTGGAGAGAAGCTTTGGACCAAACCAAGATTACTATTGCTCCTGAGGGTAAGGATTATCAAAAAGGAATAAACACTGTCGTTTCCCACGAAGTACAATTGGCAGCGTGGGAGGAAGCGCCTAATACGACCAGAAGGTTTGGAAATAGTATTCTATTTTTATAGTATTCATCGGTGGCCAATCTTCCAAAAGTTAGTTAACCACGTTGACCGGAAGACCTGCGGTGTAGCGAACTGACGCATTATTGCCCCGGGGGACTCCGGTTTCTTTCTGGCCTGGTTGGTTGCCAAACTTTAGAAACCATGGCCATTGGCCATCTAGAACAGGGATTCTTAATAGGAGGTATCCATACCCATTGGGGGTATGAGAACCACATGCTGGGGGTATGGGACCTGATCGTTGGATATTTGTATATATTTGATTTTAATGTATCAATGCATACTTACATGGGTACATTTTGTAAATAAATAACTATATGAAACTATAAATGCTTTTGATTTTCTTATATGTTCTATTCCTAGCTATTCATACCTAAAGTATGAATTAAACTAAGTATAGTAAGTTATATTTTCAACAAGTAGGACTTCAAAAGACTCGAGCAAAAAGGGGTATGGAACCGTATTGGGCAATTCACTGGGGGTCTGGAGTCACCAAACGGTTAAGTAACCTGCCCTAGCACCAGACCCCTTTATTAATATCCAAAGAAGGTCACCCAGATGCTGGAGACCGCAATGGACCGCTGTCCTAAGCTTTTTGAATCCTCACACTGATGCGGTCTGTCATGTGAAGATGGCGTTGACGTTGTTCGGGAGAAATAACACTGTTTCATTACTACAATGATTCCCTTTTTACAGAAAATATCCATCGAATGATTTTGGTGCTGCTAAGAAAAAGTTCATAAGATTCCTGCTCTAGAAAACTTTAGGCTAAATACATCCATAGCTTTTATAATTTATATTTTTCATTTTCTAACATACTTGCCACTGCAGTCTGACTCAACCGAACATTCAACAATTCCACTTCTCTCACAGAGGTAGAAACGCGAGACAGTGGCTTTACCGTCACTTATCGAAATGCTTAGACAATTAATCTGGACGCTCAGATGAAAGCTGAAACAGCACCAGCTTGGGTACAGACAACCTTAAGGAGGCATAACTGTTATTGCGTAAGTAGTAATATTTCACTACGATGGTCCTAAGCTTATTTTCAGTTCTCGAATCATGTAGTGAATAGCGAGAAATTCTGTATCTTATTGTTCACAGTGATGTGGTTAGTTATACATTACAGCAGATTGGTGTCCTGGGTTTACGGCAAGAGCCACGGACCTGGTTTAATTAATGAAGTCATTAACTAGCTTCTTGATAATTGTTAGTCTCCATATGATGATGGTCCAGTGGATATTTTTGTCTCCTTTGCTTTTACAATGGTAAAGCTAACTGACTTTCTTTGATTGGTTATTATGGTTACCAACATGACCTTAGTATAGTCTAATGTCAGGGTTCACAATTCAGATTTACTGGAACAATTTTTAGTTCACTGTTAATTCATGATTCTGATTCAATATGGGTCCTGACTTTGTATCAGTGGTTGTCGTCTATGGTCAGCGGATTAGCTCTTGGCTTGTTAACATCATTCATAGTCACTGTGCTTTCGATTAATTGCTTGCGCGCCCCCATAGTTTTCTATAAACGGTTTGTTTATTTATTTTTTATATTCTTTTTTAGTAAGCGTCATCAATCTCTCACTTTATTGTAAATGGTTATTGCACATATATTCACATTCTTGTGGATCCAACCTGGCGGCCAACAACGCCGTAACTGTCAGACTCCTTCAGAAGAAGCAGGTGCTGAGAGAGAGAGAGAGAGAGACCGCCAGGCTGGCAAGAGCACAAAGTGACAAGCAAGGTCCACTTCCGAGTATCTAGAGGATATTGATTATCGGCAGTCAAGCAACGGTAGTATACTTCCCTGGATTGGGAAAATATTCTGGCAACAATAATATTTATGGGTCGAAGACTCTGAAAAATGACAAACGTTTACCAGAGCTCCGTATCCGTGACACACTTGTTTCTTTATGTGAGATCTTTTAGATTATGTCATACCGCAGATGTAAGACAGTTAGCAGCTACTTTATGTAATTTACCGTTTACTTTCTTCTAAACTGTTGTGACGCCACTTTTAGCAACCATAATCAACCAATTTCTTCTAAATACTAGACTATAATTTAGAGTACGGCAATATTCTGTTCTATCAATTGCTTTCAGTAAATCTGCAGTAATCTTTCGAGGGCATTTTGAATCACAAAGAAATTACTTAGGGTGATACTTTTATTACTGTTTTCACCAAAGGGAGTGCGAAATTTTTTCCTAGCACAAAAGCTGTTTGTTAATACGTTAATAAGGCAGTATTTCTTATACTCTTCTTGTGAAAAACAGCGGTCCTGGATGATGATACAAAAAGGCAATGATTAATCATGCCAGTTATAAAACTGAGAGAGAGAGAGAGAGAGAGAGAGAGAGAGAGAGAGAGAGAGAGAGAGAGAGAGAGAGGCGGTATTTCGTTCGTTATAAGAACTCAATACCTACTAAAGTAAATTCTGACACGTATATTACTTTAATGAAAGGTACATCTTTATTCCTTTATAATAAAAGAAAGCAGTATTCTAGAACTCACTTACAAAACATACTGCGTAATTTATGTTTTTAATGCATGCAAGATTTTGAGGAAATCTATACGAGTTGAGTGGCAGGGAAGGTGCATCATAACTGTTCTGTAAACAAGCAGATAACCGGTGCAGCATCATATGCCAAATATGTTTGCCAAATGCGACACAGCCTAATTTAGTCCAATTATCAGTATTCACTTCTTCCTCTCTTGTGTATCGATGCTCAAAAGCAAGCTAATGAACAGTTAACACTTGCACAGTGTCACACAGTCAGATTACGAATCTATCACATGCCATGCAGTCAGTCACATTGGAAGTGAAAAAGAAGCAGAGCAGTGACTGTAATCTTAGATAAGCAAGAAGATGCACGGGAGCTTTTGTTGTGGGTCGCGCTGCTTCAGCGGACCCGGGGTCAAGCATAGGACATACATATACTATAGTAGATTCACATCAACCGTGCATTTGATGTTTAGGCCAGTCCCTTAAGACGCTCCTGATTGGTTGTTGATAAGCCAATGACAGGGCTGGAAACTCTCAGTCTCTCTCGAGAGTTCACGTAGGCAGGATGTATGCTCCATCTCTCCTGAGGTATACGTCTTTCAGGAGAGGTGGAACATACATCCTGCCTACGTGAACTCTCGAGAGACACTGAGAGTTTCCAGCCCTGTCATTGGCTTATCAACAGCCAATCAAGAGCGTCGTAAGGGAAGGGCCTAGACATCAAATGCACCGTTGATGTGAATCTACTATAGTAACGTGTCGGACCGAACATCGAGAAAACATTCTTTTGGACTTTAGTGAGATTGATGTATTTCCTGATAAAAACTGTTCAGTTACCATCATGGTTGAAGAATTGATCCAGTGTGGAGAGAGAGAGAGAGAGAGAGAGAGAGAGGAAGATGGGAGAGACGAGAGAGAGAGAGAGAGAGAGAGAGAGAGAGACCCCTTGCATAATGAATGTTCATGTGTGTCAAGTTAGCATCAAGGTCAATACAGGAATAGCATAATGATATATGATGAGAAATTATAAGAGAAGAAAATGTGACATCTAAGACAACAGTCACTTTAGTATTGATGATCAACCAGTAAAATGACAGAATGAATGACAATGAAAACAATGTGATATATTCCCCATAGAAGAGGGTAGGTACAGCGGAAATTGCTGTACGAGCCGCGTCCCATGAAACTTCCAAGCACGGCCCGGCTAAGTTTAACCTTAAACAGAAAAAAACAATACTGAGGTTAGATGGCTGCAACTTGGTATGTTTGATGATTGGAGGGTGGATAATCAAATACAAATTTGCAACCCTATAGCTTCATTAGCGGACAGATAGCGAACAGAAAAAGTGCAAACGGACAGGCAAAGCCAACTCAATGGTTTTCTTTCACGGAAAACTAAAAAGCAGAAGAAAAGGCAGTCCCGAGCAAAGGAACAGCGATGTAGGAAACGAGTGGCAGCTAAAACCCAACGGCAAAACGCAATTACTCGGATGTTGGCAATTCTGTGGCTTTTCTTACCGGCGTCTCCGCGCTTCGAGGGACGACGCTCTCCGGATTCCGCCGCTCAAAAGGCAGCTTTGCTCTTGCACCAAGTTTTGCATCTGACAGATGAGACATCTCAAACGAGGGCTCACTATATATATATATATATATATATATATATATATATATATATATATATATATATATATATATATGTGTGTGTGTGTGTGTTTATGTGTGTGCGTGCGTGCGTGTATATGCTTGCCCTTATCTTCATAAATAAGTGTAATAACAGACGAAAGGGACGTTGTGGCAAGCCAGGAGCTTAACGACAATACGCACCGTTGCCAAGCTTGAACAAGTTAGGATAGTGTACATTTATTCGACATAATTAAATAGGAGACAGTGATGAGAGAAGTTGTGTACAGTAATAAGACTCGCTCACACGCACACACACACATACACAACCACACACACACACAAAATATATATATATATATATATATATATTATATTATATATATATATATATATGTATATATAGTGTGCGTGTGTGTGTGTGTGTAATTGTAATAACCACACTTATCTCTTCTCGAATTCGCCCTCTTTGGATACGCATGCCACTACAAGGCCTTAAATCCAAATGCAAAAATATGAAATAATTCTGATGTCCGCAGCGAGATTCGAATCCGCATCCAGAGCATCAGAATTCCAGTTGCGGACGTCAGAATGACTTCATTTCTTGCATTTGGATCTAAGCGTATCCACCAAATGTGAAGAATTCGAGGAAGCACTGCCATTATTTCAATTACATACTACATATCTGGTAAAAAGTTAGCAGTAGATTCAATATATATATTATATATATATATATATATATATATATATATATATATATATATATATATATATATATATATATATATATATTATATATATATATATATATATATATATATATATATATATATATCTATATATATCTATATATATATATATATATATATATATATATATATATATATATATAGAGAGAGGAGAGAGAGAGAGAGTAGAGAGAGAGAGAGAGAGAGTGAGATATCCAATATCGGGAAACGCACTTGCTCATCAGCGCAAGCAAATTCAAAACTATGTTCTCAACAAGTTAATGTTGTGATATATATTAATTTAACAGACAAATACACGATTGTACACACAATATATAAATGTGTACATACATACACACACACCCACCCACGCACACACACACACACACATATATATATATATATATATATATATATATATATATATATATATATATATAGAGAGAGAGAGAGAGAGAGAGAGAGAGAGAGAGAGAGAGAGAGAGAGAGAGAGAGAATCGATATTAGGAAATGTACACGCGTACCTGCGCAAGCAAAATCAGATATGTGTTTTCAACAAATTAATGCTCTTGTGTATATATATATATATATAATATATATATATATATATATATATATATATATATATAAACAAATACACGATTATATACGCACATACACACTATATATATAGATATATATATCACAACACTACATGAAGTATACTTCTTATCAGGCTTATCAAGGCCAGACAAGAACAACATCCATGCATGGTTGTAGATTCAAAGCGTACGTAGGTATTGCCTTTTCCTCTTATTTTGACCAAATTTTAAACTTCCGCACCTTTCGCACTCTTTTGACTTTTAACCATCGATCATGGCGTGTCTTGTTGCAGGCAGGAAAGAGGCGCCAGTTTGACGGAGTGAGGCTTCGAATGTATCCTTTGAAAAATAAGAGTATTCTTGCAGAGTTAATTATTACTATTATTCCATAGATGAAGCAAGCCCAGGGGGTCACTGACTTAAAATTGAAGCTTTCAGAGAATATGGTGTTCATTGGGAAGAAGTAAGAGGAGGTAAAGGGAAATACAGAAAGAAGAGATCCGCTTATTAAAAAAGAAAAAAAAATGTATAAATTAACAAATAGATAAAAATAAATCGATATGCAAGGAGAATAGTATTTGAGTAGCAATGCATTGCACCTTCGTTGACATTTCTAAGTTCCAATTTCACATCCTCTGGAAGACTGTTCTCCACAGTGTTATTAGAAACATGCTTTTCGTTTTTTAAAACAAAATCGTCATAGAATGTCAATGCTACGATTACGATTCCCCATCAAGTTAGACAACTATAAAAGTATGAAAAATGAGTGGGAGTTCATCATCATTCTCGACCTTAGTACTAGCGACCGGCTCTAAAGCACTCAACTCAAACGAACTCATTAAGGGGGCAAATTTTCCCTTGTCACGGTTGACGGTTCCCTGACAGTACTCTCCCTTGCTTCCTGTGGTCAGCCATCGATTAGGTCATGAGGCTCCGCGACTATTTATAGCAGTGAGCCCTCATAGTCGATATGGGGGTAACGCAGTTTTTTTCAGCAGGCTAACAACATCTGCGCGCTTGTGCTTCGAGCACGTAAGTATACTTCTATGACAGAGGACGCCAGATCGATGAGCGTATAATTTTAGCCTAAATTTTGTGGTTCGAGACTATGACGATTCTCTGAACTTACTGTAGAATCTACAGGAAAAGAATTCGTTCTATTAGGCTTCGTCACTAAAAGGTAATATATTGCGCAGCAGATTTAGTGTTCATAGTTAACTGATATCAAAGGGAGGCTTAAATCAGATTTTCTTTCTTCTGAATATCACAAATTCTTTCTTGGTAAGTCCTGCTCTTGATTATTATATAAATGTATATTAATCAAATGCGAGTCGTACAAAAAAAAAAAAGTTAACAATTTTCCTTGAATTCATTCATTCTTCTTCTTTGAGCGCTCTTGGTGTCTTATATTCCTGTCGCATTTATGTGTTTTTCGTATATGGGAGAATTGTCTTTCAGCTTCTTGATTATCGAATTTTTCAGGAATATTTTGGGGCAAAGAGTTATTTTAAAGTAATGAATATATCAAAATACTCTCTTGCAACCTCTCAGTAAACGTAACGGGATTATTTCCTCAAATAAATATTTAGAGAAAAGAATGAGTTTATTCGGGCATTGGACTGTAACAATCGACTTGGGCGCCAATTTCTGAATGGACAAACCGTTAACAGTTATTACTAAAGGGTTTCATATTAACTTTCAGTTTTGATGCTACTCCGGTAACAGTAAAAGTCAGATATCTTTCTTGTACGATTCTGTTCTAGGCGCTTCGTATAGGCTGCTATAATAACTGGAATTTTGACCGATTAAACATGTACTTAATGGCTGCATGCATTCATTCAACTGTGCATGTTAGTATTTCCTTCATGTTAATGCTATTCTAGGCAAGTGTAATTAAGGGCGCAGTTCCCACCTTTACTCAGATGTACCTCTCTCTCTCTTCTGCAAATAATAGTTTTTGCTCTGCATTTTTCCCAAATTATAAAACTGTCTAATAAACATTATAGCTGACATACTAAACCCATTTGCTGATCAGTTTTTCTTCTTCTGGTCTCTCTCTCTCTCTCTCTCTCTGAAACGCACAAATAAACACAAACAGTATAACTTGGTTTTTGACACTTGTGATGCAATACACGTTTCGGAGAGTAGTATACTACATTTCGATGCATGCAAGAAAACTGGTCGTTAAGAATTCTTGTTACAGGGCGCCTGTCTCGTTGTCCACCCTTTTTGTGATTCAAATCTTAAAAAGAAATAATGCCTTGAAAATCCAAATGTTGCAATAGACCCCGGGAGCCATTTCCCGTATGACGAAATTATAACCGTCACTGTGGGATTGGTTTACGACCTATTTCGACGTTCTGATATTTATTGTCTTATCAATTCATTATCATTAGATGCATACACATAAATAACTGACTCAATTAGCGCACACATACACAGATACATATGTACACACACATTTATATATATATATATATATATATATATATATATATATATGTGTGTGTGTGTGTGTGTGTGTGTGTGTGCATATATATCTGTGTATGTGTGTGCTAATCGAGTCAGTTATTTATGTGTATGTATCCAATGATAATGAATTGATAGACAATAACTATCAGGACGTCGAAATAGGTCGTAAACCCATCCCACAGTGACGGTTTTATATATATATCTATATATATATATATATATATATATATGTATATATATATCATAGATATATATGTATATAATATATATATATATATATATTATATATATGGAGGCAGGGTGACAAGGAGATAGCCGGTCATCAGGTGATACATTTACTGCCGACAGTTTTGCAACACATGGGTATATCAGGGCTAAAAGAGAAAACAACACAAATTAAAACTATGTGGAATATAGCTTTAACTTTAAGAGTCTCAACAAATATACGAAAAACACATAAAATTAAAACAATTTAAAAAGTACCTGCTAGACTAAAAAGTTGGAGGCTGAATGATTCGGAGAGGGAGCAGCAGCGAAGAAAGCCGGTTCAAGCTAGATAGTACAACTGCACAGAGGAGGTCAGTTCAACTTGGGCACGAACTGCTTAATAAATAACGACTCTAAAATGAGAAGGTCGTGTAAACGGCTTGTTTGGCCCAAGACAGAGAAGTCAGCATAATTGATAATGGTATTACAAATTTTGGTCTGATTTCTGATATTAGAAAATTCAGGATTGGACACTCTGCAGCCAGTACGATGACTGACACCATTATGTGAATCAGCTATGACGTTTAGTGATTGTTTAGTCGAACCCACGTAAGTCCCCAAATCACATCTGCGGCAAGTATATTTATATACGACTGAAGACTGCAGTATTGGACATAGTTTGTCCTCAAATTTAGAAAGTGATCCTATTGTAAGGGAATTTTTTTGAATTAAAATAACTTGCAACATATTAAAATGTTTTTCAATTGCACACTTGAGATTCCGTCTAAATTTGTCATCTTGGATGTATGGAATACTGGCATATAGTTCCTTTCGTGGGACAGTGCTTATGGAAGAGGAGTCCGATAGTTTCTTATTTAGAACATTCTTGCAACGTTTGAAGATGACATGCGAGGGAAACCTGTTATCGGAAAAATATTTATACAAGAACAATATTTCTTTATGATATGAATCCCAGGAAGAGGTTACAGTGTAAGCCCGATGGATTACGGTAAAAATTGAATTGAGTTTAGAATTATAAAAACAGGCACTATAAAAGTCTGAACCCAGACCTGGAAAAGTCTTTTTTTCTAAAAACGGAAGTGTTAAAACTATCACCATTTCGAAACACCAAAACATCCAAAAATGGTAATCGATCATTTTCCTCTCTCTCTCTTTCTCATATATAATTGATATTAGGATGTAATTCATCAATGCAGCAGAGATATTGATCAGCACGGAAAGCTGATTTGAAAAGAACAAAGGTGTCATCGACAAACCGTTTATACACAAGAGGATAAAAACCAAGGGGGCAATTTTCCAACATGCCCTCCTCCAGAGAGCACATAAAGATGTTGGAAAACGTGGGACCGAAGGGTGATCCCATTGCCGTGCCGTCAACCTGTTTATACAAATAATCGTTAAAAATAAAGGCAGTTGCAGCTAGCAGGGCTGGAAACTGCCTCTATTTTTAATGATCATTTGTATAAACAGGTTGACGTCAAAGCAATGGATCACCCCTCGGTCCCACGTTTTCCAACATATATATATATATATATATATATATATATATATATAGATATATATATATATATATATATATATATATATATATGTATATAATATATATATATTATATATCTATATATATATATATAATGGACTATAATGGTACCATAATTATTAGAGAATCAAAGAATTATTATCAGAACACATTAGCAAAACCTATACACACATGAAGACCTCGACTAAAAGAACGATGAACAGAGGACACAGTACTAACAACAGAGCCTTTCATATGAAGGAACAGTGCCTGTAGAAATTCTTACAACAGTAAAATGCTCCAGTCTCTCAGGAGGTGGGGTTTCCAATCCCACCGCTGCCACCATTTTACTGTCGTAGGAAACAGTCTATAGTAACGTGTCTCGAGTAGTACTTGTGTTGACAATTGGTTTTGTCTCTTGCATTTCGGGCAAAGACGTTAGCTATCTTTCACACTCTTGCTATTGTAATCTTAGGAAAATGAATGAGTGTTCCCTACATACATTTATTCTTGTCTTGAAAATCTTATAAACTTTTTTTCATCTTTGATTTTGGTTATTTTAGACAGAGACTTTTTCCTTAACGGCCACTTATACCTTTTGTCTTTAAGCTCTCAGGGCTTGCAATGACCCTCGATTTGCTTATGGTCGCACCTGTCAAACACACACACACACACACACACAACTCGGCATTCCACCCATCCTCCCCCTTGGTGTCTGCCCTGTTGCCCTTCTTTCTGTATTCTGTTGGTCTTCTCTCTTCTGCCCCCACTCTGCTGTCTCTTCCCTGTGTTGATCCTTTTATTTTGGATCTGGTCTTCCTAGCACCGTCTCTGGGTTTTCTATTTTGACTATGGGAGGGGCATGTCCTCTAAGAATCATTATGTGTGAGTAGTTATTCCCCTTTTCATCAAACACCTTCTGTCATCTCTCCCTGCTGTTATTGGCGAATCTCCCTTTCTAAAACACCTCCTTCTTCCACACTCCGGCCCTTGAAGGTGTGTCTTTTGATAATCTTGTAGTGCATTGGTCTAAGGCTTTTCATAGGTCATCCTTGGAGGCTTGGCGCTTTCGATCTGATTGGACAAGGCCTACTCTTAAAGGAAGAGGGCCTAAGTTTTTAACTCATCCCCTTTTAAACAAAGGAGCATTGAATCCTTCTCTGTACATTTGCCAGAAGGCCTCCTTCTTATGGACTATAGGAATTAATCTTTAGCACTCTGACGTGTCATCGGAGTGGTAAGGCTCCATTAATTTTCGTGTAGTCAAGGCGAGAGTGTCATCTTAGGTCTAGGGAGAGTATAAACATTGTCTGAGGTTAAGCTCTAATAAATTAAATGTACTCCTAAAGTAAAATAAATATTCAATGTAAACTTGAGTGTGTCCACTTATCATATAATTCACTGGAGGTATCAGAAGAATAGAATATACAGGAACTATCAATAGAGTTCCATGGCACTACAAGACTTTACGTTACTGGTTACAGTATCAACATTAAAGTGTCTCACTACTGCAAGCAAAATCTCTGTCTCAACAGGCTAATCAAAGTCTATAACTAAGTAGTAAGATCCTTAGACAATATAAGGTGGTGCACTGTAAGCAAGGTTTGTTCACACAAGCTTTCAGGATACTAAACCAGATACGGTACTGGCAGTCGTACGCAACTCCCGTAGGGCAGCGCTAATGCCATTAGTGTATACCCCTCGTGATGCTCAGCCCCCTAATTCCACATACCCCTTAGACATTTACTTGATCTCTGTTCTCCATTTTTGCTGCCCAACCTCTCTGTCTCTGAATGTTGCTGCTCTGCCAGACCTCCACACTAAGGACAACTTCTTCCATTATGGTTGGCACTGTTGAACTACAGATGACTTCCACACAACAGATACGTACAGCACGGGTCTGCAATGCACGAACTGTTGTAGCATATGAGGGAATGATGAATGAATTCTTATATGCAATGAGTCTCATACTGAACAAACCACTACAAAGTCTTTACACTGGAAATACACAATTTACTGGATTACTATATGAGCACTAAGTTATAGTAGTGTTTGTATTTACGTTAGCTGTCAAGCAATAATATTACAACCACAGTCAATAATCACGAAAATCTCGGAAGGAGACACGATAATAGCTATGTAAATATGAAGACAGGGGAACAGGTGGAAATATCAAGTACAAGGGAAAATGGTGAGGCCAGACAAACAACTTCCGATGAGACTTTTGCAGATGAAAGCACAAATGGAAGCACAAATGACAACGATTGAATAATATAAGGAAGCAATAAAAAAAAACGAATGGATGAATGATAAATCTGGTTTAGAGAAACGTTGCTGTATTATTTGATAAAAATAATACAAATAGCCGTTTGCCGTACTCGTGACGTCACCGAGATCGTGATTTTGTCACGTTTCCCCGGTCCTTTGGTCAAATTGAAGTTGTCAGGCGTAAATAAACATCACGCTCTCTCTCTCTCTCTCTCTCTCTCTTTCTCTCTCTCTCTGATTCAGAGAAATGACTTAGGGTCCGAGCGCTCTCACTGCGGGAGGCCTCGGGAAAGTGGCGGTGCCGAGTTCGCCAAAGGCAGGAGGATCCACCTCCACCTGTCTGTCAGTCTTCATCTCTCAGTACAAAGGGAACGACGTCTTCCGCAATTCTCCTCTTTTGGGAACTTACAGAATGTGTGAGTAATTCTGCGCACCGCTTTCAGAAGTCACTTCCCTCTCAAACTTGAATGACCTTCGGAACCGAAAGTGATCTATTTACATTTATATTTGGGTGCTTGTGCAACGCTCAACGCTTGCTAATGTGTCCACAAGAACACATGTGCGTGAGCGTTTATGTATGTATGTATGTAGAATATATATATATATATATATATATATATATATATATATATATATATATATATAATTATATGTGTGTGGAAGTGGTGTGTGTGCATGTGTATGTATGTACTATGTGAAGTCCGTACTTTAAAAGGCAGTGCAATGGTTTTACGTAAAAATACTGAGCCATGATATCGTTATAAAGTCCTGTTATTTTCACAAAATTTTATATAATATATTCAGGTTTAACTAATAAGGATCTAATTTTTCTTTTGAGCTTGACGCCCTTGATACCTTCTTACATTACATTGATTAAAATCGCGAATAAAAAGTTCGTTTAGCCCATAGATAAGAAAGGTGATCTATTCTGGTCTTAGAGTGGTTATTCAATTGATGAAAATGAGAATTGACGACGATGAAAATTTACATCAGATATGGGAAATTCTCCACAAGTCAGTTAGGGATAGCAAACAATAACACCGATGTCCTCAAACTCACCAACCATGTTGATCTACAAGGGTTTAACTGGTAAATGACTGGCCAATTTTAATACCACGTTAAACCTGAAGAATAACCGAGCTTGATTACGTTACTTGCAAGTCAATTTGCAACTAATATTAATATTTTGTGTGAAAGCGGCCAGTGCAATATCTTCCTAACAATAGCCAGTAATTACCAGCTTTCCCATTAGTCAGCGAGTTTCTAAGTTTTCTCGGTTGTTCCAGTTTGGTCAAATGTTCTCGTTTTGTCTTGGATTTCTTTCTGTACATGTAACTTGCTACGAGATGCCTCCAGAGCAGGATGCTGGTTGGTCTG
>NC_061102.1:42059576-42072076 GCF_015104395.2 Macrobrachium nipponense | reverse complement strand
AAATACGATAAATTTTTCTATCTTTTATATTTTCTGTTATTGTTTACTCATTTGTTACTTTACATTAGTTTTTAGGTAACTGATCTCTTTTATCTGTATGTCCTATTACCTTATGTAATTTCTTTCAAAGGGACACCATATTCTTTGGAAGCTTTTATTTCAAGTGAATGGCCTCTGTGGATTTGTTCCACAAGAATAGGGTTTATCTTCTGAATAATAATAATAATAATAATAATAATAATAATAATAATAATAATAATAATAATAATAATAATAATAATAATAATAATAATAATAATAGGTAATCAAGTTCACATTCCACAAGAGCCTTTTATCGGCATTCAGTATCAACGACATAATATTCTCGACAATTCGAGATTTTTCTGAACATTTTTTCTTAAACGGTTTTCTTCGATGAAAGATAAGGATGCACACGGTGTCTGAATGAACACGTGACACCGCCGACGACGAATGACTGAATTCATAGGTAATGATGCCTCTTTTCCCGAACCAGGCGAAGGCAGTCCTAAGTGGAGCTCTGCTGACAGACAACCCGAGCATAATATCAATGAAGTCGCATTCTGATGCTTCAGAGAGGTTTAGTACACATTTTATCTTACCAGTTGGTTAGTTGCCATATTTGCTAGATTTTACTGGAAGTAACTGACAGCTTAATTTTATACATATATATATATATATATATATATATATATATATATATATATATATATATATATATATATATATATATATATATATATATATATATATATATATATATATATATATATATATATATATATATATATATATATATAGTAGCCGGCTAGCGCCTGGGGGCGGGCAATCACAGGACGGTATTGTTTGAACCGTAATTTTATCCTTATTTTTCATCATAGAAGAAAATTAAGAGTATATCTGGAATCCTGGTGAAATGTTCTATCAGAATAATGCTTTCATGTTTTTCTCTGCAACTAATACGTATTAAGAAAGTTAGCATGGGCGGATATCCGGATCAAAATGTAACACGGACAAAATCCATCCCCTATAAAATCTACATATGTGGTCCGACTTTGTTTCGATTCGGTCCAGTAGTTTCGCCGTCTATAGCGAATATACATACATTCATAGTCCAACCGTAAGGTTCATATGTAAGATATATATGTATATATATATATATATATATATATATATATATATATATATATATATATAGTATATACATCAAGCTACAAGTATCCTTTAATATCCAATTCGCTCTACCTCGGAATTAATATAGTTTCATATATGTTAACTGAAAAGGAATTTTTTTTAGTTGATAATAATTTCGTCCTCTCGTGGGCCGGTTCGAACCCACCAGAGGACGTAATTAATATCAACGAAAAATAATTCCCTTCGGTTAACAGATAATATTTTAATTTCGAGGTAGAGCGAATTGGATATTAAAGGACATTTGTAGCTCGATGTATGTATATGAATCACGATGATGAGATAAAAATTCACACACACACTATATATATATATATTTATATATATATATATATATATATATATATATATATATATATATATATATATATATAGTATACAACTAGCATTAATCCATTTAATTAACTTCACAAGGTGTGGATCCTGAAGAAAGACAAGACAATGATCACTGTCATTTTCATACTATAAATTTTGAATCATGAATGAACCTCCGTGTAGAAAACTTCCACAGCATTAACTGCTTCACGCACCTGCACAGCAAAATCATCAGCAGCTCTTTCAAACTTGCTCTCACGCTCTATCTTCCTTCCTGGATGCTGAGGCTCTTCCTTTCCGAGACCTCTTTCATGGCAGCTGCTACCCAGCATTTTTCTGGCTTTCATCTCCTTCATCTTAATCCTTCTAAACTGTGAAGCCTATTCGCCACCCTTCATCCTCTGTTCTTTCCACATCAACAAACCTTCTCGAAATGCGAGATAACCTGCGATAACCTTTTCAAGACCTATGAGAGCTCACCATTTTTTATACGTTCAGCTTTTATTATGCCACTCATGCTATGCAAACAATTCCTCGTTACAGATTCAACACTTTTCCTTTTATCCACCAATATTCAGACTTCAATTCTATAATGGACAGTTAGTTCAACAATTCCATCATACTTCTATCCTCAACTACCATAAACACTACAACCTTCCTCTCTTTCTTTGCGGATATCCTGCTTCTTTGTCTTGCTTCAAGTGTTCTGTGATTCCCCTCTTCTCTCATCTTACTTGCACCTGATATATTTACATCCAGATTATTATCAACTGCTTCTATGTTCCCATCATCAATATTGACATTCACTGCGTCTTCAGTTACCATTCATCCTCATAATTTTACTCATTCTCATATTTGCTCTAAAATTTTCCCTCTTGCAAATGCTTTCAAATTCTTTCTTTAGTCTTTGCAGTTTTTCTTCACTATTCTATAGTATTACTCTAAACTCTTAATATCAACCATTCCCACTCTTTTCACACTCTAATGTCTTATCCCATAATTTTGCACTTATATCTACGGTGCTCTCTTTGCATTTTCGTATCACTTCACCCACAAAGATATTCAAAAGGCCTCTGAGGTACGATACACGCTTGTCGCAGCCCTGTTATGCACCGAACCAGTCGTGCTGGTCCTCCCGTCTATAAATTCTTACACATCCTTCACTTATTCATGAACAGTTTGTATCGTTCCCAACAGCTCGTTTTCTATACCAAGCATCCCCAACACTTTTCACACTGTCTCAATCGTTTCTAACATAAACTTTACCTATTCCATGTATGTCGCATAAAACTTTTCCGTTTACTTCCAAACTTCTCGCATAATTTTTTCTTGACATTCTTGAGCCACATTATTCTTCCTCTGTCGATCATTCTCAATCAAAGTCCTATAACACATCTTCCCTGGCATATCATATAATGTTATGGCCTTATAATTCTTACAATATCACCTCAACTCTTATATAAACAATTATTCATTTCACACATTCCTGCAAAAACCTTCCCTAACCTAGACATACCTTACACACCCTGGCCAACTACTTAATCATGAATCCATCACAGTAGTGCAAGATATTACATTGTAATCCCATTACCGTCTATTGTTTTTCCATTCTTTAGCATCTTAATGCCTTCCTTACATCCTCAACGGCCATTTCCACATGTATTTTCTAACTGTCATAAACCTCTTGGGCATAAGATAATATATATATATATATATATATATATATATATATATATATATTATATATATATATATATATATATTATCTATATATATATAACATATATATAATAATATATATATATATATACATATATATAGATAATATATATATATATATATATATATATATATATATATATAATTATATATATATATATATATATATACTGTATATATATACATATATATGTATATATATACACGTATATGTGTTTGTGTGTGTGAGTGTGTATGTTACATTTTTTCATCTGAGCCATTTTCCCAAGAATTCCAGAAAAATGACACGGCGACAGACAGTTAAAGCCAAAATGCGGAAAAGAAAGTCTGAGTAGTTTAGACAGCTGACAGAAGACACCTTCCAGTGGGTGTTTCATGACACACGTACCAATGGTCGACCTAGATTTTTTCAGGCAGTGAAGCTTATCCTCACGAAATCATGAATATCCACGTAATTAATCGATAGAGAGAGAGAGAGAGAGAGAGAGAGAGAGAGAGAGAGGAGAGAGAGGTGGTTGGCGATAATGATAAGAGTTGGAACATAGAGCATCTAAATTCACTTCCCCTTCTGAAGAGTGCTTTCACTCAAACTACTGATACATGTGCCTTTAAAAACCAAACTACAGGGATCAAGATTCATAAAGTCTCGGCTTTAATTACGTTGAATTTTTTTTTTGCCTTCCGAAAAGTTGTTTAAACAATTCTAAGTAAATAAATGATTAGGTGGATTCTTTCGACAGTCAAAATTAAGAGTTTTTTTTTATAGCTCCTCTGCAAATACTCATTTATTCTCACAATCTCCCCGTAGGTGGTTAGTGCCATCAGCGCACCTCACACGGTACACTGTAGGCATTACTCAAGGTTTTTTGCGGCGTCCCTTCGGCTCCCAGCTGTAATCCCCTGTAACTCTATTCATATTCTCTCTTCCATCTTGCTATCCACACTCTCCTAACACTTGTTTCGTAGAGCAACTGCATTTTATTTTTTCCTGTGACGCCTTTCAAGCCCTTCTACTCTCAAAATCCCTTTCAGCACTTAATGACCTCATAGGTCCAGGTGCTTGGACTCTGGCCTAAATTCTATATTCCATTCCATTCCATACTAATTAATAGAAAGTTAACATTTCCATTGGACCTCCACGTCATACTCTATTGCATTTATCGACCACGCATTGCTCATCTATTTCGACTGATGAGAGAGTGCCATCAATTTCGGCTTCCAATGCTATCTTATCGCTAGGTCACCACCTCATTCAGTATAGCGCGTTCTATCGATCCAGCTGCTGCCTGTATTTGGTGCGAAGGTGCAGCAGCTGATATGATGACGTTTTCATTTTATTTAAGCAAAAAAATGAGCTAAAGGCCGTAGAATAAAAGATGCAAATACAGAGATGCTGTTTGTAGAGAATGCCGTTGTGGAGTAATTTGAAGGTGTGATAAATGTGGAAAATAAGGGAAGGATAAAGTGTTCGTGTATATATATATATATATATATATATATATATATATATATATATATATATATATATATATATATATATATATATACAGACGTATAGATACATGATAGATTTGCATTACACACACTTACACAGTATACATACATATATATATATATATATATATATATATATATATATATATATATATATATATATATATATATATATATATATATATATATATATATATATATATATAGCCATAATCTGCGTTCCCGATTTTCAGTTTAATGATGAGAAATTCAAAACTTGACTCTTCTTAAAATAAGCCTTGTGCAAAAACGACTATGCTGACTCCAGTGGGCACACAAGTTATGTGCATAAAGTGTAGGAACCTTTATAGAAACCCACTAAAATGACTTTTCAAAGGACTGAATATAAACATAATCTGTCCACTATCAAAATATAATTTCTATAAGGTTTTCAGAAGATATGATTTACAGAGCACTATCTCGCTCCATGGCACTTGGGACATTAACACAATTCCATAGCAAATGTGCCACCTAATTGCAAGCAAATTCACTAATCCTAAAGGATCACATAGGTGCATGAAATATGGATCTAGAACTTAAAACTACCAGCATTGATCAACACTAAGTAATGGAGCACGGTAAGCAAGCATAAGCTCCCACTGGTACCTGAGGAATGATATCCCGAGATTGGCACTGGTAGAAAACGTTGCATGGCACTGCTGGACTACAGTAGGAGACACAGTGTGGCAGTCTACATGAATCTGCAAAGCAGTCAAAGTTGTAACACAAATCCCAACGATGCTAAGCTTATGTAAAGTGGTAAAATTCTACAAGATGCTTGATTTGTAAATACTTTGAGATTACGTTAATGAAAGGAATGTTCTAAAGGGTCCACAATAATACAAAGTGTAAAATGTCCGTGTATAATTTTGAAGACTTTACAGAAAGCTTTCGAACCCTTCCCTGGGTTCATCTTCAGTCCAAAAAAATGGTTCGAAAGCTTTCTGTAAAGTCTTCAAAATTATACACGGACTTTTTACACTTTGTATTATCGTGGACCCTTTAGAACATTATATATACTCTCGTGATAGAGAGTTTTTCCCTACAATGAAAGGAATATTACTGTAAGCAAAGTAGCACATACTAGTACCACTTAGTTCGCATGAAATTCACAATGGGTCTCTGACAGAGATGGGAATACTAAGGGACAGGAATATGAGAAACTGTTGGAACAGGGAATGAGAGCTAGGAACAGTAGGTGAAGGGCCTACAGAAGAACTTCCAATCTCAATTACCTTAGTCCATGGACAAGACAGGCATAGTCAGAGCTATGGTGTCGGCTGAGAGACTCGGGTCACTGGCAGGGCTTCACCAATGAATCAACAGGAAGACTCTCCTCATGAGACAGTGCCCTTAGGAACTTAAAGGACAGGCACTTTGGTAGAGCTGTCAGAGTGGACATCGAGGCAGAATCTGGTCTGTGGATAGTGCAGTTGTAGGGGAAACTAGCCGGGTTCAGCATCAGGAAACGGAGATAGCGGCAGGCCGAGTTTCGGACATGGCACCACTTCGGGACAGGATACTACCACATTAACTGGCTAGGGCGGAATGCAGTGGTGGGCCATATTTATGCCCATTTTCGGGAATCTGGAAGCATCCTGTCCAAACTCGGTATCTCTCCCAAAACTGGATTGAGCTCCTCAAACTGGACCAATCATCTTGGATCCTTTTATCTCTGCTGTTGATCCATCGTCGCATGTACGTACTTGAAAGAGGTCATTGGACACTGGTAGAGGTGTGTAAAAAGGAGGTATAATGCTAGGTTAGGTCGAGAGGCTCGGGTCAGTGGGCGGGCATGCAGGTGTGAGGAGGCGGAAATGCGAATGCAGAAGGCTCTGACAACAATGGCGAGGGACAAGAGTCAGGTAAAAAGGGTTAAGGGTTGGGTCAGTTAGACCTCACGTGGGAAGTGAAAAGTGTGAATTCTCGCGACTTGGAGGGAAGGTATCTGCTAATGGCTTCTGTCAAATTAGATCGGGGACTGTAATGTAAAAGAATACAATGGTAAAGGAGGCTTTGGTACGGTAAGTGTCTTGACCCTTTTCACTTGGCATAAGGCCGATAAATCACGTTTGACATGTCAAAATGAAATTAGAAATGTTTTTCGGCTACGAGCCCTTGTTTGGGGACAAAAGTAAAAGAGGTTAAAGGCAAAAATATTCTCACTGATTTCCAAAAGATCAAAACAAGAAGGGTTGGCTTGCATCAGATTCTGACATGAAGGAGTTTCCTCTCGCTCTTGCATTTTCCTCCTGTTCAAATTCTCCCTTACTCTCAAAGTTCCCTTACCTTACTCCCTCAGTTATTCTTCTAAGTTTTCGAGTTCGGGTGAAGAAAAGAAAATAAGGGTCCGAATGGACATTCGTAGCAATATATATATATATATATATATATATATATATATATATATATATATATATATATATATATATATATATATATAGTGTGTTTGTGTATTGGTGATCTACATACAATCCAACTACTATACAAGAAATCACGAATACAGCTGTTAATTCTGAAGGAATCCGTAGAAGATTCATTTGGTTCTCCGCATAATACTACTTAAGTCGAGATGACTTTGCATTAATAACTGACCTCAGCTTTTTGCGTTCCTTTAGATGAAAGCCTTGTGCAGTTTCTAAAAGTACGATTTTTCTACTTTATTTTCCTAAGTCATTCGCGGTTGGTGAGAGAAAGAAGCTGACAGAAACTGCCTTCTTCATATAAATGCTGAATCAGTGCATTGAAAGCTGAATCATTCGGTTATATGACTACAATAAACCATGACTTAAGATTAGAAAAGTAATTTCACTCTTGGAAGCGAAACAATATGTTACCAAACGAAGCGGAGAACGCGCCATAAAAAAGAATTATCGATACAAGAAATGCAAACGTTTGATGTACTCTATCCACAGCAACGATAAGCAGTCCTAAATAATGAATTGGGATTTATTCAGTTAAATTTTCGTATCATTTCATACTTACTGTGATCCACTCTTAACACTTTTTGTTAATTTACAATTTTTTACCTACCCTACTTGCCCTCTCCCGTGCCGGTTTCGTAACATCGGTATTTATATATAAAAAGGGGGGCTGTCTTACACCTGATCAAAGTGATTTTCTCTCTTTACTGTGAACATCATGAAATCCGCCCCCTTCTTATCTTTGTTTCATACAGGATGGCAACACTAATGCGTTGCCATAAAATGGCAATAAAAGCGATGAATCAGGAGATAACTGTGAAAGTGCTAATGTACTCGTCATATGACCCGTAACTTGACGGAAATCATATGAAATGCGCGTTCCAACGAATTAGACAGAAACTGTACTTAATTTAGTTGAAAATTACACTTGAAATCTTGAATAAACTGCATAACTGGTCCGAGACCTTACATTCCACCGCGCGAAACTCCGCTTGCGAAAAACTCCACACCACATGAATAAAAGAATATGCAAAAGTGAATTGAATTTAGAATCTCACTGGTCTATCGAAGTTTGTATATCTTCTTTAGGATTCCCATAGCTTTGAAAGTTTTTCATTTCATTTCCTGTTTCTGGTTCAGGATGTCGACTTCGTCCGCCTGAAAAGATTTTGTTTTCGACTTAAAAAGCAATGGGAACGGCAACCAAACGTCCTTATCTAGCCCAGACCCGGAGAAAGCACAAAAAACACAAAGGAAGAACAGACTCATAAATGAGATTGAAAACTGCAGGAATACTGCATCTGGTTACATAACTTTTCTCATGGTGATGGCAATTCACGAAAAAGATCGAACCGTTAGCCATGGCCGAAAAGAATTAGGTGATAATTGAAGAAACTTCTTGCGAATGCAAATAAATAATGAGCATCATTCAATTGTTGCACATTTCGGCCCAGGTATGGAACGGTTCAGCTCATCAATAGGACTAACTGTATATGGAAGATAAACCTTTAAATAGGACACATCACTGTCAGTGGGACGGAGTCACTCCCTAATACCGGTATCTACTAGATCGGATAAAAGAGGAGGGTTGACTGTATTCTTGACGTCCTTATATCTTGACCTGTCACAGACCTGGGAGGTTTGGTGACATCGGCACTGGGTCACAAAGAGGACCAAACGATGAAGGGGTCGGTCATGTCAAAGATTTTAGACAGTGAGATTCTTATA
This sequence comes from Macrobrachium nipponense, assembly GCF_015104395.2. Taxonomy (NCBI): domain Eukaryota; kingdom Metazoa; phylum Arthropoda; class Malacostraca; order Decapoda; family Palaemonidae; genus Macrobrachium; species Macrobrachium nipponense. Next base: position 42,063,149 of record NC_061102.1, on the reverse strand, counting down.
TAGGCTAAGATGTTATTGGGCGGTAGGAGCTGGTGTTGGGTGATGTGGGAGCTGGGCGCGGGGGGGGGGGGGGGGGGGGTGGGGGGGGGGGGGGGGGGGGGGGGGGGGGGGGGGGGGGCATTGCTTTAATGGAGGGTGGAGGTCTGTAGGGCGGGGTCGACCAACATCACGAATCCCGACGGATGAGTACGGGCTGTGCATTTGCGTTGTCAAGCAAGTGTGACTGACACACGCAGTCTGCCTTCAATTTCATCTCGTTACCTTAACGCGGCGGTTGTGCAATTCGCCGACACGACAGCGCCAAGAAACTGCAGTTTTATTATTCTTACAACCGAGATAACCAAAGAAATGATAAAAGCACAGCTGAAATGATGATGGTGTCGGTTCTCACACTCACTGCTCTGTGAATTGATCGGATCGATCGAACGCAAAGCCGAGGACGAAGTCGGTCGAGCTGAAGTTTCGCAGCTCTTGTCACGCATCGAGCACCCGGAGCCTCACCTTCGCTGGATCACTGTCATATAAACAAACTTCCGCTCTCAGTCGATTCGTCTAGACAGGCGTCCCCATTTTGCTTCAACTATAAAGCAAAAGCCAGGGAAAGTAGAAACAGAAGGCTGATACACTGATTTACTGACTATTAGTCTCGGTACAGGTGCTTTACGTAATTACGTAAATACTAGTATCCTTACACTAAAGCACTCCGTTAACTTTGAGGACTATTTTGAAACGTTTAAGTATTAGCCACCTATATTTCAGTTATGTCCGTCAATGAAACGAAAAAACTAGAACTTATTTCCTCACAGCTATGTCAATTAATCAGCATTTCTTCAACGTTATTCAAAGAACGGAGAAGTCTAGAATGTTGATGAAAAAGAGGTAACAAATGGGGTCAACCCTTTATAATGATACATACATTCATACTTGCAATATATATGTTTGCGTGCGTGCTTTAATGCGTTTAAAAAATCTGTAATTGATTTATTCAACGTAATTTATTTAATTATTCATTACTCCTCTTGAGTAACGACAGGCAGGTTAAACACCCACTATGCCTCAGTTGATTTTAACAGTGAATCAGGTACCTGGTAATTAGTCGACTGAGAAGGATGCAACCAGAAATGTGAAGGGCCTGTGGCTAGAAACCTTATCCAGAAGAACGGCTAAGAATCGGAGGATTAGCACATTCTGACACTAACGGCCCTTCTATGGTGAAAAAATGTATGACGAAATATATATTAAAATTATAGGGAATAACCTAACATAGCAAAGTTGCGACGTTGTATGATACGATTTCGAGTTGGTCCAAAAATGGCAAATCGTATTTGGATCAAATGTTTCTTATGAGGCAATTAAGTGAGAAAAAGTACAAGGGAGAACTTGAATGTGGTAGCATACACGGACCTACAAAAAAGAAAGAAAAAAAAAAACTCAATTCTGAGGCAATGTGGAGGTTGTAGAGGATTCATGATGTAGCTATTAAAGCAAAGCATGAGTAAGACTACGTTAACAGAAAACTGGTTTAGTTTAAAAACTGGTCTGACACAAGGATGAGTTATGTTTAATAGATTTATGGATGGAGTAATTCGATAAATCCAAGAAAGAACTAGACAGGTGCAAATCTGTGGGATAAAAAAAAAAAAAAAAAATGAAGTGTGGAATAACAGATGTTTGCTGGAGATAGAGTACTGAAGAGAAACCCTCAGAAAACTAGTAAAAGATTAAAATTATTTGAAAAAGAAAGTTGACATGGATAGTGGAAGACTGGAAGTAGCTGATAGTGATTTGAATAAGTATTTGGGAGTAAATATATCTGATGATGGCCGGAGGAGAGGTTATGTCACAGAATAGGCGAAGCAAAGAAGGTAGCAGGGTATGTGAGCCACTTAAGTATCCATGGAACTTGGAAATGTTTAAAGGCATTGAACCATTTCTCCTTCATGGCAGTGAAGTGTAGACGTTGAATGCAGTGTAGTTGAGATGAACTGTTTGCTTGATGAACGGGGATTATGATTTGAAAAGGTGAGAAATATGGAAATATACTTGAATGTGATAAAATGTTAGTGTATATGAATGAATTAGTTCTGAGAGGATTTGGTCGCATGAAAAGAATGGTGTGTGTTGGGAAAGTGCAAACAGTGCATAATTCGAAATTATTAGGAAGGAAGAGGAGAGGAAAAACTTAGCTAAATATGAGGAAGATCTGGAACGATGGTACGAAAGGGGCAGGATAAGGAAGAGCCTTGATAGACAGAAAGAGTTAGAATGTTGAAGAAGTTTGACACACTGCTGGTAAACTTTCAGTGAAGGTGTAAGAAACAATTAACGTTGATGATTTTTCAGCACACTGGGTTCATTCATGATTCAGAAGATTAAGTATGATTGTGACAGTAATCATCGTAATGTTTTCTCAGGAGCCACATGGTATCTAGGGATATATATATATATATATATATATATATATATATATATATATATATATTATATATGTGTGTGTGTGTGTGTGTGTGTGTGGTGTGTGTGTGTGTGTGTGTATGTATATGCATATATGTTGTGTGTGTGTGTGTGTTTAACGTTAAAGTTCACATTGTCAGGGTCTAGAAACATGTCAAATCTCCTACCTAACTTCAGGACTCTAGTCATAATAACTGTAGTAGGATGTTCGTCCACAGCGTTACAGTACACGCATGCGCGTGTAATTAATACTTTGAACTGGACCAAGGTTCATCCTTTGAAGCAACAAGGTTGGTCTAAGGCTCTAAGCGGCTGGTATATTCTGAAAAAAGGCGATGCGATGAGATACATATCGCTTTCTCAGCAGTGTCTAGGTTAGGGAGTGACGCGAATGCCACAAAGACTGCTTTTATGGGCCACTGCATCTGGTAGGTACAGGCTTTAGTAAATTCGGGGTGGTTCATTATGGTTAAAATGTAATCGAAATCGTGCTTTAGACCGTGGTCGAAATTCTACATGATTAAGTACATGCTGTAACTCAATGGTATTCCTTCCCACGTAATCAACAACTGCAGTGTTACACAAGATGAATAAACTCTCCAATTGACTGTCAATATTCGTTTCTGATAATCTATAGAATTCTTTCAGCTTGTGTCAGATTAATTAAGATTAGTGAACGCGACAACAGTCTTGCTTCGTCAATTGGTTTCGAACCCAGTTGAAAGCGCTGCCACTTCACACACAAACACGCATATATACATATATATATATATATATAATATATATATTATATATATATATATATATATATATATATCTTAATGTGTGTGTGTGTGTGTGTGTGTGTGTGTATGTGTATGTGTGTGTGTGTGTGTGTCGATGTGTGTCTCATCGCATCGCCTTTTTTCTGAATATACCAACCGCTCAGAGCCTTAGACCAACCTTGTTGCTTCAAAGGATGAACCTTGGTCCAGTTCAAAGTATTAATTACACGTGCTTGCGTGTACTGTAACGCTGTGGACGAACATCCAACTACAGTTATTATGACAAGCGTCCTGAAGTTCGGTAGGAGATTTGACGTGTTTCTAGACCCTGACAATGTGAACCATAACGTTAAAC
>NC_061102.1:42052076-42054576 GCF_015104395.2 Macrobrachium nipponense | reverse complement strand
GAATGAAAAGGGTTGCAGCTAGGGGCCAGAAGGACCCTGCAAAGAATTAAGTAGTGCCTACAGTGCACCGCATGAGGTACACTGACGGCACTACCCCAGTACGGGGGAGATAGAAAAAGGTCGAAAATTCCAGAATTGAGAGGCATTAAGAGGAAATGATGATCTAAGACCGAACTCGGCTGGGTTACGATACTGCGCAGGTTGAGGCAGAGGTCATCTGACACCAGTTCTAAGATTGTGGTGGAGTCGAACGGCAAAAGTTTAAGGTTCTAGTGGGTATTTTGGAAGATTTGGAACCAAACTCTCTTCAATTTTGTAGGTGTACAAAACATCATAGCGTTCGTGCATACTCTAAAAACTACTTCATTTCACTACTTTCAATCTACCACAGTAGGGAAGGTCATGTATTTGGACCGGCTTTGTATTTATGCTATGCAACGATAAGCGTCCATTCGTGCTTCTGTTCATAAATATCAATTATATTTTTGAAATGAGTAAGTTTTGGGACCAACCTGTTAGGCTATAGTTGGAAGTGGTGACCATACTGGTGAGCAACAGTATAATTTGTATAATTAATATCGCCCATATGTTGGTCATAGTGTTAATATTTCATTCTGACGTCCGCAAAATGAGATATCAACATTGATCACGGCAATTTACTACGATTCTGTCGTAATGGATAGATCAGACTAAGTCATTATTATTATTATTATTATTATTCAGAAGATGAACCTTATTCATATGGGACTAGCCCACAGGTGCCACTGATTTGAAATTCAAGCTTCCAAAGAAAGAATTAGCAGAAGGAAACGGAAAATAAAGAAATCAGAGGTTATGACTCCCTAATTCTCACTTAGAACTTTACCGTAATGCCATTTCCTTCTGGATCGTGAAAATAATCGAAATTTCTTGATTTCTTTTCACAAAGTATTTTTAAGGTGAATTTTAGCGATTTAGGTCGGCATGGTTTCAGGAGATTGCTTTCGTTGTTCTGCTTTAATGTTAGATAAGGTACCGCGTGTTTGAAGATTTTTACAATGTCATTATTTGTTAAAGATTCTCGCCTTTGGAGACAGATGGGTTTCTCATATATATATATATATATATATATATATATATATATATATATATATATATATATATTATAACAGGGTGTCCCAAATAATGTATACACATTTTAAATAATTGTAAACTTGGAGTTTATATATTTTATTATTTCAAAAATATGAAAATATTTACAAGTATAATTTTATCATTTTTTCACTGCATTTTGACTATATTGCCTACATCATGTAGGCACCTTCACATTACCATCGGATGTTAGATCCTTCATTGATGAGATCTTACCAAACAGGTGGATTGGACAAAGGGGTTTTGTTGAATATCCTCCCAGTTCACCAGACCTCACACCACTAGATTCTTTCTTATGGGGATTGCTGAATTGAGAGAAGCCATTGAACGTGAATGCGCCCAAATACCAAGGGAATTGTTTCATGGTGTGTGCGATTCCATTCCTTTGCGTTGTTAGCAGTGTCTGGATCAAAATGGACGTCAGTTTGAGAACAGGTAGTGAAAAAAAAACAATAAAATGATACTTGTAAATATTTCTACGTTTTTGAATTAATAAAATTATAATAAACACCACGTTTACAATTATTTAAAATGTGTATACATTTTTTGGGACATCCTATATCTATATATAATATATATTATATATATATATATATATATATATATATAATATATATATATATGTGTGTGTGTGTGTGTGTGTGTGTGTGTATACTAGCTGACCAACCCAGCACTACCTGGGAAAACTCTGAATGACAACCAATAATCTCTCTCTCTCTCTCACACACACACAAACACACACACTTCCTCTCCCTGTTACTTTCTCTCTCTCACTCTATCCCATTCCTCTTAAGATAGTTGCTTCAGCTACATTACCCAGCATTTTCTACATTTTATATTTCACCATTTCTCAAACCCCCCCCCCCCCAAATTCCTATTAGGGCTGAACTTGGACTTGAAGGGTATTGGAAGTGTCTCTGTTCATCCCAGCGACCTAAAAACTATGGATTAGACACTAATATCTGTTATTTTTTACATTTTATTTTTCACCCCTTCTCCCAACCACTTCCTATTGGGGCTTGAACCGGACTTGAAGGGCATTGGGAGTGTCACTATTCCTCTCAGTGACCTCAAAAACTATGGATTAAACACTAATAATTGTAGTTTTCAGTTATTTTTATATGTCACCACCTTTTCACTCCCCGTTCCTATTGGGACTGAACTTAGACTTAAAGGACAACGGGAGTGTCACTATTCATCTAGCAAACTCAAAAACTAAGGATGAACAATATTATCTGTTGCTTTCGGTTATTTTTACATGTTACCACCTTCCCACCCTTTCTCCCCCCTCCTCCCCCCTTCCTATTGGGCCTGAACTTGGACTTAAGGGCAACAGGAGTGTCACTATTCATCACAGCGACCCCAAAAA
>NC_061102.1:41844576-42047076 GCF_015104395.2 Macrobrachium nipponense | reverse complement strand
TGCGCTGAAGAAACAATCGAGTATTCTGTACAGCGTATAATGCTGTATGCGACTCTAAGCCACGGCCCACGAATTTTAGCCACAGCTCCAGTGGTGGCCTGTGCTACCGGCACCTTTAGTAGTGCCAGACGCACTATCATGGCTATTTATCATTGGATAAAATCAGAGATACTGAGGCTAGAGGGCTGCAAATTGGCATGCTTGATGATTGGAGGGTGAAAGATCAACATAACAATTTGCCGCCCTCTAGCCTCAGTAGTTTTTAAGATCTGAGGGCGGACGGACAACACAACAACCCATCTCAATAGTTTTCTTTTACAAAAAGCTAAAATGCATAGCCGACCCAAACGTATCTGTTACGTTTGGTTACCAGTCTCCTTTTCAAATTTCGTTCCTTCTCTCACTTCTATTAAGTTTTTATTTTGACGACTCACTGAAATTATTAGTATCGGTCATCACCAGTACAAAAGTTCTCGAATTACTTAAAAATCTGCAGATATCCTGAGTCCTCATAAAGCATAATTGTGTTATGTTTGTTTTGTCATGGCTATGCTCAGTTATCCACCAATGACTTTAACAGGTTTGTTTTCCGACCATTTGTAAGACTACACTGTTATTTTCCAGTCGGAATGTTTTTCTTTTTTCCTTGTTTAAATTTTTTTAAGGAGCCAAAACTCTGAATCGAATACTTAATTTTTTTATTTTTCATCAAGCAATACTGTTTTCTGTATACACCTCGCCTTTCGTGCTTGATCACCACTGTTTATATAACTCGAGATTTTATCTTTTACCTACTGTAGATGACAGGTCTTTCAACGAATTGTCTCTTCGATTTTAAAGTCATCTATCTAAGTTCAAGACTCATTGGTACAAGTCGTCTATATTGAAGGTTTCACGAGTTTTGTAGCTCTGAACCAACTACAGCCCCGTTGCCAACTCTAAACTGGGCCTAAGCGTAGAAGTTAGTTAATCAGGGCAGGCCACAGCAGATAGTACTAATGAGCTCCACAATGTTACACAATTACCATAACGTTGTTGGATCAATGACGTCAGTGATGTAGTGGCCCCAATTTTCCTTTCAGTAATTCCTAGGAATTTCAGGGCCGAGGCGGCCATTATGTTTTATCGGGTTTAATTTAACCATTGTTCTATTAGCCTTGTTTACTGTCTTATATGTATATTATGTTATTTTATATGGAAATTTAGCCTGTTTTAGTAACTAAACTTAATTACTTAGTACTTTACAGACAAAACAATCAACTTACAAATATACAAGAAGTTATAAGATACTCATATCCTCTGCAATAACTACATTTACAAACGAGTAGCAATAAGCTAAATGAAACGAAAACAATAAAGAAATCATCAAAGATACAAATGCATACTTCGGATGCAGGGTCCCTTTTGTTTCAGAATTTAATAAATGGATACACACACACACACTATATATATAGATATTCATATACATATACGTTTGTAAACATACATAAATGTACACAAAACAGAACTATTTGGAACATACCCAATGACCAGCCATTTTGTGAAGTGTTTGGTGTCCCACTGAGTGTGCGGCATTTGCCTCAGCCTTAAGGAGGTTCTGGTGAAGATGGCAGGTAGGTCCATCCTTGCTAGGACTCGTGGAGTGGATGTAATATAAGATGCTCGGTGGATCTTAATATTTATTTCAGCTGCTGGTGTACTTTAAAAAGGTTCAACTATCTTGTTGCTCTACTCTCTATAGGGCTTTAAATTCACTTCATGTTGACTATTTGTTTTCCGATATCGGTGTCAATGACCTTTGATATCATGACGCCAGAGAAACATTACTGCTGTCAACCTTTCTTCATTTCTTGTTTCTGATAGAGTCAAGTTACACACACACACACACACACACACACACACACACACACACACACACACACACATATATATATATATATATATACATGCATTAAGCTAAAAATGTCCTTTAATATCTAATTCGCTCTCCCTCGGAATTATATATTTGAAAATATATTAATTCCGAGGTAAAGCGGATTAGATGTTAAAGGACATTTGTAGCTTAATGCGTATATATAAATCACGGTGATGTATAAGACTCATATATATATATATATATATATATATATATATATATATATATATATACATATGCATACACTACGTATCAATATCAAATTTACTCTACCTTGGCAGTATCTTATGCCTAATGGGAATTAAATGTTTGCCTGCCTCGACTGGGACATAAACCCTAGTATCTCAGGACAGTAATTTGGCTACAATGCAGCCGTTCCCTTCACCCACCCTTAGACACACAATCGAATCCCTCTCATTTTACTTGCGCTTATATATAATTTTCTTTGGATTAGAAATGATTAAGACATCATAGTGAATCCGATATAATAATGGGCTTTTTGTTGCTTGACTGATCAACAGGAAAAGGTAGACGCTGTCGGTACATGGGCACCGAGCCATCGGGCAAGGATTAAAGCAAGCAACCTCATTCCAAATATTCCTTTTGAAGACGCAAAGTGTGACAACTTCTAGCAATGTTCCCGACCGCATATTCCCGCGCTGTAACTGAGTATATACCAGGACCGTCAAAGCGGGACGCCATATCTTGAAAATAACCACTGATTCCCTGTGAAGTACTTAGTTGATCTAACCTAACCCAAACTAGCCTAGGGGCATGGCAGAAAAAAAAAAACCGGGTCTGGTGCAATACTATATGGTATACATCTCGGGAATTTGCCTCCCGACTCCCCCTCCCCAAGGCCTCTAGGGTATAAATAGTATGGTCAAATAAGTTACATAGTAAAATTATATTATTCAAATAATATATACTACATTACATATACGTAAGTTGTGTATTATCTATATAATATAGATATATATATATATAATATATCTATATATTATATAATATTCACATATGTCTATATATTCTATGGATGTATATAGACATATATATATCTATACATATATATAATATATATATATAGATTATTATATTACAAATATGTTATATATATGTATATGTAGGTATAATTATAATATTATTATATATATATATATAATATATATATCTACATTCACATATGTATAATTATATGTATAGATGTACTTAATATATATATATAATATATAAGTATATATATATATATATATATAGAGAGAGAGAGAGATGAGAGAGAGAGAGAGAGAGAGAGAGAGAGAGAGAGAGAGACGAGAGAGAGAGGAGAGAGAGAGGAGCATTTGCTCTTTATAGAACCCACCTACACCATGCAATGCCCATCAAAGTCAAATATTAACTAGCCCACGATCAAACTATATTTCACCTTTTACTTAAAGGCTGCCCCACTTTATAAAGTTTTACAAACTTTTCCTCCTTGACTTCTACTTACCGAGGCCCTCCACTGCTCACTTATGGAGTGTAAGGACAAGTAACCTTGGTGAATTATTAAAAGGCGGGAGTTGGTCCCTGGAATACAGGCGAGAAAGTGGAAGAAAACAGAAGCATTTTTATTATGGCTTTTTAGTGCGGCCTCAGCTGGTTCTTTTTCACATGCACATTTTTTTCCATTTCTACGCCGCCTAAGGTTGTTGTCAGAAAATAAGGAAATCATTCAACACTTAATTTTCACGTTTTACCTTTGACAAATTCTTCAGTCTTCAAAACGGAAAATATGCCCAAAGAAAATAGTTGAACTGCGAGTAATTTACAATTTGTAAAATGATGGATGGTATTTTTACAATATAAATAATTATGCTTGCAATGCAGATATACTACATACACACGCATTTTTTATTTATATATATATATAGATATATATACATATATATATACTATGTATAAACTATGTGTGTATGTATATACTATATATAAATATAAATGAGTACATATATAGCCACATCCAAGGGAACTAATCCTCACTACAACAGTTAAAAGATATTTCCTTTTGTATATTATCTTCAGCCAATGCATACATGCATACATTATATATATATATATATATATATATATATATATATATATATATATATATCAGAAAATGCCCAACAGTTTCTTGGTCCATTGGAGGACGAAACTGTTGGGCATTTCCGAGATAAACCATTTTCATTTTCATATGTGGAATACAATTGAATTGCCATATCTTCGTGCCTAAGAAGATTACCAGTACTATATATATATATATATATATATATATATATATATATATATATATATATATATATATATATACAGAGAGAGAGAGAGAGAGAGAGAGAGAGAGAGAGAGAGAGAGAGAGAGAGAGAGAGAGAGAGAGAGAGATTAGATTGTTGTTCACTTATTAATTATTTCTTTTTCTCCACAGCCAACATATCACCAACATCAACGTCATCTCCCGAAGCCCGATGGGCATCTATTACAACCAATGCTGGAGGAACCACGATTTGGCGCTTACCTTTGGCAACGACCGTAAATGACATCGGTCTAGGTAAGTTATGGTGTCCAATCTACACTCGGGGAAATATGAAGCGTTCCTTCGTTGATGACATTAGTTTTCAAGCGTGCGTTTATGTGGTGTAATGAAGGAAGAGAGGACCGAAGTAAATATATTTGGTATTAGATAATATAGCCATGCTGGTAGTCAGCAGTTAAACAAGTTGTGGTCTAACTAAATTTCCAAACATTCCTATGCTTTCTAACGCTCGAGAACTTTTATTATAAAGATGTAGAACGCTACATCCACCTAACTACTGAAGAGGCCCTGTTGCATTCAAATGAACAGGTAGACAATTGGACTTATTGTTTTAATTATATTACCTAAATGCGTAAATACTTCATTCTATTTGCGTCTATGTACTGTAAAGTGACGACTGGGCAATTTATCTTTCTATGGAATCAAAGGTTACTAAAAGTATAACCACTTGAACTGGTTCAAAATCACTTTTTGTGTGAATCTATTGACACACCTTAATAACACCTCTGAATAGAAAACTCCATTATCAATATCACTCATTCTCACTCTAATTCTCATTTAGTGGTCATTCAAACCAACTCGTATCCAGAGAAAAGTTCTCTTGTACCTGAAACATTTACTTATGTTTTGTGAAAAGCTTCCTACAAATTTGGTAAGGCATGATTCTGCAAAACTAGGCTGTTATACGGGTCAGATGTAAATGGGAGTTATTTTCTATCTACTTATCTGGAATGTAGTTCCAAAATCAGAAGACTTTCTCCCCTACGTCCTTTCCTATTAGAACAAAAACTACATAACCTGAAGCCTCATCAATAATCAATTCTTCTATGCTCAGCTGAAATCATATCTGTCACGTTCTTTACGTTGTTCTACCCTGTTCTCAGATTCTCTATTTAAAAGGTCGCTTCTGAAGTTGGGTTTTGTGGTTGACCAAAAAGTCCTGCTGTCCTTCATATGAAAAATGTGAACTGATATTTCCTTGGAAGTTGATCTTTGAAACAAAGCTTACCAAATGAATCACTTATAATATTATGTTTTACTTTTAACTGCTCAATGACAAAGGTATTTTATGGCTTTACAAAAATGGCACAGATTGCTAATGCAGAGTCTAGGTAGCCTATTTTAGTATTAAAACTTTTGCAGGTATTTACTCGTAAATTCTTTTATTCATTTTCTTAATCCGTCGTTCAAATAACTTTTACCGGATCCACTGCCCCAACGTCACGCCCCAAACATCACTCACAGAACTTTTCTTCTATTTGCTCTAAAACTATCCTTTAAGTTGATACGCAGACTTTTCATTGCATCACCATTTTTACATTTCCACATGCCAACCCGTCAGTCAACACACATCCAGGAAAATGCCAAATTTTTACACTCCACTAAAGAGTTCTTGCTTGTTCTTCATGTGCTACAGACCTAAGAAAAAACATTTTCTGTTGTCGCGGGAATTTTCCCAAATTAATTCTTGATACTAACAAAATCATGTTTTGTGATTCTAAGCTTCTATAACACACAATTCCATAATTTATATTTCAATAAACAGTTCTCTCCCCTCATTTTCTTTCAATCACTTAGAGTTTGCTTTCGGTGCACTGTGATCATCTTGATGCTCATATTAATTTCTATATCTCCCCTTTAACAATCTAACGAGTCTTGGAGAATATTCATTTATGAATTATACGCAACAACCAAGAAAGGCAATTTTATACCCCCAAATTCGTCACATTACATAGAAAGAAATCAATAATGTCACCGAACCATAATCTTCAAAGAATACCAAAACGTCTTACTTTCTGAAGCAACTATTAATATGAATATTATATTCAGTCATTAAAAGCTGTAGTTATCAGGAGAAGTCAAGTTATTCCTTATTTTTCAAGTTTTGATATTATTAACTGCCAAGGTACACTTATGAAGTATGCAAAATACTGCGATATATGTAAATGACATTAGCGTAACGATTTTATCTTCTTACGCATACCACAGTTTATAAAATGGAACTAAGCAAACAAGCACAAATACCCTCAGTTATATTTTTATATTATTATTTAATAAATTCAGTAAATAAACCTATTCCTATGGAACAAGCACACAGGGGCCATTGACTTGAAATTCAAGCTTCCAAGTTATATAGTGTTCATTAGGAAGAAGTCAGAGGATGCAAATGGAAATACAGAAAGAAGAGATCCCACTTATTAAAAACGAAAAAATAAATTCATAAATTAATAAACAGATAAAAATGTATTAAAATGCAAAGAGGAAAGCACTATGGTTGCAATGCATTGCATCTTCGCTGTAACTTCTGAAGTTCCAGTAGTACGACATCCTCAATATACAAAGAAGTCGCGCTTTCGAGGGACGGCGCACAATCTCCTCACACGCAACAAATGCCGAAGCTTCCTACAATGAAAGGCGAAGAAGAGAGTTTAGAGATAAATCCAACCTTCCATGGGAATCAACAGACTAGTAAGCACACGTCCGGCCGGTGTGAATAGGAACTTTTAAGTCATCGTAACTCCTTTTTTCCTGTTTTTTTTTTTTTTTTTTTTCCCTCGCGTTTTTAAGTCTCAGGCGTTTAAAGAGGTTGTCAGGTACACCATGTGATGGGAGTTGAGAGCTTTCTTTTTCTAGGGGGAGGGGGGAATATTTTTTTCTAGGGGGAGGGGGGAGTATAAGCATTAGTTACGTTATTTCGTGAGTATTCAGGAGGTTAGTTCCCTGTCTTTTTATTTGTCATTTTTCATTTCAAAATTCATATTTGCTATTTAGCTGCCTGAAGTAATACGCATGCAGGAATATGAAAGAAATTGTGGCATTTAACTGATACTTTAAAGATCGCAGTCACAGTCCCTGTACAGAAAGGTCTTTGTTTCAGGTGATGCTAGAAACTAAGAAATACTCTACCTGCTCTATTCTCAAGCTATTGTGTATTAAAATTTTCCTAATACTTAATAATTATGGTTCAACGTCAGCCATTAAAGGATAGGATTTTTAAAAAATCAAACTGGGTACGAGCTCTTAATACAAAGTCGACCTAATACAGCAAAGTCGTCCAGTTTTAGCTCCTTATGAAAGAAAAAATAATGAAGGAGAGTGTCACAGGGGACTTTTCGCCAAAGGTAAAGAGAAGACCACCTCTTGAGCAGAACAGATTACAGGACTCGGAAAAAAAGTAGTAGTTCGCACTCTCATTAGCAGCTGTACCTGTCTTTCGGACATGTTATCGAACACACATTCACTTCTAACTGACCTGGACGTAGACCTTTCCACAGCCAAAGCTACTGCGTCACTGACTGGGCTCAGTCAGGCACCGCTGGCCGATGGCAGGTTCATACATGTTGCAACAGCTTGCTCAAGAAAGATTTTCATAGCGAGGCCCCACTTTCAATGGCCCTTGATAAAACTCTGATATTGATGTTAAATGCATTTGTAGTCTTTTATCAAGGTCATGGTAGGTAAGGTACTACCCCCTTCTCCCCTGGTCAGTAAATCGGAAAGGCATTGGCCTCCTACACCCTAATATTGTGGGAAACCCTCGGGCCCCAATTCCAAGGGGGGGGGGGGGTGTGTGTGGGTTGGTGTTTGCCCTTCTTACCACTGGGGGTGCCTTATGGTTCCCATATGTCGACTCCGAAAGTTGTAAAAAATGAGAGGGTATGGTAAAGAGGGGTTATGACCCCTTAGAAACAGCTCTCGAATTTTGGATTTTGACTAAAACGTCCCAGAGGGGGAGGGGAGTCAATTGTAAAAATTTGGTAGCCCTAGCTATCAACTCCGAAAGTTGTCCGAAAGTTTTCAAAAAACGAGGGGGTATGGTAAAGAGGGGTTATGACCCCCTTAGAAACGGCCCTCGAATTTCGGGTCTTGATTAAAACCTTCCGGGAGGGATGTGAGTCTATGCTGAAATTTTGGTAGCCTTAGTTGTCAGCTCCAAAAGTTGTAAAAAATGAGGGGGTATGGTAAAGAGGGGTCATGATATCCTTAGAAACAGCCTACGAATTTCGGATTTTGACTAAAACCTTCCTTAGGGGGAGGGGAGTCTTAAGGTGAAAATTTGGTAGCTATAACTTTCATAGTCTGGGCGTGCATAGCGAATAAGCAAACAGACAGACAAAGAAACAGACAGAAATTGTATTTTTTATATAGATACAGAGAGGCTACATAGGGCTGAGAAGAGCACTTAATCCTGTCATGAATTTTCATTTTCCATTTGAATCCACACAGGGGGGGTTAAAAGAAGAGCTAATATCCTACTGTCGTCTTTTTGGCAAACTGGGTATTATCTGCCTTGCATAAAAGGAAAAGATAAGTCTCCGGTTGCTACCTCTTATGAGGCAACATTTTCCAACACTTTTCAAAGTTATAACATGTCTAAATTTACGTACCAGATGCTGTGATATTTTGTTTTACCTTGGAATGGAATATTCTGCTGCTGAATCAACAATTGTCAACACAAACGGAAAACAATCAGCATGTCTGGAATTATTCGATACGAATCCAAAATGATCACAGTCACCAGTCTGAACTTTTTGATTTCGCAGATTGGGATATTGATAAGTTGATCACAGAATCATATTTTTACAAACAATTCTGGTGAAGTGATGCAAATTATCTCTTTTCTTGGAGACTGAATATCTGTGTGACTGAGTCACGAGCAAATAGAATTATTGGCTCTAGTTTTTGTGTAGTTCGGTGGCACAATTTTATTCCATGTAATAATTAATTATATCAGCAAAACGACTCAATTACTCGTTCAACTGCCGTGGAGAATAATGACTCGCAGTACTGCGTTTATTGTACGATCTTCACTAATTAGGAAGCAACATTCGGGCGTTGTCCATTTATATTCATTCCGTACGTAATCTTAATTTGTTTTCAGAGGAATGAAATTTAAAAGTGGTCAATGTATAGCAATGGCTTTTGAAAATTTTTTCTCTCAGTGGCATTTATGTTAGATTTCTTCAGGGAAAAATTCCTTGAGGAGAAATACTTCAGAAGCGAAGAACTTTCCCAGGATATGTTGGATTGGACGGACTTGAAAAGTAGTGGCACTGCTACTATGGGATCAGTGTATACTGGGCATTCATAACAGTATAACTGATGGAGAACCTCGGATTTTCAGGAATTGATATTTTTGGGGAGGAAATGAGTCAACTCCCAAAGTCTAATGATACAGAAATTTCCGCCGTCGCTGTCAGGGCACCGTTCTTCTTGTTGTCAATAAAAATAAAAAAAGGTTTAAAACTTTATTTCAGAAACAGTATGTTCCTGCAACAGGTCATGAACCAAACGACAACATTTTGCCACAGAACTTCTATACGTGGCATTACCCATGAACTTTGAATTTAGTGACGCGTGATGCCGGAATGTGAAGCGCAAAACGCTTCAGGTTTGAAATATTCAGTTCTTTGGGTTACCAGTCATCTGAATAGTCAACGACGAAAATGGATGAGCGTCACTTACTCCCTTTTACTTTTGCTTGTGATTTTTCAGTATTTTAGGGGTTTATCATGTTTTATACAGACTATATTCAAATACAAGTGGCAATACCGCAGCTAAATAACTATAGTCTTTTTTTTTAAACCTGGCAAACTTCCACATAGCCGCTTGTCGGTGATTGGATGAAAACCCTGTTGTTCGAATCTCGCAGTTTTGCTTTCACACTGTTTCAGAATTGTGATTATACGGTCATATCGCGGATTAATAATGTTATGAACGCCCTTTATACACTGATCCCACAGTGGCAGTGGAACAAGTCCGTCCAATCCAACGTATCCTTGGTCATTTCTGGAGCATTTCACCTCGTAGATTATTTTCCCCGAAGGAACCAAACATGAATATCACTCCGAGAGAAAAATGTTCTAAAGCCATGTGTGTGCACTGTTGCTATTATACAATGATCTCTTTTTAAATTTCATTCCTCTGAAAATAAAGTATAATTACGCACGGAATGAATATAAATGGACAACGCCCGAATGTTGCTTCCTAATTAGTGAAGAGCGTATAATAAACGCAGTAACTGCGAGGCGTTATTCTTCACAGCAGTTGAACGAGTAAATTGGGTTGATTTTGGTGATATAATTAATTATTACACGGAATAAAATTATACTACCGAACTACACAAAAACTAGGGTAAATAATTCTATGTAAATAACAGTTGTAATAAACTTATGTATTAAGAACTTACATGCCGAATTATTTTATAATATTTAACAGTTATAAAACAACACTTACCGAAGCCGTAGACTAGAAATATGTTTCAAACACATGAACTTTAGTGTTTAATTTCTAGCTTGATTTTTAGAGCAATCATGCCAATGGTGTTTTAAAAATAACCAAAACGTATGTATTGCTGTTGGTTCTATAACGTCTAACAAAAAAAATAGCGTATAATTTAAGCTTGTTGGAGAAATTTAGGAAGTGGAGTGTGGGAGGAACAGCCACAGGGTAGGGTAGACACAAGGTTGACGCACTCTCACTGGAAGGTTCAAATCTGGGTTGGGTTGAGTTGAATATAGAATTTAGGCCAAAGGCCAACCACTGGGACCTATGAGGTCATTCAGTGCTGAAATGGAAATTCACAGTAAAAGGTTTGAAAGGTGTAAAAGGAGGAAAACTTCGCAGTTGCACTGTGAATCAAGTGTTACGAAAGGGTGGAAGGTAAGATGAAGAAAGGAACGAAAGTGGTTGCAACTAGGGGCCGAAGACACAATGCAAAGAACCTTAAGTAATGTCCACAGTGCACCGCATGAGAATCTCGGTTGGGGTGCTCTTGTGTTCCTAAAATAATCATTAAGATGTTTCATGAAAGGCTAGCATCTCTCTCCTAACATTCCCTGTCAAAACTGTCAAGATGCTCAACAAAAGTCGATTTTCTTTATCAGGGCAAGGACGAATGAAGTCTGTTTGTTTGTTTGTATGGTGTTTTTACGTTGCATGGACCAATGGTTATTCAGCAACGGGACCAACGGCTTACGTGACTTCCGAACCACGTTGAGTGTGAACTTCTATCAACAGAAATACACATATCTAACCCCTCAGTTTTGATACGAAAGACATTTCTCTCAGAAATTTGAGTTGTTGTTGCTTTCGCCTTAATGATTTCATTCATTATCTTGACGGTACCCTCTGAGTGAAAAAAAAAAAAAAAAAAAAAAAACATTCCTTATCATATAACGACTCTGACTGTATAGTGGACTACTGCCAGCAGTAGGCGTCTTTGCCTGGTGTTTAAAAGTTCATACATCTATGCTTTAATCTGTATCGTCTCTTGTGGCCATGGCTGAAATAGATGAAATAGATAGTGAGGCACCTGCTCGATAGCCGATTCTGGCAAAGATCTATTTGATTCTGGTTATAAACTGCATGTGCAGACAACTCTCCGGCTGTTCCTCCCACAACTCCACCTCCTAAACTTCTCCGCTAAGTTTAAATTTCTACGATAGTGTTTTTTATTCTTGGCCATGTATAACCTTCAGCAATGCACAATAAATACGTTTTTGGTTATTTTTAAAACAGTTATGGCATGATTGCGCTAAAAATCTAGCTAAAAATTAAACATTAAAGTTCATACGTTTGAAACATATTTCTAGTCTACGGCTTCGGTAAGTGTTGTTTCATAACTGTTAAAAATATAAAACAATTCGGTACTTAAGTTTTCAATACTTCCGTTTATTACAACTGGTAATTACATAACATTACATAATTTAGATCTTAACTTACTCTGTGACCGTATAATCACAATCCTGAAATAGTGTGAAAACAAAGCTGTGAGATTCGGACAACAGGACATTCATCCAATCAGCGGCAAACGGCGCAGTGCAAGTTTGCCAGGTTTAAAAAAAAATAGAATATAGTCATGTTAGAAATGTTCAAGTATAGTACCTAAAAGTGCAGACTTAAGTACAGGTCATCAGATCGGATGAGAAGTGTATTTCATACATCCATCCTGCTCTGAAAATTATATTTTCAAGGAAAGCATTTTCAGGCATTATTTGTAAATTCTTTCAAAAGGAATTATTAAAGTTAAGAAAGAAAATTTTGTCTGTCTCGAAACATCAGTGAGGCATGTATACCACGAAAAAACAAAAATAATGAAGTCAGAGATTTCTTTGAATTCAATTAAGACTGAGTCCAACCTAAAATTTTGCTTTAGTCACCCATTAGCCATGGTTGAAATTTGTTCCCAGTTCCTCTCATGTATGTATGTATGTATGTATGTATGTATGTATGTATGTATGTCTGTATGTACCAAAAACAATTTCCTAATCCTAAAAGAACCATAAACTGGAGGTTTATTGAGCAAATGACACGTCATTCTATAAAACACAAAATAGAAGCCTTGCATAATATGATGTTAAACGCTGTGGACAAATTGGACCCGTGGGGCCGCCTCACTCACGGTGACAAATTTCATCCCTCTGCATTTCCCGAAGGTGAGAGAGAGAGAGAGAGAGAGAGAGAGAGAGAGAGAGAGAGAGAGAGAGAGAGAACAGGCAAGTGAAAATAAAGTTTTCGGTTTAAAAACTTCCTAGAAGAGAAAACACTGTTTTCCTTAGTCACTTATGAATCTACGAGTATGTACAGTGAATTGTCAAGTGTTATTGCTGTTTAATTACGAATACTTATCTGTGCATGAATAATATCTTATAAACATAATAAGCAGTATTATGTACATAAGCAAATGTTAGTCTTATTTGTTTAAATATCTTGTTAATATTTTGCACTTTCTGCTTGTTTTTGTATTGAACTAAAAAAGCAAATGAACTTCCATAAAACCAATTAAACTGAATTAAACATAAATTCTCACTAAGTCTTGTAAATGTACCGCATTACACGCACACACACATACACTCACACACGCACAATACATCACCGTGAAACAGCATAGTAAGCATATCATCATCTTTTTACGTTACGCGATGCAAAGAGCTTTTGTGAAATTCCGCCACTCACGTTCTTCCGGTGCTGTTTCCACAAATTCCCACCCTCCCCTCTCAGGATTCTCATCCAAGCAGGTCTAGGTCCTCCAACTATTCTGGTGCCCGAGGAAGCCCAGCTGAAACTATCACTGTACGAAGAACATGCCCAAGCTTTCTTCATCCTCTTATTTCATTACTATACAAGTGATGAGAAATTCCTCTTCTTTCATTATTATACAAGTGATAAAAGATTCCTCTTCATTCATTGCTATAAAAGTGATGAGATTCCTCTTCTTGTATCAATATGCAAGTAATAAAAATTCCTTTTCCTTCATCAATGTAAGTGATAAAATATCCTCTTTTTTTATCAATATACATGATACAAAATGCCTCTTCTTTTATCAGCATACAAGTGATTAAAAGATTCCTAATTTATTAATGTCCAAGTAAATGATATGGGCAAAAAACATGGAAAAGCATGACCTGTAATATTTTTTTTAATTTTCTTTACAGAACTGAAAAATTAATGCGGGACTCATTCTAGACTAAGGCTCAAAAACAGACTTAGACTAGCGCCTCAGTGGCGTGATCGGTATGGTCTTGACCTGCCACCTCGGTGGCCGCGAGTTCGGTTCTCGGGCATTCCATTGAGGTGTGAGAGATGTGTGTTTCTGGTGATAGAAGTTCATACTCGACATGGTCCGGAGGTCACGTTAAGCCGTTGGTCCTGTTACTGAAGAACCACTGGTTCTATGCAACGTAAAAAGACCATACAAACAAAGAGACTTGGACAGTTTGTATTACGAAGAGAAAATGCAAACAATAAAAACCACGGAAAAAATCATCACTTTTCTTAACTGATGACTGAAGTGATCTTGATGAAAAGAGCGAGGTGATGAGTTGCCTTCAAATCCACTTTTCCGACAGTCATTCTAAGATGAACAAGCGACAAGGAAATCGTTCCACACTCATGACGCAGTCGTGGAAATTCACCCGCCTTGCTGACACCGCGGCCAAATTGACTAAAATTGTGTGAAAACATTCATTTATTCACAACTGTCAACAACAATGATTTCTTCATGATTGTGAACAGCACTGATTATAGAATTGCTGTGCCAGTTTGGAATATAAGTAAAAGTAGTAATCTGAACACATTCTACATCTCTAGGACCAAAAGATATTTGATCCTTCCTTATTAGAAATTGTTAGGAAACAACAGTAGCTGATTATTGGCCATGCAGTAAGAGTAGTTATTAGTAACCATGTAAGGAGAGATAAGACTTGATAGTATGATGTCCTTGTGGTAGCTCATTTGGTTTCGCAACGACTTTTCAGATGTGGAAACTAGCTCATGCCCTGATAGAAGTGTGGAAGCCCGCTCATGACTTGATAGATTTCACTGGCAAAACTAGACGTTTCTGTCCCTGTGAACCAGGGATGGAGGTTTAAGCTCATACATCTCCCTAGTGAGTCATAAGCAGCCATTACCTGGTTCTCCCTGCTCCACACTGGGATGAAAGGGTGTTTGGCCACTAATAATATGTGCCTATGTTCTCTCTAGACATCGTGCGGGAGTACAATATCCTATCCCAAGCCTCTGCCACTCTTGAGCAAGTTTTAAGCTACTTTAAGTCCTTAAGATTAGATGTAACAGCAAGAGTCATAAGGGCGAAACGAAAACATTTAAAACTTACACTGATACTTGGACTAAGTTATATTTTCATTTTCTGGTTTCTTTTTTCAGCCGAGGGCGCTCTTCTCTTCGGAGGAATAGGAGCCGGAACTGCCATCACCCTGTTGACAATTGCCCATGCAGTGCTCAGTGGCGGCCGTAGGAGGTGGGTACATCTCATTACTAACATTAAATGTGTGTGCATGGTCAATGCAACTGTTTGCTTTAAATATCCGTTATTAAAAACTTCTGCTCTTTTTAGTTTCATGGGGCTTATATTTGTTTTTGCTTTGCTCTCCAGTTTCACAACCTTTACCTAGAAGCTTCAAATTGATCATTGTGCTTCTTGTCCATTTAGATAGTACATACAAACAAGTATATCTGTGTAATGCATATCATGGCACATGCCACTTTTACCTGCATCATCCAGACAACCACATCATAAGAAAATATCTCAGGCACTAGCTTTAGTAATTAACATTTACAGATAACGAACACATTTCTGATTCTTTTCCAGGAAACGCGAGCTCAGATCGATAGTGGCTGACAACCAGGACAACCCTCAACTGGCCAACGAATTCGAAAGGATTTACGCTTCCGACAACAACTGGTGTGGTCTGAGGCTGACGTGTGAGCTGGCGGCGAAGGCTGGAGCCCCTCTGGACGAAGAGGAGAGAATGATGCTGTCCTATTTCAAGTGAGGGATAAGTAGCTGAAGGAAATATACACAAGTTCTTAGCTTTGTGCTGATAATAACTGTCGAAGTTGATGCAAGAATGTTTATGAGTTTTGAAAAGTACTGAATAGCAGCTAGTATTTTTAGTATATCACCAAAACTTTGAGGGCCACCCGAACTCAGGAACTAGTCGTTGAACTTAAATGAAACTTGAAAGCTAAGTCTATTTGGGATTAGTGACTACGTTCCCCATCGTTTGTTTTTTTTTTTTTTTAATCTTGACTGATATTCAAGGTCACAGGTAAATTTAAAAGGTAATTTTATTTCTATTTGGTTCTTATAATTCATGTAGGTATGAATTATAAATATTCTTGACAATATCCTATTTTCCGAGTTCTCGAGTCAATTTAAAGACCAAACTTCTTGTTCTTTGATTTAAATGACACTTGGTTGGTGAGTATTTAGGAGGAAGTTGTATGATTCCCCCAAAATATTCCACCTGTGCTTATTTTTCAAAGTCCAGGTAAATTTGCAAGCATAATTTTTTTTTTATCAATATCTCTGACAATGAGTTGAAGTCTCTGGTCTTGAAAATTGCTAGGACGTATTATGAAGATGAAGTGACACCTTCAAGAGTTAAAATATTTCACCATACATAGTTTGCCTTAAACCCTTCTTTGTTATCTTTTCCAAAACCATCTACTCTTTCGGTTCTCAAAATGCCACTCATATGACATAAAAGGTTCCAGAGATAAATTAGGTCAAATGAGGGAACTGAAAGCACGAACAGAGGAAATTCCAGCCACAAAAGAAATGCATCCGCTGTTACTTTTAATATGAATTCCATAAACATTTCTTATATAATCTATGACTGCAAAGGTTAACGATGAATCATATGTTGCAATGATTCTTACGGAGCAAATGAATCAAGTAACCTCGTTTCTGAATGTCAGACTCTTGACATTAGAAAAGAAACATTAAAAATCTGGTTATAATGATTCTTTTGTTATTTTCTCTCCAGGGGGGTGGTATCAGCAGAAGACCTTCAGGAGATGTCAACACCGCAGCTCTACTATTCTTACGCCTCGTTCTTGGGCTTCTCCCACGGCTCTGCTGACAAGTGCAAGGAGATCTACTCCAGATGCCCCTACTCGGCCAAGAAGATGATGAGGGTATACCGGACGGCTCACTCGAGATCCCTCCAAAAGAGGCAGCAACTACTGCAGCCGAGCTATACTCTCTGAGGCTCTTGTCGCAGGCGCCGCTGGACGAGGACCTCGTCCAAAGATTATGGATTGAAGTGTTTTCATTTAAGTTCGCCACATCGAGTGCTGCCAGACTTTTGTTCTGCGTCTAACTGGTTGATAAATGGAAGTAAAGCCATAATAATCATAGTAAAAGTATCGCTGACAATGATGATAGTGAAATCAAAAGACTGTACGGTATCCGTCGTCACTTTTTTGTTTCTTGTTACTTCTTTTGAGTGAACACCATAGTCTTTGGAAGCTTAAATTTCAAGTCAATGGCCCCTGAGGGCTTGTTCCATATGAACTGGGTTATATTTCGAATATTAATACAATAATAATTGACAAATTTGGAGATGCTAAACAAACATTTTGACAATGTACACTTACAAAGACAACTGAGTGCGAATCGCATTCATCGGAATGCACAGTCACCCAGGTGTATATTGCACTTCGTGTATCAAGAAAAACTATTGTTGGGCGGGGTTGGGTGAGGGCGATCTACTTGTTAATTATCGGTGGGTGAGAAAAAAAGGTGGATGGGGAGTGTATTAAATGGGGAAAATTGTTCTACCAGCTATTCTCATGGTAATTTAAGTTTGGCTATTTTCCTGACGTAAGTAATATAATAGTAAATCGTCGTCTCACACAAAGTTATACAAAATCTATCCATTTCGAAAAAAAATAGATTTTTTTTGGGGGGGGGAAGTTATTGAAAAGACATTTACAGATCATCTTCAAATATAATGATTATCTTCAATATCAAGATTTCTGTTGATCAACTTCGTAGTCGTTACATTTATACATTTCATGAGGATCTCGTTTAGATATAGATTTAAATAAAAGCAGACGTTTGTAAGTCTATACATGAGGAAAAACCTCTTTCAATGCAAGAAGACTGCTGCGACCAAGTACTTCAAGGAAACCACCTAACAACTAAGATATTGTCCATCTAAGCTAAACCTGTCCAGGCAAATAAAGAAAGGGCTTTATAAACGCTTGTGGTGAGAATAGATAGTGTCTCGGACGCATTCGAAATTTTTATGTACTACCCCTTTTCAATAGTTGCTTAACAGTTTCATTAAAGAAGAGGCAGCATCCATGAAGAGATCCTGAAAGAACTGATGAAATAAAACTTTAGAGATGAAGAGTCGACAGAAATTACAAATAAGATTTCGATTTGTTTTCCCTGGCAGCCCAATCGTCTCCCTTTCACAAGCGTCCGATTACAACAATTTTCAGAAAGTTTTCTATGAAACAGATTCTAAACAGGATTCAGTTTGTTCATTATATTCGCTCTGTAGTACTCCCGCTTACTGATAAAGCCATAAAATAAAAACGTTAGGTGGTCGGCAATCTTAGACACTTAGGGAGAGTTAAATCCTTTTACGGCAGATATGAAAACTTTTGAAAAGTCAAAATTATACAATGACTGGGAATCTCTTTACTGTAAGTGGTTGTGAAAACGCCGCGTGCATACAGGATGTGGTATAAGTATGCTGTGCTTGTTCTCTAAAGGATAGTGTAATGTTGGATTAACATCTAGCATGGTATAGCCTCCTCCAATATATATAATCGGTTGACATGGTATTAAAAACAAAGAACTGTAGTTATTAATTTTAATAGTGCCTATAAAAAATATACGCATATCTATTTTATTAACTTTTTTTATTCATAGCTTAAGATATTTAAATAATGTTATATCACGTAGTTCATCTCAGGTTACTTGTAAGCTTGTTGATCTTAGATAGCCTTGAAATTTTGTTAATATCGGAGATGCAAAATTACCTTAAGACAGGAACCATTTCTTTATGTAGATCATGACACTATTGTTATTTAAATCCTACAGTCAAGTATTTCTGTCTTGCTGGCAAGACCTAAATGACAGATTTATTATATGTTGCTATTTATTGTTTTGTAATAAATCTGTTAAATGGAGGACGCTGTTTCACTGAACATACAACAAAGCCTTAATTGGTTACGTCCGTGCAAAAAAAAAGCTAAAAACGCAACGCATTCTAACAGCCTCAGCCTCTACCACCAATTCAGTGAAGTTATGACTGGTTCGGGTAACGGAAAAAGAGAATTCTATATTATTTCTTTGCAATGCATTGCTAACCTAATTTACAACAGGCTGATAATAATAATAATACTTGATTTTTCATTTCCGTCGGCAATGGAAGAGAGCATAAAACAATACTACGAACTTTGACTTATTTCTGTTGAGTTGCATATAGAATTTAGGCCAAAGGCCAAGCACTGGGACCTATCACGTCATCCAGCGCTGAAATGGAAATTGACAGTAAAAAGGTTTGGAAGGTGTAAGTAACAGGAAGAAAACCTCGCATTTGCACTATGAATCAAGTATTAGGAGAGGGTGGAAAGTAAGATGAAGGAAGAGAACATGAAAGGAGGTAAAGTAAAAGGAACGAAAGTGGTTGCAGCTATGGGCCGAAGGTACGCTGCAAAGAACTTTAAGTAATGCCTACAGGCACCGCATGAGGTGCACTGACGGCACTACATACTACGGGGTTGACTTATTTCTGAAACTGAAAACAAAATTGATATTTAGATGTGACTCACGTTTCCTTTCGGGATTCTAGACTAAGGAGCAACACAAAGCAACAAGTAGCAATCGATCTCCCAAGCTTTCAACACGTATGGCGAATACGGCTTTCAACGAGGAGACATCCTGCCTGCGACCAAAGCAACACTATTTCTTCATTTAAGACGCCAGAAGATAATATTTTACGTTGAATGCTACCCAGGGTTTCCACCGGTTCAGCCAAAACTAAGAAAGTTGTCAACGCTTTGTCTCAAACACAATCGCCGCTGCTGTGTTTTCCATGCAACATATATATATATATATATATATATATATATATATATATAATATATATATATATATATATCCATATATATATATCCATTGCTAGATAGTGATTAAATAGTGTGGAGAAAGGGGTGTTAGTATCCAGAAAGACCGAGGGTATGTGCTAGATGAAAGTAAATGGTGCAGTTTGTGAGGCCGAGGGCAACTTGATAAGAAAGATAAAAATAAATTTAATCGTAAAGCAGTCTGTGATGGTTGGTGCTTTATCGAAAACTATTCTTTTTCTCTGAGTTGTCATCAGCACACTTCGGTTCTGTAAGGGGCAGTCGCCAGATGAAATAGTAACTCAACTGAAGTGAATGACATTTATCTAAAATATAAATTTTGTCCTAAGATGAACACAGGCTTTAAAAGTACAGCAATAAGGAGCAAACTACGTAGCAAATACAACGGCTACTCTGAACAATCTCTCGTTCTTTAAGGTGTCTGTTCCATTCTCATCCAAAAACTGTCCAAATTTGCCAGATTATTGGCGCAACCTACTTTGGAAAAAGTCGGATAAAAACCGGCATTAATCTTGCAAGCCGATACTTAGGCTACTAGATACATTAAGCAGTTAGGACATAGAAATTAATTTATGGCTTCCAGAATGTCAGGAATTTGAATTCAAGAAGCTTTAAAATGAACTAACTGGAGAGATTAGCCACATAACTACAAAACAAATCGACCCTCCATTTATCGTTTGTCGAATCATTACTAGTTATTTTCGCTCAAAACTAGAATCAACTAATAACAGTCGTCAATGTATTTGTAGTCTGTCCCTTTCTTCATCTATTAACCTACAAAACTTTCTTTACTTCCACGTAATACATAATACCTGTGTGACTGACTGACTGCCTCTGTGACGCTGATAGCACGGAGGTTACGAGCCCCTTCCCCCATGAAGAGATTTCCCTCTACGGGCCACTTCTTTCATATTACGCACAAATCTACCCCTTCTTCTTTTTTATGCAGAGCCACATTCATCCGTATCTTGCTCGAATTTGCTCTCCCGGCTGCAAGTCCTTCCATGTAACACAGGGGTGGCCAACCTTTTGTTTCCCATGCACCAATTTTTTTCACTTCTAATTCAGATGTGCCACACAAACAACCCCTTAACCCCCTTTTAATCCTTTAAGTATGGTAATTTGGACATATATATATATATATATATATATATATATATATATATATATATATATAATATATATATATATATTATATATATATACAGGTATATAATGGTGACGCATTATTGTTTAAAGAAGATGACTAATAGATGCACACGGAACAATAAAATCAAATAAAAATTATTCCTAAGTTTTAGATTAGAAAAAATCTCAGTAAAACTCGCTTCTAGCTATAAGTTACTTGAATTCTCTTTTGTATTTTTTTTCTAGAAATCAGTATTATTATTTTTTCTTTTTTATGAGCAGGCATGTTTTTATCTTTTATCATCTCTGGAGTATAGTGCTCCACTTGTAATCGTGCAATGCGCCACTGTTGGCGCTGATCCAACAAATTCCCCCCCCACAACCCCTCTTCCCTTTACGTCAGTATCACAAGTCCTTTTCACTAGTCTGTCTCTTGCAGTGACCAGACCTTCTCAGCTGTACTATGATCAGTATTTGCTCATAAGTTAGCCTTTCACCATACCGTGTAATCTCAATATTCATTACACTTTATCAACGCTCTTTACACCCCACATTCGTCACAGAGAATTCATCTCGATAGCTCCCACCCTCATATTTTTAATTGCTATCGATAAACCCCTTTATTTCGATAAGAATTACAAAGCAAAATAAAAAGGTAGCACAAAATCAACAAAAATCTGAGAACGACAGAGCTGAATGTTTTATATATCCCCGTCGGTATTTCACCCGTACAAAATATACTCCAGTCAATTTTGTTCGCATTTTTCTCCAACAGTTGGCCTCACATATTTCAACGAACCTCTGACACGATTTCTGGAAGAAACGCTTTCTATTCAACTTTACATGTACTACATCGACAGCTGTTATCTCGTAACCTGGATAAGGAATAAAAGGAACGTCCCCGTCCCCGCAGGACTTTCACTCAGAAAGCCAATTATTTGTGGAAATAGTATCTAACAAAATTCAATTTCACCCGATGGGAAATTTTCCTGAAACTAATCGACTTTTCCATTAGTTACTGTGAGCACACACACACACACATACAAGAGAGAGAGAGAGAGAGAGAGAGAGAGGAGAGAGAGAGAGAGAGGAGAGAAGAGGATCTCTGCTAGAAAATTAAATTACTCTGCATTCGCTAAAACCAGTGAACATTAAAAATGGTCAAATCGTACGTTTTTTTTTTTTTTTTTTGCTCAAAACCAAACCATCAGGTTTAAATTCCGTTTCTTCGAGTTATAAAAGTACTGCTGTATGTCTAGAATGTTTCCGATAAGTATTTTATAAGTTTAACCCACCTCTTTTTAGAGGCTTAAAATTAAACGGCCTTAGACAGCGTCTGTTTCACTCAACCGGGCATTAGGCACATTTATTCAAACCCAACAAGATGTAAATGACTTCAATGGAGGCATCCAGATTCCGGAGATGTTTCATTATCCATTTGAACAATGACAGAAACCAATACCAGACTGACCATTCAACTATTCCTTTAACTAAGATTACATCACCAATCCATTAAAAAAATAACTATATCAACCTACCCTACCGCCTGGCTTTTAGTCTTGAAAAATATAATGCAGATGTTTCCCTGGGTACGACTCCCAAGTCTTTCTATCATCGGCAACTTTCCAAGCAAAGCCTTGCGAAGTATATATCGATATAAAAACAAAAAAGTTATCAAATTTATGGAATTCAGGCCGCCACGGCAAGCACTGCGCCACTTTCGGCCAATTAGAGAAAAAGATAATGAAAGGAGGGAGTTGAAGTGTTTGGACAGCAAGATAAAGAGGTCCAGAAAGTCAAAGGAGGCAACGATCTAAAGGTGACGCTGGAGAGAACCTGCAGATGTACAAGAACTAATAATTAGAGGTCGCACAGCAAGACTGAAGGAAGGAGACGGGAATGGACTGCAAAAGTGCACTGACGCCACTAACCCCACACGGGGAACAAAAGGATATAAGGCTTACTTTATCCCATTTTGCTGTCCTACCTCAATAACTGCTACCTTTAGAGCAACTGTAGGGTTTCCTATCCGTTTCATCTTTAGATCCCTTTACTTCATCTACCTTGTTTTCAGAATCTCTTTATCTTGCTGTCTTACCACTCTAATTCCCTCTTTTCGCCGTCTTCAGCGCTGGGTGGTTGAATGTGCCCCAGTGCTTGGCTTTATAGCCTAAGTTTCATGATGAACTCATTCAAAAGGGTCTCAAAAAAGTATACGACAAGCCTCTGGCGGAGGGAGTTCACCGACAACTCCAGCACATACAGTCGCTATCAGTGACCTTCTTTCCATTTACCATTGTGCTATGAAATAGTCGCCCAGTTTCTGCCTTCCAGTCCTATAGTCTCTCTTCGTTCAGAAGGAGGATATATCGGTGACCGGAGTTAGGTCCTTCACTTATTTCCTGATCCGTTCTTTCTTCTTCATTCAGGCCACGCAAAGAAAACCGTACACACGACTGAACACACAACTCGCTATTTGCCCTAAGAAGGGAAAAAATGGACAAATCCATTGTGCCAAACGTGAATATAATTTAAGAATAATATACCCTACTCCAGTCCTTTTAAGAATGTTTTTCTTTCTCTGTGAATAATGCAAACCGCATTGAAACGTATACCTTCAAAAATGATTCATTTATCTTCACCGTCAGCCATTGTCTCACGATTTTTTTTTTCTAATCATGAAGTCATTGCATTAAAGGCCCTTGCTCTTCAGTAGCGTTTTCTTTTGGCCTTTACAATCAGCCCCTCCTCACGACTTGAACTTTTTCTCCTAACTCCTCTCTCTCTCTCTCTCTCTCTCGCAAAACAATACACTACCGGACGCAATATCCATCACTCTATAAAACCAAGCAATACCGAAAGCAATATCTACTAAGGGACCACCCGTAGTTTGTCTTCCTTTTCGAGCTGCTGACGTCTCTACCCACCAACAGAAGGATCCCCAACCTGTCACCCATGACCCTTCACATCAGCGAACGTCAGGAATGGACTCAGACAAACGAAACTTGCGACAAAATCTCTCGTTTCAAATCCTGTCTTAACTTTGCCTACAGCCATATTAACTCTCTTTCCTAATTTGGCAGTTGGGGTCCTCAACTTCTTTTTTCTTTTCTTTTCCTTTCCATTGCTGATGACAGCATCCGTGACGCGAATTGTGGCAACTGTGTGACATAAAGGGTCATTCTTAACAGTCTCCCGCTGATTAGACTGCAGAAATTGTGTTCTAAAAAAATACTACCATCTAATGCTCCCTTCTTTTTAACTTATTTCTATCTCAATATTTTTAGCATTTATTCTTAACTGCTATAAATGAAAGCTTTTTATAATATAATAATAATAATAGTATATATATAATAATAATAATAGTAAAGTTGTTGCTGTAGATCTCTAGGGGGCGCTAGAAGCACCCAAGGATTACCGGATGGTGCGTGTTATTCATTTATTTAATTTGTGATATTTATATTAAATTTTCTGAGTAAATAGTATTTTTGCTAATATTTTCTATTAATGTAATTTGTATAATGCTAAAACCGTTTGAATTAGGATTAAGATATAATTTGGTTTCATCATATGTTTGTTTTACCCTTTTCTATGAACATTGTTTATTCCATTGAAATATAGTACCTACGCTGCATACTTATAAAAAAAATTTAACAGCAATAATACAAAAGCCTATCATTTCCATATACTCATATAAGGAACGAAGTATAATGGTATACAAGATAACATATTGTTTATTGTTTCATGGGGGAGGGGAGCGTGGGATCTATATATAAGGCAGAGGGGGGCGCAAGGCAAGAAAGTTCAAGAACCACTGCTGTAGACGGACTCTTAACTTCAAGGGAATGCATACCAGCAGAGGAAGAGAGCGACAGAGATCAACTTTGTAGCATCGTTAATTATCCATGCGTAGACAACTTCCCGTGAATAGAGTAGGAACAGTGAGAGAGAGAGAGAGAGAGAGAGAGAGAGCTTGACCTGGAGAAAAATAAAGAGAAGAAACTGCTTAGGTTCATTAGATAAGAAGACACCTCTCTCTCTCTCTCTCTCTCTCTCCTGCAGTTCTTCCTCCTCCTGTCTTTCCAAGTTCTCGATGTCTTTCTCTGGCTGCAGTTTGGGGTCCTTCCCCCCCCCCACCCCTATCCCCTTCCCCTTTCCCCACCATCTACTAGTCGCCCCAACCCCACCAAGCCTTCCTGCTTCCAGCAGGGAGGTCTGCCCTTTATCTCTCCCCCATCCTCGAGTCTCGTAATAAGATTAGCGATATCGGGTATCGCCAGTTTCCGGTGGGTCATTAATAGTGCACTAACAAGGGGTCGCCATTCAGTGCGGGGACCCTTGACGAGTAATAATAATAGGAAACAGTAGGTAGTGATAATGATTTGTCCGGGACAAAAGAAGAGGAAGAAAGAGAACCGGTCTATCCATAAAGATGAAGATGAGAGGAAAAGTGCATCTTTACTCAGTAATATGTTCATGACCATGTTTAATATTATGTTTATATTTATAATAATTCGGAATTTTTGACAGCTCTTAGATTCATCTTCTATGTGAGAGCTACGTTATATCAATAATCAGAAAGCTGTTTATCACATGTTAAAAAAACAAAAGAACAAAAAAACTAAATTTGTTAAATAAAAAATAAATAAAGTAAAAAATACGCCATAGTTTCTCCGGCGCAATCGAGTTTTCTGCACAGCATATAATGCTCTATGAAACTCTCAGTTACGGCCCATAAAATTTCCAGCCGCGGCCCAAGAAACTTCCAGCCACGGACCTGTGGTGGCCTGTGTCAGACACACGATCATGGCTAACTGTAACCTGAAATAAAAGAAAAACTACAAAGGCTAGAAGGCTGCAATTTGGTATTTTGATATTTGGAGGGTGGATGGGCGACACACCAATTTGCAGCCCTTTAGCCTCAGTAGTTTTTAAGATCTGAGGGCAGACAGAAAAAGTGCAGACGGACAGACAAATAGCCATCTGAATAGTTTTCTTTTACAGACAACTAAAAAGCTACAATGCCAGAAACCGGAATCAAATAGAAGATACTTGAATGTACTAGAAAGCTAGACATTACTGTAAAATGTTAAGTACTTCCTGTGCCAAAAGATAAGCATTGCCTCTGGTAAAAAAAAAATAGAGATTACCTTAGACAAAAAGCCTAGGCCCTATTTGTGGAGATTTCTATATACGCGGACTTGATATGATATTCACTCACTACATTTTTTTTTTCACGATTTATCGAAAAATTGCTCTCGTGAGGCTGCCAAAAGCTTTTCATGATCTGTTTCTTTATTTCAACTGAGAATACTGTCTTCCTCTCAACATTTGTACTATATGCTAGCCATTTAGCAGCGATAGCATCCACATTCTTTTGAAATGTTAAGATGTCACACTTAACATATACGAAGCTTCGAGGGTTTCTCATTGTTTGCACCATAAAACTGTGGGACAAATTTCCAACAGGAACAGCCGCGAGGCCACTTTAAAGCACCATAGCTATAAAGCCTTCGTTTTTTGTTACTTTTCTCAATTGCCTAATTCTTCAACCACAGACTGACTGCTCATACAACCTTTTTCATAAACGCATTAAAAAGTTAAGGAGATATAATACATCCTTGGTTACAAAATAATTTCTTGTCTAAGACCACATTTTCCCAAATCCAGTAACTACTCCTAATTATGAAAGCATTTTATATCTCAGCTGATTCATCTTTTATGCAATGTACCTTCTACACCCTCCACATTACAGCCCAATCAGTTCTATCATAATCTATTTCTATTTTCATGTATGCTGCACGGAGTTTTTTCCATTTATTTTCAAGCCGCATAAATAGACGTTTCACGACACACTTGATCCATACACTTTTTTCCTTGCCTAAGACCTCTGTTTGTTCTTTACTTTTTGTCTTGATTTCTGAACCTGAACTGTTGTTTTATAACGATAGGTGTCACTTGCACATTAGCATTTAATGAAATATATATATATATATATATATATATATATATATATATATATATATGCATATATATATATATGCATATATATATATATATATATAATAGATATATCATATATATAGATATGATATATATATATATATATATATATATGCATATATATATATATATATATATATATATATATATATATATATATATATATATATATATAGCATATATATATATATATATATATATATATATTATATATATACATATACATACATATATATATATATATATATATATATATATATATAATGTATATATTCCATTATTTTTATAAATTTGGTCCACTTTACAACCTAATCAAACCAAAGACGAGGAAGAACCTCGGATACGAACGCATCCGCCAAAACTTTCTCTTTCTCGTCCCACGGAATTCGAAATCTTCTCTCTGTCCACCCGAATGCCCGTCTCTTTCTACCATAGTGCATCAATCACTGGACCTCGGGCGGCCATATTGAAAGGTCTCAGTCCACGTCATATTACTATACTTTATTACTATTAATATTTTTTTACTAATATTATTTTTTTATCTTTTTTACTACTATTATTATTACCTTATTATTACTATTAATATTATTTTTACTATTATTATTTTGGTGTATTATTATTATTATTATTATTATTATTATTATTATTATTGACCTAATTTCACAGAGAAAAATTACCTCACAAAAACAGGTTGGCCTAAGCATTCCAACCATTGTGGTTAAGGCCTAAGCATCTGCTTTTGGATCTAAGCAGTGTCTAGCATAAATGGTTCCTGCAAATTACAGGACTTTCTTTGTATAAATTCACTAAACACTAACTAAACAGAAATGTACAATCAGTAAAAACTAATATTCACAATACACTTGCACTCACTACAGGCTTACACTTATACTATTCACACATCTCACTAAACACACACTTGCTATACACTCACACTCACTAAACACTCACATTACCATGCATTTTCACTCAATGACACTACACACTCACCAAATACTCAACACTCAATAAACACTAAACGCTCACTAAATATTCACTGTATCACAAACACAGTAAACATTCACTAAACACTCAATTAATCCTAAATATTCATTAAACACTAAACAATTACTAAGCGCTACCTATACACTAAACACTCACTAAACCCTAAACATTCATCAAAGACTAAATACACACTAAACCCTAAATGCTCATTAAACCCCTAAACACTCAGTAAACAGTCACTGAATACTTACTCACTAAACATTCACTAAACCCTAAACTAAACATTCACTAAACACTTATTCATAAATATTCACTAATCAGTTACTCACTCAACCCTAAACATTCGCTAAACACTTACTCAATAAACATTAACGATAAAAAAGTTCACAATCGCACTAAGCCCCTGCTTAATTTGTTGGTCACCAGACCTTCAATATGGCCACAAGGCTTTGCAGCGCTGCTCTGGTGGAAGACCACCGAACTATGCAGTACTGGTGTATAGATCGCATCTCCAGGGATATACCCTCTATGCTCCCTACCTACCCCACACCCGGCCCCCAGGCACAAGCAGCCATTTTGAAGAAAATACAGACAACGTGCACACCTGAGGGCAGAACGGAGATTATAAAAAGAGATGAGGCTGACCTGTATATTTCCCAAGTCTGGAAGAGTATAGGGATAGGGGAAAATTAGACCAATCAAAGCTCGTGGAGCTGATCTATGACGTCACAAGCCACGCCTTGTAGCTCCTCAGTCGCATATCCATTACTACCGGTCAAAATGCCGAAGAAAAACTTCTTAATTTCACAGTTTACGGCTTGTATGACTTTTACATTTTAGTCAGATATATCTAAACATAATGCAACATTAATTTAACAATATATTCTTCAAATGAGATTCACCGTGCAATATATTGTTATTGGCTTCTCCCTCTTGGTAATAGTGGTCAATGCCTGTTAACGATAATATTTACCGCATAAATAATATTTTCATCGCGAGTTTTTATATCATATACTTGAAAATGCATGTTTAATGCCATTTATTATAAAGAATTGCGATAACTCAAGGGATGAATCAAACAATATAAAAGATGGTAAAAATGAAGGCATCTGACCTGTTTGTAGGGGAAAATAGGGGGGGGGGGGGTAGGCTTACGCTGCGGATCTCTGTGGACATATGCTATTTCGTAGTAATGCACATTACTGTGCATTGTATAAAAGCAATATTCTAGTCATTATTAGGTCATGAACAGAAATCAGACTAATATAGTCCCTACTATTTACATGGACAGTATCAGCTTCATTCATTAAATTATTTCAAGAGCTACTGTGCCCTTAAAGAAACCTAAGGAAACCTACGGTATTGTTGTTTTGGTGATCTGAGTTAGTCTACTGTAATCAAATATAGTTACTTGACAAACTCATCCTGTCAGTAGCTAATCTGCACACGGTTGTTTTTCAAGGTGTACTTGATACGCTGTAGTAAAAACTTGCTATTTTGATGTGGATTCCGTTTTGATAACTTTCCAGATGTCCTTACCTGATTAGTACTTGTCATGAATTGTGTACAAATATATAGAAAGTTTTTATTGAATATTTTTTGCTTTTGATTTTTACTTTCTATACATTGTGTACAAATAAATAAAAAGTGATAATATAATTCAGTATTGAATATTTTTAGCAAGATCTTACGTGATTTTTGCTTACAATTCATTGTGTACAAAGAAAACACTGATTATTTAATTTATTTAGTATTTTTAGCAAAATCTTCGTACTTGTCACTCATTGTGTACAAAGAATTAAAACGAGTATTTCATCAATATTTAATATTTTTAGCAACTATAGGAGTACAGAATACCTATTTATGGGGTACAGTAGACTTTTCACTGAACTGAACTAGAGCAGAATTCATGCATACATTTATTACAACTGCGATAGGCTTTAAAATAAATTTGGATAACACTTTTTCCAAATTCTCTTTCAACAGAAAATTTTATACAAAGAAGTGGAGTCCAAGTTCTAAGGAAATAGTAGAGTGAAGGGTTCAGTGTGCAGTCAAACTTTTTATTTCTTTTCTTTATACTTGCGAGCTTTGTTCGTATCGTCCTTGGTCATTCCCCCACAGCCTCGTGTTCCCTCTGTTTCTCACGATGTTAATATTGCTTTAAAGGTGGTGTGGTCCCATTGCCTAAACAAAATTAAGATTGTTTTCCTATATATTAAAAATTGCCAACAGTATTTCAGACCATTAATCACGATTATCACAAATGTCAAGAGATTAAACAGAATAATCCAAACGAAAAAAAAATTTAATTAATTGATAAAAATTGTATCTATCCAGACATAAAAAGGATGATCTTCCAGGAAGCTGCCAAAGAACGGGTCACCCCGTGTGAGTCCAGGAACTAGCTAAGGATTGTTCTTCCAGCGGAGGGATCAAGGCTGGAAGACTAGTGTGGCTTGCAAACTTCAATGCTCGGAAGAGGCAAGAAAGCCTAACGATGTAGGCTACTTTTGTAAACTATGACGACCCTCAAGACAAGATCATACCACAGGCATATACATGAAGGAGAAAAGGCCAGTAAAAACTTCTAAGTGACCTTATCAAACACTCAGAAGTCGTTTACATGGCGGATGGCTTTCAGCGCTTCTGGTTGATGGAAACCTGAGCATTGCACTGCAACAGCCTACGGTGAATATCCCGGTGTCTTCATCGTATTCCCACTCCCTGCTGAAGAAAATTATGTTGCAAGTTCCTAGGAATTTCATCTGAGCCAGGGCTTCACATAAGACTACAAGATTCACACCCCCCCCCCCCCACTCCCTTCTACCCGGATTAAGCCAATTTTTAGTTTTCTGCAAAAGAAAACTATTTAGATGGCTTTGTTTGTTCTACCACACTTTTTCTGTCCGCCGTCAGCTGTTAAAAAACTACTGAGGCTAGAGGGGCTGCAAATTAATATGTTGATCATCCACTCTCCAGTCATGAAATATACCAAATTAGTCATTTAGCCTTTGTAGTTTTTATTAGTTTTCTGTAAAAGAAAACTATTGCGTCGGCTTTGTAGAGGGCGGCAAATTGGTATTTTGATCATCCACACTCCAATAATCAAACATACCAAATTGCAACCCTCTAGACCAGTAGTTGCCGGGGTAAATTAAGCTCCAGGGGTAATTTAACAATTTTTCGGCGGTAATGGAGGGGTGACAGGAAAAAAAGTTGAAGAATTTTGAAAATCAAAACAACATTGCGGTACATGGCATTAGGATTAATGTTAACTTAGTCTTAGTAAGTAAAGTTGTAAAATAAGCCTACTATAATTAAGTAATAATGATAAACAGAATAACAGTAAATATAAAAAACTAATAAACAGTATTAGAAAAGAAGAAATATGTATCTAAGTGTGTGGCAACCCAAAAGCATTTTGACAGGAATGCCTGGAACAAAAAGGATCTCCTTTTGCTGCCAAGTTCACTGATAAAGAGTGGCTTGCTCGACTTTGTTACTTGGCTGACATATTTATGGAGCTGAGCAGTGGTATTCTGCAAGTCCAGGGCCGAGACACGACTGTCATTGAAGCCCGTTAAACTGCGGCTGCATTTCTGGTGAAACTGAGACTCTGAATTCGGGGCTTGGAGTGATCGCCCGGTTCCGCACCCTAGTCCAGTCTGTTGAGGAGAACGATACTGGATCACTTCTACAGACTGTCATCAACAAAGAGACGAGCGCCTATTTGAAGAGGCTTGAAACAAGCCTGCATCACTACTTTCCAGAGAGTGACCAAGAAACTGCCAGTCTTCAGTGGATCATTCATCCCTTCCTTGCAAAGGAGGAATGGATCACAATGCGAGCCAATGAAGCCTTGGAAATCGAATACCAAAACCAAAATGCAGATTCCTTTTAGATTTCACGACTAGCTGAGTCGCCAACTCTGTCCAAGAGAGCCTTGAAGTTGTTGGTATCATTCTCAGCAACGTGTCCTTGCGAGAAGGGATTCTCAACTGTTTAGGGGATGAAAACAAACAAAAGGGGACTCGCTT
Organism: Macrobrachium nipponense; assembly: GCF_015104395.2. Lineage (NCBI taxonomy): Eukaryota > Metazoa > Arthropoda > Malacostraca > Decapoda > Palaemonidae > Macrobrachium > Macrobrachium nipponense. Next base: position 42,015,043 of record NC_061102.1, on the reverse strand, counting down.
GAATGTTGCAAACGATGCAAGGCTGGCACTTTCAAACGCGAAGCCAAGAATTCCTCAACTAGCTTCAAGGATGCAACTCCATCCATCCCACTGATGTTCTTGACATCTTTGGCAATAGTCATTAGGGATGCACAATATTCAAATACAATAAATAAAAGAAAATATCTCTAGTGTTTTAATTTAGCCACATATATCAATGCTGACATTTTGTGAAAGGGGTAACATGCTTAATGTGTCATGTTAAATTGGGTAACACTGCTCTAGACTCTGCAGTTTTTATTTGATTTAAGGTTAACGTTAGCCATTATACGTCGTACAGAAAACTCGTTTCTTCGGCGCATTTTTTACTTGTCTCATTTGAGGTTAAAGTTAGCCATGATCATGCGTCTGACACAAGCCACCATCGGGGCGTGGCTGAAAGGTTCATGGAGCACGTAATATATATATGTATATATAATATATATATATATATATATATATATATATTATATATAGATATATCTAAAATATATATATTATCAAAGGAAATTATTTAAACTTATTTCACTATGCCGTGGAACACGATCACCAATTTTAAAGAACAGCATTAACTACCTTAATTAAGAAAAAGCAGAATGGCACCCGAAAACAAGACGTATCCTCCAAACAAAAGCTGTGTACGGCGCGTCACACGTCAGCAGACGCGAGAATTCGTCCGGAAACTTTCGACAAGACAGGTGGGAAGATTGTCGCCGCCGTGCCTCCAATTAACTACAGAATTCCAAGCGGAAAGTCAAGCAAGGATTTTTCCAGTAGGAGCCGATAGGGCAGCCCAGTTAATGTCCTTCAACTGACCCTGGCTGCTGGAAACGTGATAAATTAGACGGAGGGAAAAGGAGCAGATCAAAGAAAAACCTCCTTGCATTTCACATCACATTTACTTATATTTTAACTGAAATGGAAAAACATGAATATTTAGTAAAAAAAAATAAAATAAAATGAATATTACTATTTAGTATTATCTGACAACTTAATTCTGGATACTCCTAAGAATCGATTACAGCTTTAGATTACGAACATTTCGTTAGCTTCAAGTATTTCATTTAGTTAGCAATTATTTTCTGTAGCTCCTATCTTCTATCATTTGCTGTTTTTTCCATATTATTGCGTTCACTATTATTAGCCTCTCGGTCAAATATATCCTAATCCTTCAAATCAATATCTTACAGTTACAAAGTAAACGAGCGTTGTCACTGACTGAAATATCAAATCTTATTTTAACATCTGCATAACAGGCATTTTAGAACAAATGGCCAAATTTTCCCATTGGCCTAAATTTATTTCAACAAAATTCTTCTGGTTCGTCTTGATCACTCTTAAACATTCATTATGCGAAAGAACGCTAAAACGTAAAACGTGTAATACTTCAGTCTGCATGTAACTTTGAAGCCCATGGAAAAGGCTAAGTTCGGTTTTGTTCTTTCAAAAATGTCATAACATGTTAACATATACAGTGTTTCTGTCGTGAGAATCACAGCTGATGTAATAAGCTGCATAATGACTTACAGCAATAGAGAATGACATATTTTTTTGTCAGCTATTAATTGCTTTAAACATACAAGACGATTTTTATTTAAACTGTAAAACTGAGATACCTCCCCAACCAACATCATCTTCAGCCATAAGTTTCAAAAACTATGAAATTTATTCTGAAATCTATATGATGCCGCTATATTAGACACATCTGGGTCCTCATCACCAGCTTGTTAAACATTCTGAATACTATTTGTAAATCAGAGAATACAAACCAGTGTCAATATTCTGCACTTCGACAATCAAAAGAATGAAAAGTGAGTCAAAGCAGAAGTCATGCTTTCACAGCTTTTATTTACCTAAAGGCACCGTAAGGAGGATGAATTCTTACTGTACAGGATTTACGGGTACGGGACTAACAACCTTATTATAAAAACTGTCTTTGTAAAAGGGTAACGCCACCCGAAATCCAAACGCCTAGTAGGTACGTGTTTCGAGATTAAATTTAAAAACCCCACGAAACGACGCAGGGTTAATAACAATACTGTGGAAAAAAATATTTATGAAGGTCAAGAATTGATAAAACTTGCAACAGTCCCCAGGAGTAGGGTGTGAGAAGACTCAAAAGCGCCGGATAGTATTTATATATTGTGTAAAACAAATCCCTATATTGAATCATATCCATACTAAAATACTTATGACTTATCTAACTCGTTAGGCGAACAAAGATCTGTAAAACAAGATACAAGAGAGAAAAGATGGAAAATCGGATGGGAAGACAGTCCTCCATAAAAAGAACATTTATGAATGACAAACTTTTTGACACCTTCCCCACCGATGTAACCATCGTAAGGCGCCGGAGATCCATCAACGGGCCCTTTTCCTCGATGGATCCCTTTGAAACTTGTAATATCACTCACCTCTCCGAAATCCAGAGAATGCCCTTCGGGACAAAGAAGAACAGATTTGTATACCTCAAGGTTTTTCCCTTTCCTCAAAAGGAAAGTAGACATTGGTAGCCGTATTAACGATAGATTGCAGAGGAAGTGACCCCACCTGCGAAGATATTTCAGTTGACTGTTTGCCTAATACCTTTAAGCGTCCACTGTCTATGCAAGGGATGAAAATAAGGAAGGAATGCGCTTTTCTTTCATTTCAAATTAATTATAATAACATCTTTATATTTTGCATGCAAATTCTTTTTAATCCCAATAACAACATACTGGCATGGATTCACTAAAATGGCAAGCAACTTTTTGTCCTTGTTTCTTATGTACTAAAAAATATACATATTAATACACTGTAATATAAAACTGTAGCCACTTGAATTGCAAAAGCAACAGGGAAGCTACGAATTCATATTTTCCAGCGTAACTAAATCCGTGCTCGATAGGGCTTTTTAAAACAAATAAAATCAAACTGACACGAGGCTAATTTTGTTTCTTGTTTTTCTAATTGTATGAGGAAACTAAACCTTCATTTTCCCGGTGGATTTTTTCCTTCGGCATAATACTAGGATAGTCTGGGTATTTAACTGGGGAACTAGCTGATTAAAGTAAAGTGATTCAAGTATTGACAGTTGATGGTCTTTCGGAGCTTTGCCTATTATCTTAAAACTTTGTAATTGGTATTATATTTACAATTTTTTTTCGTTGTCTCTTATATAGTACATATTAAATTTGTTCGGTGGCTTACGCCAGGATGAGAGTCTAATCTCACCTTCAAAAGCCTACGGGTGGAGCCCACGTACTTCCCGGGTCTCATCTGGGACAACTAAATAAATAAATAACTCCCGAGGTCATCAAAGGATGAAGACTCTCTTTATATTTGAATAAAGACTTAATCATCACTGGGTTGCTAGGCATTAATTTAAATTCAACGGCAGGTAGATATTTTTTTTTACTGTTTACAGTAAATCTTGGTAAAAGCGTTTACCATAGATTAGCGGGACACTTGCAGGACATTTGCATAGAACGATAGCTTAGGTACCATAGGTATCTCAAATTTTGGGTAGAAAACATTGTTTAAAAATTTATGAAGGTTTGCAAAATCAAAAACCAAAAAAGCTTAGATGTAAATCAGTTATTAATAAAAAATTGATGGAGATATTGAATTTCATTACGGAAGCCATTCCAGTCAGATGTGAAGCTAAAGATATTGTGGAAGAAGGTAGACAAAGAGTCTGACGAAATGAAAGAAGCAATGACTCTAAAAGTTAGAACCCTGTCTGTAAAGGTTTTCTTCCTGAAACCCGTGGTATTAAAATGATCGTTGTGTCTAGAAACCTTTATATCTAAGAAGGGCAATTTATTTTCATTTTCGTATTCAATTGTGAATGTTATATTTGAGTGCGTTCATTTTATTAGCATATTCAAGACATTCATCTGCCCGGTCTTTCCTCCTAAACAGCAGAAAAGTATCATCAACATATCCGCAATTTTCATAGTTCATAAAATCAAATTCGTGTCAGCTTTTTACAAATTAATTAGATTCTATCATTGATACAATTTAATCACATTAATTATAAGCCAGAATGTTGGTGGCTGTCACCAAAAGATTGCAAACGCGTTCCTGGGCGTCGTGCCATTTCATGCAAACTCCATCACGACATCTGAGACTTTGTCAGGGACTGGAAAATTCCAGGACATCGAGATTCAGAATCACCAAAAGATGAACGACGTCAATGCAATGAGAAACAGCAGAAGATCGGACCAGTAAGGACTAATCATGATCCCATGAATAAACTAATAAGGAATTTCAAAGGGCAATACACGCGAGGAAAAAGGAAGTCGTCGCCTTCTCTGCCCAAATCCTCATCCCACAAAAGCAGCTGCCTCCGTACGTCTTCCAAAATTCGTAAACAGATTCATGACAGAAATGAAAAATGAATCCTTAAAGACGATTTTCGTCAGTCCTTTCTTCACCTCCTAAAACAAACGAAAAGTGAAAGGCTTTGAAATTTTAGCATTGTAACAAAATCCTTGTGGTTAAGATAAAAAATATTGCGAGGGAAAGGCTATTCATCCGAAAATAAATATCGAGGTTTCTTTTATTCAGGAACAACTATTTCTTTTGGTATCCGGTTTCCGTTCGTGGAAAAAATTAGATATGGTTGCACGGGAGTTACATGGGAAACAGATGATCTACCGTTCTTCAGTCACACAGCTTGCTGAAAGCAGATGCTGAAAACAGTATATAACTCTGTATGTAATGCATCATTATTAGTGTTACCTTATATGTACTTTGGTTGACTGGTGTTAAATCAAATATCTTAAGTCAACTGCAAAAAACGTTCATATCCTCTATCCTCTTATATTGTGAAAATATAATGGTGCATTCTCGATATGGAACGCTGAAACAATGATATCGGCTGCTAAAATGTAAATATTAGCGTACCTTGAATACATACACACACACTACACACACACACACACACACACACACATATATATATATATATATACATATATATGTATGTATGAATTATACATCAGATGATAATAACAAAGCCTACTAAAAAGATAACAACAGGTGTAAAATATTAATAACAATAATTGCAAAATATTAATAACAGCTGCTTATGAAAATACCAGATGACAACATAAATATTCATACGAATGGGACGAGTGATCTCATTACAGAAAATTAGAAGAGGGAAGTGCAGCGAGGATGATACGATGCATGGGAGCTGAAAGATTGAAAGCTACTTGTGAAAATGTTATGAATGTTGGCTGAATCAGGAAAGTAAGGAACAATGCTTTAGCAATATAGTTTAGGCAAATACTTTCGTAAAATGCTATCCAACTCTCAACCCATAACCTTTCTCTATGCAGTAGATTACAAATAACTAGTACTGGTTTTATATAATTCAGATTTAACTAAAAACAATTAGGGATTAAACTGGCCCATTTTCCTAACAAGTCAGTTATTCGCCTGAAGGCCAAGTCACGTATACAGATCAGCAACAAACTAATTCAACGGACAATGACGCAGACATGACGCCCCTCAGAGGAACAGAGACATGATAAAGTCCATTGCAAGGAGAACTTAAAAGTTAAATTTGCAAAGATCTTTTGTGGTAAAAGGACAAGAACATTGAGAAAAATTATTGTTAGAGGCGTTCATATGTAAGCCAGTGTAGTTTTATAGCAATTTAAAAAGTAAGTTTCGTTGTTAGTGTTTTTTGTTATGTAAATAAGTGATGTTTCTATGAAATTTCAAAACTTAGCAGTACTGAGGAAAACTAAACACTTTCATCAAATCTTTCTCCACTTATATAATGTTTGTTTGTTTGTATGGTGTTTATACGTTGCATGGAACCAGTGGTTATTCAGCAACGGGACCAACGACTTATATAAATTTCAAATGAAATACACAAGTTTGCCCCTCACTTCAGATGAATGCTATCGAGTACTCAAAAACCCTTATGATACAACATATATTGATAATATTCACTGAAGATCCTTCGAGATTTACCGTTTTATATGAAAGCTCAATATTCTTCATAAATAGGATGCCAAGATGTGTTCATTTTGTATTTCATCAGGTTCAGGTTTGGATAAGGGCATCTTGCATGTCCACATCACTAACTGGCGACGTTATAAATTTTAATAGCTTTGGATGGGGGCGATTTGCATATCTTTGAATGGAAGCCTCTTTCATCTTATTACCTTTGAAGGCTTAACGATTTCCTCTTAGTATCTTTGGATAGGATTAGTTCGCCAATGAAGTAGAGAGCGAATCGCATCACGTGACTGATAGCTATAATAATAGTGAATATGACAGAGCATAGCATAATAGACATGCCGAGTACTCCAGCGAGCACTGTCATGTCTCCAGGTATGCATAGTAAAACGATAATATACAGGCATAAATAAAACATCTACAATATATTTAGGTATATTCCATTCCGTCTACGGAAAATTATATACTTAATACGCATAAAACGTTTCGTTCAAAGAAACTCTACCAACAGCAGAAAAGTCAAGTTGAAGGCACTTCAGCTAGTTAACTTGGACAAAAAAGAAATTAATTTTCCGGCCCAGTTCGAGAATTTCAAACATGGCAAAACTGGTACCAAAAACTCTTTGGCACCAGTTACGTCCAGTCAATCAGGATTTTATTTAAGAGAAAGGAGAAGGCTTAACTCTTCACACAAGCTCGGTCAATAAAGTGGATGTTTTAAAATTCAATATTGTTGGTCATGATACCACCCTGTGGTAGGGGCGTAAGAATACTACCACCGTAGGTCCTGTGTGTCGTAAAAGGCAACTAAAACGACATCTGCGGCCTTGCAGTCTTACTTTTTTAGTAAAAAGCTAGGCCCACCGCCAACAACAGTGGAAACTGCTGCCTTGCAGTCTTACTTTTTAGTAAAAGGCTAGGCCCATGCGGAAACTGCTGCCTTACTTTTTAGTAAAAGGCTAGGCCCACCGCCAATAACTGTGGAAACTGCTGCCTTGCAGTCATACATTTTAGTAAAAGGCTAGGCCCATGTGGAAACTGCTGCCTTGCTTTTTAGTAAAAGGCTTGGCCCACCACCAATAACTGTGGAAACTGCTGCCTTGCAGTCATACATTTTAGTAAAAGGCTAGCCCATGTGGAAACTGCTGCCTTGCTTTTTTAGTAAAAGGCTTGGCCCACCACCAATAACTGTGGAAACTGCTGCCTTGCAGTCATACATTTTAGTAAAAGGCTAGGCCCATGTGGAAACTGCTGCCTTGCTTTTTAGTAAAAGGCTTGGCCCACCACCAATAACTGTGGAAACTGCTGCCTTGCAGTCATACATTTTAGTAAAAGGCTAGGCCCATGTGGAAACTGCTGCCTTGCTTTTTAGTAAAAGGCTTGGCCCACCGCCAATAACTGTGGAAACTGCTGCCTTGCAGGTGGACTTATTAGTCAAAGGCAAGGACCACCGCCAATAACTGTGGTTATGACAGCAAGGGCATGCGGTCGTAAAAACCCCTTTGCCAAATAGTAAACCATGCCTGATGTTATAAGGAAAGGCGCATGAGTTAACCGACCCCTTACTGTAGGGATAAGGGTGGAAAAGAAGAAGATTGATGGGCATGATTTTTAAGTAATGACCAATCTTTCTCTTAAACAAAGCGTCACGAAATCATTCAGTGTTGTCCTGGAAGTCACACAAGATCCTCACTCAGCCTTCCAGGTCAACGAAATTGGGGCTAAATTTCATGATGTTCTCTCGAGATGGGCAGCAGAACTTCGTTTCTGAACTGAAGGTCTTTTCAAGCAACTCACGTTCAATTTTCGTTGTCTTAAGGGAAGAGGAACGGATATATTCAATCTGAGAAAAAGTGGGTAAATACCCTCGTATTTCTAATCATCCCAACTTCTGTGGTCAATTTTTCTTAGTTTGTTTGGTGAGCTGAGATGCAAATTTTCAATGAACTACTCATGAAAACTTTGGGGGACACAATTATGTCAAATTTCATCAGGTCATGATTGAATCAAGAGTAAACAATGAAATCATCGTCCTCTTTTCTCGTTGGTGTGCAACTTCATTTCCCGGTGCAGTGACCCACTTCCAACAGGAACCTTATTGCGTCTGTGAACTCGTCGATATCGGCGCCTTGTTCTTCTCGTTCTTGGGATTGACACCTGTAATCAAAGGATCCTCTTTATCATAACCAAATCAATCTCAGCGATGACGTTGACTTAATTGAGAGCGATTAGATCTCCCTGCGGCTCCACTGATTAACAGCGCTTCTGCCTTCGACCAAGCATGGTGGCGTCATCCTTCTGCCTACATATAAAATGTCCTTCAGTGCAATTGCACCGCTATTTGTACTTCATTAATACTTTAGAACGGATATTTTTGTCATTAATCATTCTTCTCTCTCTCTCTCTCTCTTTCTCTCTCTCTCTCTCTCTTCTTCGAGATTTTATATATATATATATATAATATATATATATATATATATATATATATATATATATATATATATATATAAAGGTTTTTTTTGCCACGAAGGAAAAAAATGAAAAAACTCGTTTTTTCATTTTTTTCCTTCGTGGCAAAAAAAAGCCTTTTATTATACATAGCATCACGTTTTATATACTTCGTGATCAAGTTTATTCATTATATATATATAATATTATATATATATATATATATATATTACACATACTTGTGTATATAAATATATTATATACATATATAACCACACATATGTAATATTTACATTTATGTAAAAAGAAAGAGACAGAGACAGACAGATTTACCTTATTATCATTACTCTCAGGAAACCGTGTGTACCGAGATGAAACACCCCAACTCATATTAGACTTGAAACCTACTGAAGAAATACCTTCCCAATCGAATTTCGCAATAAAGCACAGTCCACCACTGTAAACTTTCAGTCGCATTGAAATAGTACAGTTGCCGTGACAAAACTGGAGTAAGTAAATATGAAAAATCCTGCAGCAAGTTCGCGTCTTTAATGATGGGAAGAATAAAATGAATAGAAAACGAGGTATTATGACTTATTACATCACAAAATTAATACTACTCCTACGTTAGAATCGGACAAATGCATACTGTATACACAAAGACACAACCACACACACACACACACACACACACACACACACACATATATATATATATATATATATATATATATATATATATATATAAGTGTGTGTGTGTGTGTGTATAAACATACGTATATATATACACACATATATGTATAATGTAAGATGCATAATGCATGTACGTATGTATGTATGTGTACTCGGATATCTAAGTTTGAATGTGGTATTTGTTACGTGCGGATCCAGCCCAGTAATCATGCTTTACCGGCCCATATACCTACTAAGGCTTGGATAGACTTAACAAGGGTTCTCCAGTTGTCAACACGGATATCAAGGTTATTTACAATAAGTTCTTCTTTGGCTACCAGGCAAAACCGGATGGTGGTCCCTAGGCTTTAATGTATACAAACAATAGATAGTACCATATTATTGTGGAACTTATGGCAGGACAAATAGTAAATGAATTAATATGGCAAAATGCCTCGGTACTTCCCGCTCAGTGGTGATAGCTACATAATTGCCATGAGCTACAACCTTGTAAAAGTATAAAATGCACGAGACCACACAAACATATATCAATTTACGAGGGCGCTACACAGCGTTCGTTTACAAACAAATTAAAGCGACGTCAATTTCAATGAGGTAAAAATTACCACCCGAGTTAAGTTTTTTCGTTCCTAATGAAATGCCAATCTGGCCAAATGGAAATTACGTTCCGCCCCTACTATCATACTGATGTTATATTTACCTAAACTCCCTCTCTTTAAATTGAACTTTCTCTCTCTCTCTCTCTCTCTCTCTCTCTCTCTCTCTCTCTCTCTCGTTTGACAGCAGGTGTTACTATGAGAAAGGCTTAAATTTTACTGAAAGTATTTATTTCATAAAATGTGAAGTCGTGTGCAATGTCAGATATCAATCAAGGGCCTATGAACTATGCAGTCGGCGCCGGGCTTCCTTTCCCCCGGCGACATTGTTTTTCTCTCTGGCACTGTATTCTTTAACCCAGCACACTCTCTCGCACACCTCAGTACACTCTTCACCCATCCCACACCCTCTCCCCCTTCCCCCATCCATCCATCAATCCATCCATCCATCTGGACGAAGATGACTGGAGTCTCAATTAAAAAGATTGACGAGTATTAAGAGACGCGAAATCGCGCCGAAAGGCTCCGCGGAGGGCGTTCCTTGAGGGTCCATTATGACTTCATGCGCGCCCTCGTCGGTAGGTAAGGGGGGGGGCACGCACGCCCCTACCCTAACGCCTTCCCCCTCCTCATGATAGCATAAAGGAGCAAAGTAAAACTATTTGCTCCAAACTCCCGTCAGGACAGGACGATATAGTGAGAGCCTGATTTCCCAAGTTCCCCAGTTTTCAGCGACAAGATCCGATACCCAGGTCGCAGAGGTCCCCAGGGATCTCGCGCAGGAGCTCTCTTCTCTCTGTCGTCTCTCCAGTTTGAATCATTCTTGTCTCCTTCCGTCTTATTTCTCTTTCTTTCTCCGCTTATTTCACTTCGTTATACCTTTCGCCTCTTATCTCTTTCGCATTCTGAAATGGATATGACATGCTAAAGCTCATCTTCGCTTTTATATTTCGACAATTATTCGCTGAAAATAACTCTTGATAATATTCAAATGACCGAAAGGAAACTAAGTTTCATACCAGATGAATATGTCTTTAGACAATGCAACATATGTATGCATGCGCATATATGCAATCACGTAGCAAAACACGACAGAGAAAGAGAAGTACAGGATTCCGTTAAAAGGAAGTGATCCCCAGAGCCCACGCGAGAGAATATGACAGGAGACAGGGGTTTCGGGTGACGTCATCTGAAGGTTCAGTAACCTCGATTTTTGGCAAGCGTCAGAAATCACACCTTTAGTCAAGAGCACGAGGTAGGGCGAATGGATGACCAAATAACTACACTCTTTCAGTATGTATATCTATGAAATGATCCCACATTATGACGAATATATTATTTTGCCTGACAGATTCACTATTCTCTGCCGGCATCTTTACATGGAAGGAAGCAGCCTGTGTCTTTCTGAAGTCAACGGGGAGGTCATCAAACATCTCTCACGAAGGAACAAACAGACGACTCTGCGACCTTGACTCGATGATACTTTGTGTCTCGGGTTTGTTCCACTTCAGCTTCCTGGGTGGCACAGGTGTTCCTCGTTAGACTGGAGTCACCTGGACCTATACTGAAGTCTTCATTGTGCTGGAGCACTTGTTTCGTTACACTTATTGCTACTGTATCTGATGCCCACCACGTTTCTTCTGTTCATGACAATAGGTTGGCGTCATTTTTTCTTTGCACGTCTATAGTTAGTATTTATAGCTAATAGTCCCCTTCTGAAGAAACATATATATACTTGATGAATACGATGAACCCCTTCAATTTCATACTTGAATCATTGGTGAATATGATGAATCCAGTCATTTTCATTCATACTCTACATAACGCTGGAGTTTTCTTGACGTTAATTATGAACTTCCTAAAACACCCGATGACCGCCTTTTAATTTCTCTAAAAGGACAACCATGATGATAGCAATTGATGCCATTCCAGTATTTTGGATATGACAGCCATCAGATTAAAACATCTATGCATCAGCAGGAGTAGCAATAACTGGTCTAAAGAAGTTGACAAATGAAGAGTGCAGAACTTTGAAAAGCTACGTTAAATAAACAGACAGGCGTGTGCCTGACGTGAATAAAAGGTTAAGTATTAGAAAGGCATCCGAGAAACGAGAACTCTGACGTACTATACGAAACTTATGCTCTCATCAAATTTAATAAGGTTACCTTCCATATTTTCGAGAGTGAAGAAATAATGGGAAATCATTAGACACCCAAAATTCTGTCAGTCGCAGAGGAGCTGATGAATACGAAAAGCGTGATAATGACCTCGACCCGTGCGAACGATATGCAGCTTCCCCCATGCGTTACAATGAGTCAATCTGTATACCGGATGAAACTTTTGCTAAGGCATCTGAAAAACATTGGCTGTCTGGTAATGAGGGTCGAATTTTGGATCTACAGTTGATGTGATTTATTCCGTCTTGAGAGAGAGAGAGAGAGAGAGAGAGAGAGAGGAGAGAGAGAGAGAGAGAGAGAGAGAGAGAGAGAGAGAACTCTAGTATCTAAATGATTCACTGCTTATTTTCGGTAATCTTCTATTTTTGTTCCGTGTGTGTGTGTGTGTATGGTGTCAAAGATAGAAAAGTACCGTAAATAAGCAGTGAATCAATTAGATACGAGAGTTTCTCTCTCTCTCTCTCTCTCTCTCTCTCTCTCTCTCTCTCTCTCTCTCTCTCTCTCTCTCAAGACTGAATAAATCACATCAACTGAAAACCTAGGAAATTTTTGTGCAGTACTCGTTCATCTATATATGCCCTCTATTAAATTTAGTGGAAAAAGAAATGGTAACTAAGCTACCTTTCCTGTATATGGTAGTTCATAGAGACAGAAAGTAGTGGCTTTAAATTCAGTGTGTATATGAAGAACCCCCACAGAAGCACTTATATACTATAAAATCACAAAAGTAAGCACGTGATTTTGTTTACCAGCAAAATCCACAGGGAAAATTTTTAAAAAAGAAAAGACAGAGTGCCAAGTACTTTCGTGTATTTAACACATCTTCGGAAGATGTGTTAAATACACAAAAGTACTTGGCACTCTGTCTTTTCTTTTTTTAAAATTTTCCCTGTGGCTTTTGCAAGCACTTATATACATTACTTCTCATATCATGAACCTAAAGTAAAGCACAACGTACTAACCAATTTGTTTTTTCGAACGTACCGAATATGCGATCCCCAGTTCATTGACAAAGAAATAAATTTCTTGATTGATAGTTTCACTAAATTGTGTTACCAAATGTTTATGTAGTACATTACAGTCTTTGAAAATGTAATTTTAAGGTATCTCTCGCTCTTCCATATAATGAAGAGCTTAAATTAATCAATTTTCCAGGCAGCTTTAGGGGAAAAAGAACGGTTTTAACATAGAGTTTCAGTATAACAGTACGACCAAGAAGCACATTAAAAATAACCCGAGAAATAGAGAGAACATAAGGGTATATGTAATACCATGCAATGACTGTAATGAATGCTACGTGGGAGAAAGCGGGCTTTCCATTGATAAGAGAAGGGAAGAACACGTTGCTGCTCGCAGAAGGGGAAGTATATACAGTGCAATTGCTCAGCATACATGGGAGAAAAATCACACCATAGATTTTAAAGGTACAAAGGTTGTTGTTAAGTGTAACGACAGGACTTTGAGACGAATAGTAGAAGGAGCGCTAATTTCCCTAAAGAAGACCTTTTCAGGAAATACTGGAATTGCAGATAATGCAGCAATTTGTGAAGAGAAATGAAGAAAAGATAAAATTTTAAATTTTTTCCTCCTCACGGGTCATTTCTCCCACGAACCACCTAACCAGCATAGTACAAGCAGTTGACAACAGAAACATTCCCCACGGAGATAAAGAATTCTGGAAAGAACGCGGGCTCAAACACCTGTTCAGACATAACAATAGTTAATTAGCTTGCCTGTTACCTGGTCTGTATTGTTTAAAACGCTATGATAATAAAAGAAAATTTGTTTATGCTCCTACATGTTAGTTCTTTAGACGATATACCACATTTTAAGGAACATGCCAACAGTTGATGGTCGAAAGCTTTATTTTACTGTACAAAGAAATATGTATTTTATATAACTACATAAAGATCTGACATCATTGTGGATTATATCCCCATTTATATATATATAAATGAACGAGTACTGCACAAAAATTTCTTAGCTTTTCAGCTGCGGGACTGTTGATAACTGACTTTTAAGGTCCTTTGCTAAAGGTCACATTCTTTATTGTCTCCAAGGTTCTCTCCTGCCTCTCCCAATCTCTCGCTCTCTCGTCCTCTGCTCTCTTCTCCTTCATCTCTCTCTCCTTATTAATTAATAAGATAAGCTCTACCATCCCCAAGACCGCAGCAGTCAATAATTCGATTTTGCTCTGTCGTCTATTTTTTTGCATTTTTCTTATGGGAAACGTACTGCGGAAGATCGCTTTTTAAGATAACTATCCTGTTTTACCGGAGAGAGAGAGAGAGAGAGAGAGAGAGAGAGAGAGAGAGAGAGAGAGAGAGTTTTCTCTCATAGGAGATAACATGCTAGCAAAGATACAGTACATATTATACGAATAAAGGTAATGCCATGGAGGAAAATGAAAAAGCGAGAACTGCCGAGATCTTTCGGTCTTAACGACCCTTACTTAAGGTAAGGCCGAAAGATCTCGGCAGTTCTCGCTTTTTCATTTTCTTCGTGGCATTACCTTTATTTATACATAGCATCGCGTTTTATATATTACGTGATCAAGTAATTCATATATATAGTATATATATAATATATTATATATATATATATATATATATATATATATTATATATATATATATATATATATTGTATATATATGTATATACATATATATGTGTGAATGTTAAGCGGAAGTCCAGTTTCTTCCACGGACGAAATCTTAAGCAACTAATAAAATTCTTAGATCAAAGGAAATGCAAAGCAATGCTGCAAATATACAGGATCATTTTCTAAACGTCTTCCTAGTTCACTAGCTAACGACTTTGAACTTCGTTGTTTAATGGTAATCATTGTTTTCGGAGAAGAAAACAACGGTATCCAAGCCTAGTAAAATTCTCCTATTTTACAATTTTTATGCATTTAGTCTGAAATAGCGATTGAAAAATGCACAAACGAAAGTAAATCTACGGAAACAAATACAATAGCATCAACTACAACTGCAAAGATAAACCCATGATAACATTCCAGTGGGTATTTTCGTATTCAAAGTCATCAGGTGTATCCAATCTTCAAGACGAAATACCTGCCAGTGATAATCTAAGTCGATACGCTCGTGTTTGTGACTAAGGTGAATAAACTCTAAAACCCTGTGGTGAGCCACATATGGAAAAAGTAAGTCACGTTGATACCAATATTACGCGTTTCTTGGGTGGCTGCTGAATCAGAGTGTCAACTCGTTCGTGATTCTGTGATGTCATAACCTTGGTTATTAAGATAGATTTATCATAATTACCCTACATATTAAGTTCTTTCGGTAACTGAAATGATCAACCCAGGAATTGTACGTAGTCTTAAAGACACGGCATTAAAATGCGAACGCGGTTCATTAGTACCTGCAGTAATGATAAAAAGAACAGGTGCATAAACCATAACTCTCAAACTCTGCTTTATTACCATGATGCATAATGCACTCTAGTGTGAGCTATCTCGGTTTAACGTTCACACAACAAGATTACAATAAGAACAGAATGTGTTGAAGGTCTTCTGTTAAATGCGTTCCTTCCACTGGTGACGCTTAGGCCGGCTACTCACGTCAGATGGGATTTGCAATGCCCGATCGAAATGGGCGGGGTTTAAGCAAGTTTGAATGTGAGTGGGTTGTTTTTTAGTCAAGTCAGATCTGATCAAACCCGGAAGTCAAGCGGGATCGACAAACCTGACAGTTGAGGTTTGAATGAGCAACTCACGGTCCGACACGACAGTCAAATAGGGGTTTTTCAGATTAAGTCGTTTAGAACTGATAGTTTGACCGTAAGTGGTGTCTTCGACGAGGCTTGATGAACTAGGAGGTTCATTTACCAAGAAACTGCACAGAAGAGGATATCGTTATACATGTCAGACTTTCGATAGATAAGGAGTTCTCGACGGTGTTCTTCGAGATTTGTAAATCTTAGCAATGTCTGTGGAATATAAGAAGTAAAGAATATTCTAAAAAACACAAAAGAAATGCAGGCTATCAGTCGCTAATTGAGAAACTAAAGAAAAATTGTCCTAATGCAACGAAAGAGGTGGTGAACAAGAAGATAAATAATATACACACACACACACACACACACACACACATATATATATATATATATATATATATATATATATATATATTATAAATAGATAGGACCCTCATATTGAAAAGAATTAAGGAAAATAGAGGTATCAAAGCAATAAGGACGTTTTGTCCCTTAGATATGATATATATATATATATATATATATATATATATATATATATATATGTATGTATATATATATATATGTATATATATATATTTATATATATATATATATATATATATATATATATATATATATATAGCTACACATTTTTCGCATTTCTTCACATACAAAATTTTGTAAAATTATGTAATACCAATTTACCCCATGAGTGTAAAACAAATTACATAAGTGTTTCATTTACCCATGTGATGTTGGAGACTGTAGGACGTAGCGTTTCTAGATCCTGGAATAACGACAAGGTTTCAAAGTACCAAATTACGTATATATGTATATGTTTGATAGTAATGTATATTTTACAATACCTCAAGGAATCTCTCAAAACAAAACAAAAAAATTGGTGCCTTGCTCAGGACTTTTAGTCAGTTATATTTCAAGGTAAAAAAAAAATAAGAAAAGAAACTGTGGATATTTCCTAACGAAATAAGAATATATGCTAAAAAGTTAACGCGTGATATATGGTTTAAAGAACTGGAGGCAATGCAACAGTAAAATCATAATGGGATATATTGTAGCGTAATGGCTGGTTAGACAAAGATTTATTACCTTTTCTGTTTTATAATTTTGTACTCTAATTTGATACACTACAAACTATTTTACATATTTGCGGAAGAATCACAATTATTTTGAGTTTCTAAAAGCAAGTTTATTTTTGATCAACGATACAAATATGTACAAGAGTTTTATCTATCTTTGATGTTATGTAGGCCTTGCAGAGTGTTGTCCAAATAGCTTAACATGTCTCTGGCACTTGGCCTTTCATAGGGCGTTGTGGATTTTGTTATGCATGTGTCCTTTTGCACGACCGTTATAATCTTTCTAGAAAATTTAATGTTACCTCGTCTATCCGTACGTAATCATAACAATCCCTGCTAGCTACCTGTATTTCCTTTAAAAGCAATAAATGTGACTTTTTCTCTCTTCAACAACCAACCATTGACCCTATATTCTTTGTCGTGGTGTTTTATTTTCATTGTTACATTAGCTGCAACGGTATAGTCCGAGCATAAATGGTTCATTATCAGATATTCCTTCCGACACTTCTGAACAGCGTGGCTGCCAAGTTAAGACTGACTACTTTATTCAGACCGGGCAGTAACGCGAGTTTGCAGTCATTTTTTTGGAGTCTCCTCCCACTCAGTTCTCATAATACGACCAGATCGACTGTGAGTGGCCCGCCTTAGGCGAACCTTTCACTTCAGTGCTCGTCAGGAGTGGCAGCTATGTATCTTTTGGTGTTCGCCAATAACTAGAAGTCAGTCATTCAGAAGAAAAAGAAATTATGAATTGATTAAGTTAACCGATAGGTTTAAATCACATAACAACCGAAACAAATTGTGGCAAAAGACTCGTGATCATTCATTAGCATAACTTGATTCAATCGCTTCGTTTGTGTAGCCTCTCTTTTTCCTTAATTATTCGTTTCTCTTGACGCCTGTGCAAGACGTGCGCATTACCCACTGCGATCAGTGTTAAGAAGAAAAATAGTGATGTATACAGCATTACTAAAATAGTCAGCGTCACAATCAAGCCCTTTGCGTAAGGCACCCCATTCGTTAGGGCCGATTTGAGGGGTCAGCGAGGGACAATACCCCCTTAATTTGAAACGAAGCTTTGGGGCAGCATGCATGCTGCCTCGCCCTAGTATTTTTCTGCATCAACTGTCCATCAGATACCAACTAACCTCTAGTTTTCAGAGTGGAATTTATCTCCTGCTTTTTACAGAGCAATCCAATTCAGACCTGACGGATTAGAGCCCGTTGTCACCCTTGCTGTGACCCACAAAAATCACTAAACGTTTCCATCAACGCAGACTTTCAAAGCAAACTGCCATTCTTCAACAAAAGAGCATCAGTCTCATGCTGCGAAGTATAGGAGTCCCTTTATCTCTTATGTGAATGGATGTAATGACAAATCAATGGTCTTGATGAATGCACTATGAAGGGAGAAAGTAATGGAGTAAAGGGATTTATTCCTCGCGTGTATCTGTTGGCGGCAAATAGGAAAAACCGGCCAAATTGTGAAGCTTGCTAAGGCGTCCATCTAAACAATGCTTTCAGTGAGTGACGCTTGTAACGTTCGAAATCGACTTTAAGAAATACTGGACTCTAAAGTATGAGCCACTCATGTCTGATCATAATCATACCGCAAGGCATTCACAAGAATTTAACAGAGGAATATGTCGACAGTATTCAGACAAAATAATCAATGTGAGACATGCATGTCAATGTGTGAGATTCAGTACGTTTTATAAAATCTGTTTTCTTGTCGTTAAAATGACTTTTGCTTTCGCTGAGCTATGTGACCAATTACTATTTGAACCGTTCAAAATGACACAAGATCACCATCGTCAATGAGGAATTTATATGGCGTTCCGTTGCCGAATAAATTTCGGGAAGAGATACTCGTACAAGCGAACAGATACATCATGCACAATAATATACATATACTAAAAACTTTACAATATATATAAAGTTTGTTACAAATTCATTATAAAAAAAACCTGCTGGTAGATCAACCTTAGTATCACCATTATAGAAATCTGGATATGTGTATGAAAACGCAGGAAATGTTGCATCATAATCTATAATAATACGCAGCCCAGAAGGGTCTATTAAAATCAACATATCATGGAATGAGCTCAAACAAAACCACACCAGTTAAGACTACAGCACATCGCACCTAGTATATGAACCAAGCAAAGGTGATTCGACATGAGCACGTTCTCTGGTATCTTTCAACATAAGTTGTTCAAATTTGCGCAAAGTAGCCAAGATCTCTTGTGACCGTGAAATCGTGCATGACGGCTAAAGAATGATCCCACAAACCCAGAATAGCGTGACTTCTATTTTTCCATCGGTAAAATGCAAAGCGACGCCAGAAAATGCTTGTATGACACTACCTTGGGGGATGAAATAATCGCACGCGGATTTAGATGGCTGAAATTTATTTGATCTACTAATAATTATTTAATTCGGGGCACTTGAGTCTCGGGATACGCTTTCAGTGCTAAAGAATGTTTCGTCTTCCAGAGACCTGTTGACGTTTTACAATGTCCTCTCATAACATCTTTAACTTCTCTTTGCGAGATTTTGGTTTGGTAAAGCCGGTTTACATCGTCGAGTTACTTTGCCACTTCAGTCTCTTTCAGTAATGCTTTTCTCGGGAAAATCTTTCTGAAAAATTTGCATACATACGCCCTGTATAATATATATACATACATGCATATACATACATACATATATATACATGTATACATACACACACATATATATATAATATATATATGTATGTATATATATATATATATGTATACATATATATATATATATTATATATACATATATATATATATATATATATATATATCTATATATACACATATATATTATATATATATATATATATATATATAATATATATACATACATAATGGCTGTGAAATATTTTGTTTAAACAGAATTCCATCTTACAAAAAGGAGTTCATAAAACCTCCAAAATGTAGAGCGTTAATGCTATATTTTGAGAGAACCAAGTGTCTCTCTCAGGCAGGTAATTATTATTATTATTATTATTATTATTATTATTATTATTATTATTATTATTATTATTATTATTATTATTATTGTTGTTGTTGTTGTTGTTGTGTGTGTGTGTGTGTAACTGCATCTAGCCGGGAGAAAATGAAAAAGAAAAAAAACTTTCACAGTACCGAGGCGCAAGAAGACTTTGCAGTATGATAAGCAATATTGCCAATTGCCAAACAATCGTAATAACTAACAACCCGTATACTTGTTTTTAAATACCCTTCATTAAAATTTCGTCCACTTTCTATAAACCCAGGCTGACATCTTAATAGATTGTCACAGTCTTTCTTAATAATACAAAATTCTATTAAATTTCGTTGCACCAGATTCTATGCAATTAGTACCGTGATGACTGTTATTCTTATGTACAAATAATGCATTTGACATATTGCCTTCTCTTACATTATGTTTTTTCAATCGAGCAGCAAACTTCTTCCCACTTTATCCGAAACATATTCCAGTACATTCTTTACAAAAAACAAATCATGTGTATGCATCTACGTTATTTCTCGGAGAAATAACATACGTGTATTGTCATCAGTATATAAAGTCATAAAAACCTACGAATAAAACATGTCCCGTACCTTTGCTAAACTGCCTTTGTTTTTCAACTTTAAGGTACTTACTGCCTACAGTGTATCATATGAGGACTAAAGCTGCAAATACGCCTACAGCTAGATTAGATAAATTTAAAACTGAAGGATCAAGGTCGGTGATGAGTGGAAATTTCCATAACTGTATACGATCAGTTACTAGCATAAGTAATATGGGATACATATCAGTATTAATGTGTACGAAATACATAAAGAGTTTTATATGACGATATCCCGTGACCATATAATTCCCGCCAAATGATATATGGAATGGTATGACGCAGTATGGCACAGGTAATACGCACCCGACTTGGACTTATGGACAAAATCATCTCGATACAGCTGTCAGCTTTCTTTTGCTACTTTTCATATTACAAGGAATCGCTTTATAATGAAGCCTCGCCGGTCAAAATGTGGGATCGAAATGAAAAGTAATATTCGCAATTTATCTCCTGTTGCTTCTTCTCACTTATTAAGTCTTAACTACGTTTAATCATTTCTGCAATATATTGGAATCGGATGAAACAGTAGCTTCCCTGTGAGAAAGATGTTCTCTTGTGGCAAGTCAAGTTAAAAAGTAGACAGGAGAATCCTGCTGCCTTCATCGCCTCATCTAATGCTGCTCCCCATCTCTAAAACATTAGAAGTAAGCACGTGCCTTTCCCGCGGTCTTCATCAGGCACCAAGTACGTTCGAAGCAAGATTCGCCACCCGACTCCTCCTCATCTTGGGTTTAATGCTACGCACATCCATCAAAGCCGTCAGTTTATGATTTGGATAAACGCCCCCAACGAAGTTGCTTTTCCTCGCTCTCTCGGATTGGATGTTTGATGACAAGATGTCTTTGATCCGTCGCAGGAACAGTTTACCTTGAATCCCAGCCGGGACCTGAAAGAAATGAAAGACGACCGAAACAGAGAACACGTTAATGAATTCCTTCCAGAAAGATGTCGAAATATTAATTTACTGATAGCTTCTTTATCGAATACAGTTTGGTAAGTCACGATGCAACGAATCTTGAAAATTTTGGCGTTTGAGAAGTTAGCAACACTGGGTCTAAGTCATCGTTGAAAAGATGACTACCTAAGGAATATGGGCCCTCAATGGGACCATCACATTCTTCAGTCAATACACTAGGAACCGATTCATTTGGAACTTTACCTGCATGTGAAATACTGTACACATCAGAAGCTCCGTTTATGGACTGTAAAATAATATCAGGTTTGGAAGGATAAATGTATTAAGTAGCAAAGATATTTAAAACACTAATTAAATTTGCATCTATATATGATTGTAAAGCCCTAATAAAATTTTTTTATGTAGAAATGTGTGTATATATATACCTTATATATATATATATATATATATATATATGTATATATATGTGTGTGTGTATATATATATATATATATATATATATATATACATATATATAGGTATATATATATATATATATATATATATATATATATATATATATATATAGATATATAAAATATATATCTATGATATATCTATATATATATTAAATAATAGAATTATTATATAATATTAGATTATCTTATATATATAGATATATATATATTATATATATAATCTATTTATATATCTATATGTATATATATATCTATGTAGTATATATATATATATAGATATATATAGAATATATATAATATATAGATATCTAGATAATATAGTATATATTATATATTATATATATATCTATATAAATAATATAATAATACTATATATAAGAGTACATGCGTTAAACGCACTGAGACTTAAAACAGACTAAAAGGCCGGAAAAGAGAGTTAAACACTATTTTCTGATTTCAATTATACCGCGAGTGTTCGGAGGGAATCAAACTAATCACGTAAAGACAGGTACTGTTTATTCTATATATAGGAGCAGACAAACTGAAAACGGGAGAAAAGACAGCAAAGCATAATTATTAAGCATTCAGTTTCCTGAGAATCTGCCAATCGGAAGGAAAAGCTATGGATATACAGATCTTCGGATTAACATATTCCAACTTCTACCGAGCATCGCGTTTCATTTTTAAGGCTATCAAAGATCAAATGTCAAGATGCAGCTATCCAAAATATGCTGGTTTAGCGCTTTCTTTTAACAGCAGAGGTTCTTAGAATTACTCTCTCTGCTTCCAGATCCTACACTTTAAAAGTTTGTAGTGATTTGACTTCAAAGAACCCTTTGAAATCAGGTCAATCAAAAGACACCTGATTTACTGGAAGCCTCTCCACATGAAAATCTTTGTTTCAAACAGAGTTTGACGACGATGATCATGATGCTAATGATGATAAATATATCTGAAGAGGACAATGACTGAAGTCTTCAGAAGCCTAAACCATTAGACATGTGTTATTATTTTCAGAAGATCTGAAGCCCCAGATGAAAATGAAAATGAAAATAGAGGTATCCATTACTTAAGCACTGGACTTTCAATGAATACTTACGTGTTTACACTCCTTAACACAACACCTCTGTTCAGTACTCTTATATTCACAATTTTCATTCGTCCTCATCCGAATTAAAAAAAAAAAAGGGCGGGAGGGCTAAAATCAATTGGAAAGTTTAATTTTTATATCACCAACCAATTAAAAAGAACGTTTTCTTCAATTATTTAAAGACTAGTTAAAAAACACTGCTAACTGTCTTCAAAGAATGCGCTTTAACATTTATTTCTGTGAGCAATGTGGAAAATACATTATAACTATACATTCTCTCACTCCAACAATCAATCACGTTCTCTCTGACAAAACGTAATGAAAAAAATATAAAATGGTTAGTTGAATATTGACAGATAACTATTAACAAACCCAGTAACCCAAAGAGTGATGGCGCAAATTACTAAATGAGTAATATACTTCGCATTCGGTGATTAAGACACCCATATGAAGAGAACGGCACTTTGATTTATTAGTCTATGACGAATCGACTGAATTTACCGAAATACAACATTAGCAGTGAAAATCGTTACCAAACAACGTATTTTGATACTGTAATGAATTTAATTTCAAATGAAGCAAAAATAAATACCCCTCTCTCTCTCTCCTCTCTCTCTCTCTCTCTCTCTCTCTCTCTCTCTCTCTGTCTTCCAAAGTCTTTTATCCACTTTCCCCACTTAAAGCGTCCATCCGTCTATCAATATTATTTCTTGTATCTGACGTCCTTGTAGTTGGTAGGGCGAGGGCGATTTGCAATGTAAAATATTTTGTCAGTCAGACAGTTGGTAGTTGGGACACCTAAAGTCGTTGTCACACTTGTCCTACCACTCGATTCCCTTTACTGTAAAAGTTAAGCTTTCACGCAAATCCGCCTCCTCCTATCATCAGAAAGAAAGTAAAAATATTACTTGGCCAAATATACAAAGGAATGTGAATATATATAAATATATATGCATATATACGTTACATATATATATAAATCTATATATATATATATATATATATATATATATATATATATATATATATATTATATGCACTTGCACGCGACCACACTCAACATCAACCTATAAATTCAACTGCTGAAAGATTAACGATAAACAATTGCCGGTCTCGAGAGGCTCCCCCGGCGTATAAGAAGTACTCGTGAAACCAAGGCTTGGCCTCCCTTGTATTTACATACAAGTGGCGAATAAACCACATTAAGCCGGCACCTACGGCATCCGGGTAACCAAGTTGTTAACCGGACATACATCCCATTATCGTGCGGTTCTGAAGAGGAGAGAAGAGAAGTTAAAGAAGGCCACAGGATCTTCTCTGCTTCGATTCGCCAGCCAAGACTTCCTCACTTCCTCAAAGTTGCCAACACAATCATCTTCCCGGAAGGACTGATGAACTGGTTTGACACTATACTGGCGTCGCAAAAACTACAGTCAACGACGCCGTAAATATATCACTGTGGCTCCTGAAAACAATTCCGTTTTACTCCGTTGCAATTTAGCATTCATACAACCCATACACAATTTCCCGGAATAATCCACCTCAGAAAAAAATTCAGCGTTTTGAAGTTATTCTTTCATTCGTGTCCTCCCTAACATTCAATTTATCCGCTCTGATTTCCTGCAAATATGGCCTCGACGAATCCGCGAAATTTGATGGTTAACTTTACTATTTAATTTTCTTAGGGTATCGATTGTCAGCTTCCTAAAACCCGCGACTAATTTCAAGAAGACTGTCATCGTGATTTCATTCATCATTCTTGATTTGATTTGCTCCCGGAAATACGGCAACCTCTTCAACGTCCTTCGGAAAATTTTCTTTCTAATACAGCTACACCAAACTGGCTGCAACTGCTACTGCCACATCAAATCACTTTCCTCGTCCATAAGTACCAATTTACCTCGATGCGTTGTCGTTCATCAGACTTCGTCTTTGCAAGTTGGCTAGCAGCAAGATCCGTTCTTTTATTCTCAGATGGCTTCAACATGACGACTGATATGTACTTTACGGGCTAATAGCTAGATTATCCTATTCCTTAAATGTTACTAGCCTTCAAGTTTCAGCAATTGGCAAAACTGTCATGAAGCGTTTAATTTTCTGGTCTAGGCTCCCATACTTGAAGCTCCTAATGCAATACGGTCCCAATTTACCCATCAATATTTGATAAGAAAATCAAATCTCAAATCACGTAGATATTTTTTTTTATTTCTACACCGGAATTCATCAAGAAACATTTCACCCTAAATAACTTTCCGCTCATCGAGATCTTGGCTTGCCATTAATTTTGTTTTTTCGTGATTTCTAATTTTTGTTCTGGCAAAATATAAGCTGATAAATGTGTAGTGCGATTGCGTCCTTACTCAGACCATCAGTCCTTACTCCAGGGAATTTTTCATTTTTTCGATTCGTAACCGATACATCTTAATCAATGTTTAATATGATATTATGACATAACTCAACAGCAACAGAACCCAAATCTCCAGAAGACTATTTCTCGTTCCATTTCAACGTCCTATTAAGATTAGTATGTTATCTTATTGTCTATCATAAAAGTGCCTTCCATTTTTTGTGCTACACCCATTACCTGCCAACTACCCTTATCCCATCGGGTATGTTCGCCAAATGCTGCAGAAAATAAATGAATATAGAACAAGAATTAAGATATGATCCGAAACAGTGCTGATAACAGACGAGACTGTGTAACAGGAACAGAAGTAGTACAATGATGGATCGAAGCCTGTCGTGCTTAGAAGTATCTTATTCTCCTTTACAACATTCGATTGTTATAATTGTTGAGCTCAAATCTCGTATTACTCCTCTGGATGTGGTTTGTATTTAACAGCGTGGTCTCTTACTTTCTGTTACTTTAATATTATGAACGAAATCAGTTGTTTGAGAAACATTTTTGGAGGAAATGGATTCCGGAGTTTTTCCTGGTCAG
The DNA here is from genome assembly GCF_015104395.2 of Macrobrachium nipponense. Classification (NCBI taxonomy): domain Eukaryota; kingdom Metazoa; phylum Arthropoda; class Malacostraca; order Decapoda; family Palaemonidae; genus Macrobrachium; species Macrobrachium nipponense. The sequence goes on along the minus strand of NC_061102.1, from coordinate 41,989,278 downwards.
TAATAACACTTACTGCAAGACTTAGCAACGATTAGTTAGAGCCAGGGGGTAAAAGAGGGGACTCAAAACCTGGATGACATGGAACTAAATCGCTGTCTTGGAGAAGCTCAACAGCAATCGGGCACAACGGTACCCAAAAGCTATCAAGATAATTAATATAGCACTTTTGGGGTGTAAGGGAGACCTGGGACAGTTGTTACAATTTTACTATTTTCACGTCTAATTCAATATCTAATGAAGGAAGCTTAAACAAATTTATGCTGTGAAAGGTTGATTATATGTAACAAAAAGACTATATACTTTTTAATTCATGGAATATAATATAAAATAACAGAAAAACTTTTTGTATACAACTTGCCCCATATGCGGGGCAAGTTGTTACAGTCCATGGGGTGTATTGTTAAAAACTATAAAAAGAATCACATCCTTTAAAAATCAAAAGAAATCAGTTAACACTTCATTGTACAGGCCATACATATACATAATGAACAATTTCATTTGTGCAACTTTCATAGAGCCAAACTTTGCATTTGATGCATTGCATTCATTGCTCCCCTGAGGCTGAATTTGACCATTCGCCAATAATCTTTCAATGTTCTTTCTGCTTTTATTTCCACCAAACGTCAGAAACCCTTTGTTGTTCAGATTCCTTTTACTGCTTTTACTCTTTTTTCCTTGCGAAACCTCGTTGTGCTTCTATAGTTTCATCTTCTTTTGTTGCATCTGGGGTTTTGATATCTCCTGTAGGTCTTTGCTCTGTCTTTAAAGAAGGAGGTGATTTGTATATGTAAGGCCTATCTAAACCATCCTTGCTTTTGCTTGTAACAAGGTCTGGAATCATATTTTCAAAGGCTTGTTATGTGCTGGGGATTTATTTGGTCTTGAGGAGGTTCACGGGTAGGTATCATGTAGCATATGCAAACTTCAGTAGTCTGTAACTGGCTTTCATCATTTTCTTTGGCTTCTTTACCCATTTTTGTGACTTCTACAACTACAGGTGTAATATATATCCTGTGGATTTTCTTTTGAACAATCAGTTACAACTATATATCATGCGGAGCAGGTTGTTACTGATGGTGGCATCCAGCCCCGAGCGAATTATTTTCCTTCTCCTCAACACACTTAAGTTATTTTCCCCACAAGCAGAACTACATTAATTACAGTTAAACTTGAAGCCGCCACCAAAGTTTCTCTTCGTATCCTTGTCGAGTGTTTAAAAACGTTTTGTGTTAACTTACGGAAGTCCACCAAGTTAGGCTTATGTCGTCAAATTTCATAAATTCACATTGCCATTACCTCAAGAATTCTATGGCTATTTTGTTCAAGTAAGTCCTCTATCACATAGAAGAGATATATATGTACGAAGCAGCTCTGAACTTGTGGAAGCCCTTTTTTATACAAGTAGTTCAATGTTCTACTTTGGCAGTGAGTGGAAGTTTTCATTAACTGAAGGTCTGACATTCTTCTAAGCCCCCTCTGAGAAGAAAGGTTTTTTTCCTTGACAGCGAACATACACGAAGGCTCATAAGCATACAGTACATACGTGTTCACTTGACATCCAGTCACTCGTGATATGCTGGAAAGCTCTCTTCAAAGGGTGTTACAATATTTCATCATTCTCAAAAGTCGTTGCAATATTTTAAAATCAGTTTTCAACTACGAACTCCCTACATTTCATGGGCAACCTTAACATGCTAAAATGTATTAAATAAATTTTGTGACATTATTAGTGTTACTTTTCCAGGAACCCGTTTTGGATATTTCCAGGACGGGCATTTCCCGTGCCAGATGTTTCTAGGCGCTCTATTTTCTGTTTCGAATATTCCCTGGATGTGTATTTCTGAAGCACCGTTGTACTGGAGCGCCAGAAATACAAGATATAGATGGTATCTGTATTTAGGCCGTTGTATGACGCTGAAACAATTGAGAAATAAACTGACTCAGGCATGTCTCTACGGCGTGGTTCGGGAGGGGCTGTAATTTTGTTTCTAGTTGTTTGTACTCTCATAATCAGTTAAACGGTTCCTGGAAGTGTATCATCTGAATATTGAATGCAGTGACTGAACCTACTGAAATGACGCTTTGTTTGCGTGCTGATAACCAAGGAAAGTACAAATAATTGAAAAATTAATGAAGCAACAAATGACTTTGCCACTAAAGATGGAGAACAATTTTGGGGATTAGCGGCTGAAGATGCTACAAATAATATTATTGGCTGACTGACCTTCACTTTTCAGGCCTTCCCTAAAATTAGTGTTTTCCCACAATACCTTGTGATGGCTTTTTTAACTGCTGTTTCTGCTCTTCGGTTTCACAAAGACTCCCGAGTATACGACAGGTTAAGTGGAACTTCCTGCCTTCTAAAGGCAGAAATCAATCATTCAGTAGGTTCATGCTCTGCTCAGTCGAGTGACGTAACTCCTAAAATTAGTTATGACAGATGACAGGTTTCCCCGATGAGGTGCAAAGTCTCAAATCCACCTGTGACACTGTCATTATAAAGCACATTGAAGTGTTAACCTCTAAAACCTGAACCTGCGATCATTCGCACAACTTACAAGTGGAGGAGTCTGAACAGACAAGGCTCATCTTCCTCAATAACTTCTCGCTACTATCAGGCAACGCAAATGTCATCAAAAGATATCATTTAAATGATATTCATTGCTTCCTTTAAAATTTGCATTTATGTGTTCCATTAAAAAAAAACAGTGCGTTTCCACCCTAGACCTGCTTATATATCAAGCCATTTAGCCTGTTCCATATACTTTTAAAACGTTAAACTCGGGTCTTAAAAGCTAGTTTTCTTTTTCATAGACTAATATCCAAGCCATTTCCAGAAAAATTTAACGCACTGAATCTCTTGTTTCTGTTAAATTCTAGTCGAAGGTCTCCGCCCCGCAACTTCTACTGTTTCTCAGAATTCTCATTGAGTCTCAAGCCACATTTCCACCGCCTTGTCTAATAACCAGACTTCTCTCAAAATGACTACGTCACCCACCATTTTACTTCGGTATCAACTTTCGCACAAAATTTTGCCACCTTTTAGTGTATCTTATTTCTCACATAATCCTTACGATCCTTTCCTTCGAGGATCCATATTCCGCGCATCCCAATGAGAGTTTATTAGCTTCAAAAACTGAACTGAAGTTCCCAACTCCTTTTGATTGTCTAAAGTTTGTCAAATATACGAGAGAGAAGGACAGAGTTCGTACCTCGCTAACAATTTTATTCTAATGCGCTTGCAATTACAATGTATATGCATCCGATATATTACCCGCACGGTCAGTGATTCCAGCATAGACTCACAAGCGAACGACTCGAGATCGAGCCCACTCTAGGAAAGAAAAAAACAAAAATACCCACTCTACTGGTGTTGACCTAAGCAGTGAATTTGGCACCTGGGGGATGGTAAATGACAGGTCGATCAGGAAGGAGAACGACATGAGGCTAACATTCTCAAACCAAGAATACTAGCTAAGAACTGAATAGGAGAGAGAGAGAGAGAGAGAGAGAGAGAGAAATACACTTTCATATATATATTATATATATATATAATATAATATATATATATATATATATTAATGAGAGCAATATTTATCCTCAGCTTTGGAGACATAGGTACGCTGCACTCTGTAACCATGACAAAGAAAATTAAATCACACGAAGACAACGCACCTTGAAGTTCTGATTATACTTTAAAAATAACAAATAAGCACAATGAACCCAATATCTTTCAACTGGAAAAGGTAGATACATCAGCCAGGCCAGTGGAAGGGAAAAAATGCCTTCGGAGATAAAATGATAACTATGCAACAATATCGAGAAATATGCTACATTTCCGTGATAACTAGGACAGGATTCAGTGGAAAAATATCACAGAGAATAAGAGGTTTTACATCATCAATTTTTTATGCGAATAACAAATTTCTTTGTGTTCAGTCAATGTTTTAAAATATCGCCGCCCCCCCCCCCAAAAAAAAAAAAGGAACTGTTAGCAAAACAAATTTACAAAACCAAGAATCAAAGGACTTTTTTGTGCCTGTAAATACACGGAACAGCCTTATGGACAGAGTATTGGATACTCTCAGTTTCTGAGAGGATGTAATGAGAAACGAACCAGTCTGAGGAAAACTTGATTGACTAAATCATCCTTCTTCAGTGCTCAGAAGTATCAAAAATACTTTTAAATATCTAAGAACAATGTCACCCAGTATAGGCTCTGTTGAGATAGAATTAATTAAAGAATAAATGGACAAATCACACGATGGACAAACTAAACAAGGACTGTAAATCCAGCCTAATAGAATGAAACTGCATACGAATGCCTAAGATTACGTCAGTCTAGTATGGTGTATATTGCTAGGTGAACATAAATCATGGTCTAATAATGAAACTATACCTAAAAGATTTGAAATTAGAGCTTTGGAATGATACCATAAGGTGAATTTAAATCAAGTTCTAATAATGAAACTATACCTAAAACATTTGAAATTAGAGCTTTGGAATGATACCATAAGGTGAATTTTAATCAAGGTCTAATAATGAAACTATACCTAAAACATTTGAAATTAGAGCTTTGGAATGATATCATAAGGTAAATTATGAGATAATGAACTATATAAATGAGAAGTTTAAGACTGGAGGCTGGTGATAAATGAAGGCACATTAAAGACAAGAGAGAAATTTATTTATTCTTATTTACATACATACATATACATGTATACATTCATATATTCATTATTACAAGTGAATACACATCTTTTTACAGTCCGAATACTTACGTTTGCAAGCAAAACAAAAACATGTTAAACCTATTCAGTACAAAGTATAGCGAGACTTTATCTATATTTGCATGTATGATATTATACGCACACGCATATCTTTCTTTGGTTCTCCGAAAATTTTATTTTTTCCCTTTAATCTGAGACAACATTGATATTAAGCTTCACATTTTATAACGTGGGCAGCAAATGCTGATTATCGTAATGAGGGCCTATCTCCAATGGGTGCATCTAATTTCTATGTTAAGTCAGTGGTTATCTAACGTCTTTTTCTTTTCTTAATTGCAAAGTTAAATTTTAAGATGGGGATTCCACCTTGAAATGATCCACGAAGCTCGAAACTTTGGAAAAGAGAAAGAAATGGCACTTATCAAATAACAAAGCCTGAACAGACGAACTCGTCCCGCGGCAGATAACATGTTGACCCAGAGGCTTTTCCTCACAATTTTCGGAGTTGTTTTCGTTCGGCGGAAATCTGGCGTCGTTGTGGAAGTGTTCCCTTTGACCCAGAGTCAAAAATGCCGACAGGTTGCGGCCCAGGGGGGAAAACCCCACCGCTCTTTTAAAATGGCTTCTTCGCCACCTTTGAGCAAAGCCAAAAGAAGGAAACGCTTGGCGTCCAATAAAGACTGCATGAAAATGGCCAACGGGGAACTTAGAAGGGCTCACCAGATTTCCACAAGACGAAGGAGACGGGAAAAACGGAAAAAGGACAGCGAGAACACGACCAAAAATATGTATGAATATCGCCCTTATGCTTCTAACGTCTCCACTGCCCACCCCCGCAGTGACGTCATAAAGACCACGCCTACTTAGTCACCTTCTTCTTTTATTTTTTTTTACTCTCAGAGTAAAGGAGAAAAGGAAGAAAAATGGAAAAGAAACTTATTACAACGCTGACCACAAATTCGGGGTTTAAGTGTGAAGGGAGCCTGAGAAAGCGCTAATTGTTTCCTGCACGTCAATAATGTCACAGACGCCAAGGCAACAAAGTCCACCCACATACATCCTCGTCGAGGGACACTCGACTAACAGCCCTCTGGGAGAAGGGGAATAAGGACGAAGGACCGATGGAAAAAGGTTAAACACGCAGGCGGTGTAGACCGCCCCAAAAAGCGTCGCGGCCTCTGCACTTGGGTGTCGAAGGCTCGAGTTGCGCAGGTATAAGCGGGTATAAGTAGGCGGCCAGGGCTCCAATCGGCCACACACTCCCTTGCAGCAACAGGTGAGCCAGAGGTAGAAGAGGAGAAACCAGCAAGGCAGCTCCGCCAGAGACGACGCACACAGCCATCAACTGCTCACCAGCGAACAACTAGGCGCCACACATCCACCAGCTTTCTTTTCGCCCTTTCAAACACATCCAAGACCCTCGCAAAAATGGTAAGTGAAATTGTGACGCTATCTACTCTGACTCGAGAGGAAATATCTCAAAGGAGCTGGCAAAAGCATTCTGCTTTCATTCCTTTCCTCGAAGGTCGGGAAAAAGTTTTTTTCTGCTCCCCTCCCGCAAAGTTAAAAGAATAAGTATCATCATGACAGCTATGGCTCCTCGAAGTGATCCCTCAGTTACTTCTTATCCGAAGGAAAGCAACTGATAGCAACATGTTTGCATCAAGAAAAGATTTATAGACAGAGTTAACAAGCAGTTCTTGACATTCGCGTTCTTCCTCGTCAATAGACACCTTTGGTATACGAGAACCGATCAAACAAAATATATACAAACTCGTAAGCCACCTTCTCTTCGTTTGTCATGGTTAGCATCTAAACCTCAAATCGTAGATTGTTTTGTGAAAAGTATCAACAGATTTTGCAGGACTCATTCGAAATAAAAGAGAGAAACCGAGAATTCCCTTCAGCTCCTTTAGAATCCTCTTTAGTCTTGGTTTTTAGCATCATGTTCAGTTAACGAAAGTCTGTATTTTCAATCTATCCAAAACAAGGTCATCTTTCATATTCACTGCTGATGATCTGCTACACAATTTGTCCTACGACAGATACTCATATATACACCCAGACATACACAATATGTATATATCCGTAAACATATACATTCATACGCAAACGTTTGCATGGATACACAAAAAAACACGTGCGTAAATCACGTGCACAGGGAGAGTTGCGAGAAGTGTTGTTCACAAATTAGCCAGACGATCACTTAACTGTTGGAAGATCCTCCTCGAAACAAAGTAACAGATATTACTACGGAACACAGAGACACTAGAGCGTTAGTTACCCGACATCGCACGGAATTATTTTGTACTTCGTATGTGTGAGTCTGAGATTATGTATTTTGCAACTGGGTACATAATTCGTAAGTGTAAAATATATAGTGAAAAATGAACAAAATTGGCCGTACCGACAACAAAACCAGTGTACCCCGTAACTGTACCGTATGAATTTTTGCTCCTTTGAAAAAAAAAATTCGGAAAAGGAAAGGACTTTAAACAAAATTGTCGTTTTACAGCATACATAAATACCTACATACTATACTATGTGAAGTATATTGCTTCCATAGGTATAATATTTAAGAGGTAGAGTCATACGCCTGATAGCAAGCCAGTTTAAGAGTCCATTAACTGAATTGAACTCAACATTCGTACATTTATTATGCTCCTAGTATTATAACTATGACTTTAATTCTTATTCCATATAGAGTTTAGGTTCTATTTCATTTCTACCTCATGTCCACAGATAGGTAATGATTGGTGTCACTTCTGAAGCACAACTTGCTCTTCCCGTGAAGCAAGACAAGCATTTTTTTTCTTCTTTTTCAAAATGGCTGTCGGTTACCCTTACGACCTGCCAACCATCCCCCTTTCTGTCAACGCCGGTCACAGAAATTCCCTTTCATGAGATACGACAATAACAGAATTGGCCTTAGAATTTTGATCGATGACAAACCTAGAATTTCCAACCGACAGATTTTGAATTTCAATCTGCTTATCTATTGTATAGAATTCGGACTAACTTTTATAGTTTAATTCAAGTTAATTTGGACATTTTGCTCACCATAAATATAAATTAGCGTTGCCGATACCATTTTACTAAGACAATAACAGCAATGCTGGTGTGCTTCCAAACTTCTAAGACAGTGTTGAAAAAAAATATAAATCATTCAGTCGTTATCGCTCTCGTGCCTACCGTCTCCAAACTTCAGCTAGATTCTTATACAGTAAAAAAGCAATTTTCACCAAATATTGGGAACTCTCCCCAGCTCATTAAACAGGCGAAAGCAAATCATAATGGAAAATCAGACAGCGATCGCTGATGTTATCATATGTGTTAACCAATATACTAAATTCCCTTTTATCTGACATATAGAGGCGAGACTTATCTGTTAAGACTTTGAATAACCTTTACATCCTAACCTCGACCTTTTCAAAGTTTGGATCGATTACTGGTCAGTGCGCACCTTGGAATAAGAAGCTTCCTAGTTGATCCATTCTCACTCATCGAGACAAAATACAGTGATTAGTAATGATGCATTTTGCCAAGAAAATAAGTACTTGTTCTGCAGTTGGCATTGTTGAACATACATTTCGAAAACTTGACGACTCATTTCATTTGACTGATTTTATTTGTAATCTGGCAACACAGAAATAATTCTCATCTATGGTGCACAGGCCGTTTGTCATGCATAATTCACAGTTCACAATCACGCTCCCAACAGACCTTCCATACAGCACTAACTTGTTCTTGTTTCTCCGGCAGCAGCGCTGGGGTACGTGTTTCATTTTCCCTCTGAATCCTCGTTTAATTAAGGTTATATTTCATCTCTTGTTCTCGGCAAACTAAGTGTTTAGATTTCAATTACGTCTGACTGCGACTTTTACATTTTAAATCCGTTTCCCTTTATTAATTTTTTTGTGCCGTTTCCTGACCGTCATCCGAGAGTTGTGATTCACATTTTAATTTCCCATCCATCTACCTCGACATCATTCATAAACAAGAGAACAAAATATTCCCCTGCAGTGTTAAAACAAACCAAATATTATCCTTCTTTTTCTATAAGGATGCTATAATATAAGATAAGATAAGTGATCGCAATGAGCCTGAAATGATTTACACCGTAACTATCTAATTAGGTACGATTGACATTAAAACTTGATGAAGTATTCTTCCTGTAAGCAACCATGCATACATAGTACACTCGCGTGTTGATGAGCTTCTCTAATGAGGGCATTATTTGCTTACTTAACCGGCAAAGTTTCAAGATTCATTGGCTTTTAGCAAGGTCATGCTCACTTCCAATTTGCTCCCAACTTCAAATTCAGCGTCCGCCACCGAACGACTCAAGACTGAGCTTTGTCACTTGGTGATGTTAATGCGCCGTTCCCAGCAGGCGATAGAAAGCCTCTTAAATCCGCTGTTCCTAAACTCTTCATTTTCTTTTATATTTTCTACACTTTTACGTTCTTTAGACTCCTACGGGAACTCCCGTCACGGCATCATAACCGTATTAACCTTCGTTTATACCTGGATGTTTTTTGGCAGTTTTCATCATTCAGCTTTTCTCCATTATTGCATTGTTCTCTCTTCTCCCTCTATTGTCAATATCAGATTTCTTCCATTATCGGCCACATATTTCCTTACTGACACTGGCTTCTTCTTTATTTTCCATCACTTCCGAAGTCTTTTTGTTCTCCTTCCGTATTATTTCTTTTCGCCCCCAAAGATTACGAAATGATTTCTCGGTCGTTCTGGCTTTTTTTTTAATCTATTGTGATTGTCTAGGAACCTTTTGGGATTTCCCCTTCTTACATTTTTATACGAATATATTGGCGACATTGCGAGTGTTATGATTAGGCGGGAATTTCTCTTATCTTTGACTATCTCGCCGACTCTTCACACATACGTGAGCACACACACACACCACACACACATACACAGTCACACGCAATATATATATATATATATATATATATATATATATATATATATATATATATATACACACACATAAATAAAGATATATGCCACGAAGAATAAACGAAGGAGTATCTGCGAGACCTTTCGACGTTAAACGTCCTTTACTAAGCAGAACCGCTTAGTAAAGGACGTTTAACTTCGAAAGGTCTCGCAGATACTCTTCGTTTATTTTTCCTTCGTGGCATATATCTTTATTTATGGATTTATCACGTTCCTAACTTTCGTGATTCAGTTATACATATATATATATATATATATATATATATATATATATATATATATATATATATATAGATTAATTAATTCATGCGTGTGTGACGTGTAAGACAAAAGATCAGTTTAGCCTTAGTTAGTGCTTTAACACAAAATATTACCATTTGCTAAGAGAAAGCCTGAACCAGCGATGAGACAGATTTAATTTACGTGCAGCTTTATATAAGACCTTCGAAAATTCGCCGGCTTGCACTGAATTAATTGCAAGAGACGCGTCTCTGGCGTTCACAATAACACAGAAGCAAAGAATTCCTCAATGAATAGCGATCTGGAATGCCATTGTGAATACAGAAGTTTGTACTTTATGAGAAACGTCAAAATGTTGAAATAAATAGTTTCATCGCCGAACAGTGATTCTCTCTGTCGACACTAAATATTGTTGATGATACACAGGAATTGTGCTATGAATTACAGTTCGTAGTTTGGGTTTTATTCATGCATTAAAATTGAAAAAAAAAATAGCGAGGGAGTAAGAAGCAAATTTTCTTCCTTCAGTACATGAAAAAGTATTGGTTAACCGCCCTTGAGGAGGAATTTAAAATGACACGCCTTTTTGTGGCAAAGAAAATGATAAGACACGGTTGGTATGGTGTTGGCGTTCCACCTCGGTGGTCGCTAGTTCGATTCTCGCCATTCCATTGAGGAGTGAGAGATGTGTATTTCGGAAGTCACGTAAAGCCGTTGGTCCCGTTGCTGAATAGTCACTGGTTCCATGCAACCTGAAAACACCATACAAACAACCAAGAATATTTCTTTCCAATCCCACCATCCAAAGGAAGCCAAATAATTTGTTCTCCAATTCTCAAAGGAAAGTCATCTAGGAGAACAATTCACACTTTAGGGTAATGAAAAGACGACGAATTGTATCCAAAACTTCGATAATTGACCTATGGCTAAATTTCAGTATAAACGAATGTAAAACGTATAAGACCAAATCCACATTAATTTCAGATATATGCCGCCGCTCTGTATACTTGTATCTGCTATGATGAAAATTACGAAACCAAATAGACAATTAAAGCACATATCTCCAAAGAAATATGAACTATTTTGTGCATTTAACCTAATTCATTTGACAGCTGTCTGTTGCGACCCACGCCGACAGTGATATTACTATAAATGAATTTCATCACGAAATTTCTTTATTTTTATATACGCTTCTATCTCTCTCTCTCTCTCTCTCTCTCTCTCTCTCTCTCTCTCTCTCTCTCTCTCTCTCTCTCTCTTTCATTTGTGAGGCCTGGCCATTCACCCATGACGAGCCATTTTCATGGTTAATAACCTGCTAGTTAGCAAACGCTGCTGTAGACGTGAAATTTTTACCTGAAAAAAAGTGTTTCATGTTTTAAAAAACTTATGTCGCATGCAAGCTCAAGGAATACATACATCCACGCACGTTCTTGAGAGTCTGTAAATGATGCTTAAAAAAAACGCGCAGTTTTACTGGTATCACCTCACGGTAACCTTATGTGGTAATATGAGCCTTTTAAAAAAAAAAAGCTTATATTATAAAGCCAGAGCTAAAAGCTCAGCGAGCAGGCCAGTTTACGTTCCATGAACACCGAAATCACAGACTAACATGACACTGACTAACTTTGCATCGTTTTTGAAGCTTTTATGGGTCAAATCATTGCACCGCTTTATTCGAAGTATTAATTTCGATTTCTTGAGTATTTAAATCTACTTCACTTCACGCCATCAAAACCATTTGGAACGCTTTAACAGCTGTGTCTCACGAGTTCAGTCCCATGGACTGAATACCCACAATTCAGTTCTCTCCTGTGCTACCTTCGCAGTGGTGCACCGCATACAATGAGCTTTGCGTGACACACTGTGGACTATATCTACTGAAAGGGATTTGTAGCATCTCATCGGCCACCAACTACAAGGCTTTCAAACTCCGACTTTTTATTCATTCCATCTTGTCGCATTCCGGCAGCTGTTCAACTCCTTTAATTTTACACTGTTTCGTCTTCATTCCCTCATTTAAAAAAGGAAATCTGGACGCAACTGGTTTATACTGTTTTATAATAACGATGATCCTAATAATGCTCCGTGACTCCATTCGGTTACAGGAGAAGATGGGGCTCAACAAAAGGATAAAATGTAGAACAAACGAATATTAACAAATCCTTATGTCTACAGATTGTCTTCTTCCTTTTATAGATTTTCCCTGCAAAAACTGATTGGTTTAGTTGACAATCTGAAGAGACTTGAGAAGGAAATAGGAATACATTCAATATATATATATATATATATATATATATATATATATAATATATATATATATATATATATATATATATATATATATATATCTTTAAGTAGATTACTATAACGCAGATGTCACTGAGACACATTATTATATTCACGAGTAAAACCTTTACTATACACACAATACTGACACACAAGAACATTCCATTTCTACATATATATATATATATATATATATATATAATATATATATATATATATATATCATTTGCTGCAACAGATTTTCCTCGCCTGTATTGTACCATACTTCATGATAATTTCATTTAATTTCCTTAACCTCTTCCTCCTCGGCCGTTAGTGCGTACGTACATTGGCCTTCATATATAAGCCAACCCCAAGTCAGCCAGAATCTCATAAGAATGAATTCAACGACTATTTTTAAGACATTAATTAGTACTACTTCGGGGCCGGAATTCCTGTCTTCAGAGGAAATCCCATTACTTGATGTGTTTCAATGCGCTGCTGCACTCCCAATGGGGGAGAAAGAGGAAAGAAAATGTTCGTTTATGTCCTCCGGGCAATCTTCCATAGCTCTTACTGGTTTCACTCTCATCATATATTTAATCTGAAAACTTGACTTTCTTTCGCTACGTTGTCTGTTCTTTCAAGGAGATGTCTATCTTTATTTTTCCCTGCAGGACAATGGTCCAGCTCATGATGTTTCGACGGAGAAAAGAGCCATTTGTTTTCCTTCGTTGTTCCTTATTTGTGGTCATTTCGTGGTCGTGATGAATCCGGGAAGCGTCTCTAACTGAAGAAAGCCGAGAGACCTTTTCTCCCGTTTCTGAATCCGGTCCTAGAATGACGAAACCTTCCTAATTATAATTCTGTTTTTCTCTTGTTTTGTATTTGTTAATTAATGCATTGTGTGACGTTGATTAAAATATGAGATGATATATATGGAAAACAGTCTCTCGTTTTTCTTCACGCGACTCTTTAATTAATGTGCACTATTGGTGCAAGACTAATCTGAAATGACATTGTTTCAGGAATATCATGAACTTCATGAGGGAACACAGAAGAGCTTTCTCTAATCTTAGATGTCTGAAAAACTAATTAATACTTGGGTGAAATCTTCACGACGACATACGAGTTCTTAGAATGCTGTTCTTAAAACTAGGCCTGCCTTCCCCCACCCCCCCTCTCTCTCTCTTATACACACACACACACACAGCAATAACTCTAAGGTCACACTCTGATCCATCACCGCTCGGACTTAGCTGAAATGACTTAAAGATAACAACGTATAGATTCTGAGACTTCAAAAGACATCAATATTTAGAACTCAATCAATGTTAGCTGATTTTTTTTATCTGAATCAAAAGGAAGAAGTAGCCATAATGATAATGAAACTACATGATTAGATATTCACCTGTCTTAATTCATTTTCTAGTGGAACAGAGACCACAAGATGGCGAGGGGCTGTGGCGTCTTTCAGTTTTTGATAAAAAAAAAAAAAAATCTCTCAAAAAACCCTCTCACCCTGAAATTTATCATATAGTTTTACTCCTTTGTATTACTACCTCCCAATCCGAACTTTAATCGGAAATTTTTTATCATTTATCTTCTACCTCACGTTTGAGTGCGTCTAGTTTCAAACTATCATTTATATGTGTGTGTGTTAGTTTTCATACCGGAATAATAATATCAGTTATAACAATTTACATTTGTTCATCTTATCGCAACACTCTCGCACTTCCTCAGGAAATGCATTACTTATAAAAAGTACATAATCTACATTACACCTAAAGGAAATATTAGCGGACCGGCAAAACCTAAAATTTAACCTTTAATTATCCAGCGATGCATTTCTCCCAGGCAGCTCTGCACCTAATGCATTGCCTTCGCCCGAGCCCAGAGGATATAGAATCAATCAGCTTAAGTACAGGCGGATCATGATCTTTAATGACGATAGATGGCTCCATCGAGCCGACGAGACAAATCATTCGAGGTGTTTACCTCCGTTGATCAGACGGACGAGTGAGCGATTCGCCGTTTTGCTTTCCACCTCGACTCGTATTTCCGTAAAGCAACGAAGGAAGCTTGATTTCAAGTCACTGGCCCCGTAGGTTTGTTCCATATAAATAAGGGTCTATCACCGAACGTTTTTTTTGAATGACATTGTCCTTGCATTTTCCTATTGAATATACAAACAATTGATTTCTCTCTCCTGCTTTCTCTTTAAGAGGGAGAGAGTTTGACTAATAATTTTAGCTATTGCACTGTATACACGATTGTATATGTATGTATGTATGCGTGTGTAATATATATATTATATCTATAGATATAAGATATCTATATATATATATATATATATATATAGTATATATATATATATATATCTTTGATGTGAGGATACAGTAATTTTCAATATATAAATTATATATATCATATGTACTATATACATACTGATTATTACTGTATCCATGCCTCTTTAGATAATGACGGGGCTAAATGCCAAGGGTCACAAGCATTCAGAGAAGATTACTAATCTGTGGAACAGCAAACGGCAACACTGCAATACCTATCGGACCAAAGGCAGGGAGAACAATCCCAACTACACTCAAAATAGTCATAACTGTTACCAGAGTAGGAGATATTTAAAAGCGGATGGAAATGTCCGCAGAGTATTCAGAATTGAAACTATTTTTAAAAAGAGCACACACTAAGTTTTGTTAGCATCAAGAGATAAATCATAACTAATTGTCCAAAACTGTACTACTTACGTTTTAAGACTTACATTTTTAATGAACCTCCTTGCTATAGAATATGAGCAATCATATCATTTATCAAAAATCCCCTCATAGTAATCAGTATCATGACGGCCAACTTTAAATCTAAATATTAAATATATAATAATTATTCAGACGACCAACTTTAAAGATAAATATAAACATACACTTATTCGTTAAGATCATAGTGTACGTTTCAACCTCTCCGTGAGCATCATTTAACAATTTTATCTAAAAATAGGAATTCGTTTATTTCCGACGAGCCACTTGTCATAACGTAAGCAGACAACAAAAAGTTCGCCGAATATTCCCAGGGCTACGAGGTTTTATTCGGCTAAATGAAAATGTAAATTCGCTGCTCGTGGTGTCAACTCATCACACTTACATTGTCGCTTTAATTACTTTGGCGACACCTCAAACGGACCGTGACTGCCACTGGTCCGTGACGTCACTCAAATTAACGTTGGCATTACATCATGACAACATTGTATATTAAAATACAGCTTATTAACTTTTATGAATGAATCTCAACGTTTGACTTGATACCGACCAACCTTCATATAAAACTGAGTCATATCATTTTATAAACGAGTTCCACACGCTACTCGTTCATCCTTACCGCATATGACTGAATTTCTCAAACAATCACTTCATATTCCACCTATCTGTGGGTCCAGTACAATTTTTGTCATAAATAGCATAACAAAATAAAAAACATCTTTATTAATAATATGAACACTTTAATTCTGAGCATGGCTGCGGGGTGCTTCAAGTAATATTGCGATGGTCGTATTCCTATCCAACTATGCACACTGATGGATCGAACAGTTTGCGTGAATAATGAATGAGCGTTATCATTGTCACTCAGGAAGGTAAACATCATCCTATTTATAACAATTCCAATTCGAAACCAATGTTAATTAATCGTGAGCTTCGATGAACTCGTGCCGTTTCCCGTTTTGATATGGATGCGACGTGAAACATTATTTCTCTAACCAACTTGAAAACAAATCGTCCGATCGGTTTGCCTCAGCGCAGCAGACGTAAACCAGGATGAGGGCGAACACAACATTTCTATATTTGATCAATTTCTGTCTACATTTCCAAACCTCCCCTAATGAGCGTGTTTACGTTTTTCTCCACCTGAGAAATTAAAACAACAAACTAACTGCAAAGCAAGAGATACTCGAATATGACGTCATCAAAATATCCGCTTGACAAGAATTTTCTCCTCTGTTTAACGTGAAGATGTCATTCACAACAGGAATTAAATTAGTTTTAACGCAGTGACCAGTTTGCACTTCCTCTCAAGAACGTTTCATCTCATCATTTCGATCTTTGTACCTAAACGTCATTTCTGCCTTCAATCCAGCCTCTAAAATCTAAGCGATTATGGAATCTAAGCTAGATACGACCTCAAGGATTAGATTTCAAGAAAGCATCTAAGAATAGAATGGAATTTATAGTTTAGGCCAAAGACCAAACGCTGGGATCTAGTAAAATAATTAGTCGAAGTTTTTTCGGCGCAATCGAGTTTTCTGTACAATGTATAATGCTGTACAAAACTTTCAGTCACGGCCCAATACCCTCGTAGCCCGGGCTCATGAGACTCTGCCACGATCCGGAGGTAGCCTAAGACACAACCCATGAAACGCTTAGCCCCGGCCAATGAAACTCAGCCACGGTCAGGTGATGGCCTGTCCTGTTGGTACTTATAGCGATGCCAGAAGTACGATTATTGGTAACCTTAATCCTTAAATAAGATAAAAACTAACTGAGGTTAGAGAGTTACAATTTGGAATGTTTGATAACTGGAGGGTGGATAATCAACATACCAATTTGAAGCTCTCTAGTCTCAGTAGTTTTGTTTTTAAGATCTGAGGTGGGAGAGAGAAAGTGCGGACGGACAGACAAATAGCCATCTCAAGTTTTCTTCTACAGAAAACTAAAATGTCTGAAAGGTGTAACAGGAGGCAAACCTCACAACTGCACTACGAATCAATTGTCAGATAAGGCTGGAGAGTAAGAGAGTAAGACAGGAGGAAGAGAATACGAACGGAGGTACAGAAAATGGAATGAAAAGTGTTGCAGCTAGGGGCCAAAGGGAAGCGGCACAGCACCTACAGTACACCGCATGAGGTGCACTGACGACACTATCCCACTACGGGAAGAAAACAACTAAGATCAGGATCTAGAATCCACTTTCTTATGAATGTCAAAGCCAAGAACAGGAGCCCAGTACCAATAAGCTCCCAGAGAAAGGGGGAATAGAGCGACCCACGCCTCAGGAGAAGGATAAATCCACAGCTTTGCACCTCAAGAGGTTTCATCCATTGTGAGCCGTAGAAATGTAAATCACCGACATTCGTTTTGCGTAGGCTTATCTTGCTTCGAGCTGGTATCTCTTGAATTGCTCCGTGCTCGTTCAGCTGCCCCAAGACTTTTCGCTTGTCATCGGCGCCTATTTCACCTACAGAGGAATAACTCTGCTCGAAACCATCGACGGACTAACTTTATCTGGCTTTATTCGAAATAGCGTGGGATCTATTCCTCTTCTTCAATGTGTTTCATATATGCTACACTCCCTCCACCTCTCACCTTAAACCCTCGCATACCCCCTCCCCCCTCTCTCCACACACACACACACACACAACACACACACACACACAGGAAGATTTTCGGTCAGCCCCGCATCTTTAAAATAGCCATCACCACCGTCATCGTTATCACGGCCGCCGTGGGCCAAGGCATTTTCCATCGTCCAGAATATCACGAAGACATTAAAATCTCTTATTTTTTAGGGTCTTATTTCTGGCGCAACTATCGCCGCCGGTGGATCCGGTCCCTGATACCTCCAGGATTTACGGCGGCGCCCTCCGACGCCGAGATAAGGCGTGGGACGTCCCCGCTTCCCTTAGAGAAAGAAAAGTTCATTTAAAACATCATACTTAATGATCGTCCAGGGATGGGAAGGATTTAATTTTCAGGATTAATGGCTTTGGTAGTCGTCGTGACCTACCTGCTTTTTTGTTTGTTCTTTATCAGATGCGCTTTCCAATCTTTGATTATGTTTTGTTCTTCTCTTGTGGAATAGTATTCGAAAGCACATCGAAGACTGGATTCCACTTAACCTTTCGACCATAGAAGCTTTCTCCTTTCTGCTGCTGCTGCTGTTAGTAAATTCCTTTGGGAGGAGGATGCCAGTTTCATGCCCTTCTCAACCACAGCTGCAGTCGGCCGCAGACTAAATACAAGATACATATAATTCTTGGTTTTAATCGAACTAATGTGTCACGTAAGTCTACAGACTAACTTCGTAAAAATCGACAGGGGAAAAAAGAAACGCCTCATATCATAGAAATAGTCATTTTTTCTACTTCAGTTGTAACGAACAAATAGTGCATTTTGTGATCTTTGTCAAACCCAAGTTCTAAGCAGGTTCAGGACATCAAGGGTGCCACCAACTAATAAAAATTTCACTTTATAAAGATATTAGAGATTTCCGGAAGATACTGGAGTATTGGACCAGACGTTATTTTTATTTTTTCATGTGGAAAAATTACAGATGTGCGCTACATAAAAGTAAAAAACTTCTTTTGTCGCCGATGACCATTCTTACTACAACAACAACAACGCAATGTACGGGAAACTGTAACGGTCATTAGGCTTATGTGTCAGCAGCTGAATAAGGAGTCAGTCCACCATTTTTATCTATCTATTTTTATCAAAAGCTACTTTAATAACTGTGTGACACCTACTCCTCGTTTTTAATATTCATTTCCAGTCGAATGACGTCATATGTTTTGTAGAATAAATCAATATGTCCTTTTGCTCATCGATAAGAATATTACAACATTTGGCAACTCGGCAAGCTTCTCCCTAAACTTGGAGAACTTTAAAATAATCCCATTTTCTTTCGGACTTTTGAGAGGGGGATATTTCAAGGAAATCTAATCTAATGTCCCCTACTTTTGCCTCAGACTTTGTCTTGAGTGAAATTCTATCAGACGCTGGACTTTAATTAATGAATGAATTTCCGCTTCTTTACAAAGCCGTTTTGCAGACAATCGATTCCCCTTTGAACGAAACATACCGGTTAATAGGTTATAAGAGCTCGGTTGTCATTGTTCGTCACTAAATGGGCTGAATTAACCAACTTCGTTTACAAGAACAAAGTCTTGTGAAAACTTCAGTTCATTATTAGGGGTTACCCATGAATAACTTATCCACAAAAGACAAAATTTGAGAAATGTTTATCAGAGGTCCGTGAAACCGATCAAAACGTTATTACCTATGATGCAGCAAATATGAAACCAGAGCGCGTTAGTATACGCACATGCCTACTTAGTACACGTGTGTCAATTTTAACGATGTGGCACCAGAAATAACATACTCATGAGACCCTGACAACGGAATATAAATACTTTCTGCGAGGCTTCATGTCACAAAAATATCACACTCAAGTACATAAAATGTGCAACATTTATTAATGATTATCTTAAAAATAAGATTAATATATACAACAATAAACAAAAAACCTTTACTTTAAAAACCATCACTAAAAGATGAATGGCATATTAATAATAGGTCAAAATTAAACAACTAGACTACTTTAGAAATGATTATCACTATCAGTAGATTATTGGCCTATCCTATAAGAACGACAGAATAAAAAACTAAATTTAGCTAAAATTGTACTTCTGAATAAGCAGGGACGACGACACTCGGTAACACGTCACTTGAACAGTAGTCAATGCCATTCGCGATTTCGAACACAAGCGATTTTGCCTTCACAGTTCCAAGCAGAATACAAATTCCCAAGTGAGAAGATTCAAGCACTATTCTGACTAAACTTCACTTAAAATATTGGCCTCGGAATCACAAGGATTCTGTAATGACCTCCCCCCACCCCTCTCTCTCTCTCTCTCTTCTCGATGAACAACAACAATACAAAGGAATATTTCTCCCTTTTTTTCAATATGGTGACAACAGCAATGTTGTGGTTTCAAAGAGCATGTCCGTTGCTCCTCTGTATTGATATACAACCGTCTTTAAAGATAGGAGTGGAAAAATTTGTAAATAGATTAAATTAGTTGAGGATGAATGTAATACCCCAATATAACAATGAAAGAACTACAAAGATAACAGCCCTCAACAAATGCCAATTTTGCCGACATCACTTAGGCTACTCGGCTTTTCAACATTGCTCTATTACTACTCTCCAGCTCCTACTCCCGTCCTCCATTTTCACCTCATTACGAAATTTCATATACAGGTTGCAGGAAAACTGTGCGTAAATCTGTCTCTAAATCCCTTGCTGTGCACCGTACCAGTCTACAAAAAAAAGAATAAAAAACATTATTTCCTTACACGTTAATTAAAAACAAACCGCGTGCCATAAAAAAAATAATAATAATTTCAGTTTCTATTCCATACATTTTTCCCCTCTACTATTTTACTTTCTCTTTTTACGTGAAATGCGAGAAGTGTTCAAATTCATTTAACGCGACTGAAAGTTTTTTTTTTTTTTTTTTTTTTTTTTCTTTGAAATTCATCTGGTACTTCATTTCTCGCTGGCTTTTTCTTTCCGATGATTATATTATGCCGATTATCATTTCCTCTCCCTCAGTTATGCTACACTACCATTATGCCTAGACCATATTTATTATGTCGACTGTCAGTTAGTTGGTCGCTGGTATGGCAGACGGACGATCTCATCAATTCAATCCTGCTGAGGCGACCAAATTGTGCGTACACCATCAGCAGTAATGCTTGATGGAACCAGCCATATATTCAAAATTAGACCTCTTCCATTATCCACTGAATCATCCGAATGTTCTTATTAAGGCCTTACTTTGCTTTCCGATTTCAAAAAACCGATCCGAAAGGTTAAATAACAAAATCTAAAGAGCTTATACGAAATACGACTACTTTAATTCGATACGTCGTTTGGATACTTCGGCTAATGATGAAAATATATTTCGCGAAGGAATATGAGAAACGGATCATTCTTACTGGAATGGTATATAAGATTAGGCCAAAGTCCAAGAGCTGGGAACCTGTGAGGTCACTCTGCGCTGAAATGGAAATGGAGAGTTAAAAGCTTTTAAAGGTGTAACAGTATAGCACTGCAGTTACACTGAAAAAACTGTTAGGAGAGGGTGGAATGTACGATGAAGAAAGAGAATATGAATGGAGGTGCAGTAAAATGAACGAAAAGGTTGCGGCTAGGGGCCGAAGTGACGCTATAAATAACCTTAAATATTGCTTAAAGTGAACCGCGTGAGGAACACTGACAGCACAAGCCCCCTCCTCCCCACACTACGGAGGAAAAATTCTTACTGACTCGGGCAACTGTCAAAGCTACGTTACACCGCTCCTGACAGCCCCTCGTCTATAACGCAAATCAAATTTACTCATTCGTTGAAAGACACGCAAGAAAATATCCCCCAGAAACCAAAAGACCAGAAACTAAACTAAAGAGAATTTCAATCAACCGAGGTGACTCGACTGTGAATTCCCAACCAACGACACCCTCTCATTGATCACCTCATATCAAGAGATTTGATGACAAGAGATTAAGAGACTGTGAGAAGGTGTTTATATATTACTAAATACAATTATGAAAATTCATGTGTCAATGGCGTTTATTGTTGTGAAAGAATCAGTTATTTATTATTTACATATTGTGTGACCTTCTATTCACCCGAAAACGGAGAAACCAAAATGACAGCGCAATGAATATAATTTACCACAAAAATGTGAATATAAGTCGAGCCAAAAGGTATTTCTAGAAAAAATCGGGAAAAATTGGAAAGATTTTAGAGCTTTTAATTCCTTTGTGGGAGTGAAGATGCAGCAAGTTTGAATGGATTTTTAACGCGAAGGAGCAACGGGTAACGTTCCAACAAGCAAGATCTCTTGGCTGGACAACACTAAGACGGCATTTTGACAAAAGTTTGGCCTAAAAAGGGGCTATATTAACAAACTTCATCTCTGCAAAGGCGTTGAATACTGATCTCTCTCTCTCTCTCTCTCTCTCTCTGTCTCTCTCTCTCTCTCTCCTCTCTCTCCCTCTCTCTCTCTCTCTCTCTCTCTCTCTCCAGGCTGCAAAAAAAACCTGTAGGTAACAGACCACGAACACAGAGCGATTGCTGCTAAGTCTATGCACAAAGTCATACAAATGAAGCAGTATATATATATAGATATATAAATACTATATATATATATATATATATATCTATATATATTAGTAATATATATATATATATATATATTATATATATATAATATATAAGAACATCAACAGAAAATAAAATCGTTGGTATATAACTAAATCCAAACAAGAAAAGAGCCTCGTTCAAACACTCGGCAAGATAACAGCCGATGGGTGCACCCCATCAAAGCTTTCGGTATTTATCCAGGCAAATATTAATTTCCATGAGGCTTTACTGAGGTCAAAAATGAGAAATATGGAAAAATACCTTTTACGTGAAAATATATAGGATTTTAGTCCCAATCATTTGGAAAAGGTCATGACTGGGAAATGATAGAGAGAGAGAGAGAGAGAGAGAGAGAGAGAGAGAGAGAGAGAGAGAGAGAGAGGAGATCAATTTGTGCTCAGAGCTTCAGGAAGATAGTATTGATGCCAAATGACATTGCCGAGCATTAGCTAGATTTCATGTAATCTTCAGTGTTGGGTCTCGATATGAAAAGCACTAAGAATAAAGTACGATTAACGCAAGAGCTGGGGACCAAGGACAAACACTAACGAGTTAATCAGCCATTGCCAAGTCTCCCAACAAAATACGAACCGACAAAGAACACTGGCAGTCAAATAATCAGACTCTGATTCCTATAATTCTATTAACACGCTATGCCGTTCGGTTTCAATAGGTCAGATAAGTGGACAGTATAACAAAAGCTTATTTAATATATAAAGTTACAGTTGGTACATCACCAACCCCTCCATTCTGCTTGACTACCATTCATTTCTGTTCTTTTTCCCCTTCTTTCCTTCTCACGCAGGTGGCTAATGATTTTCTGCCCATTACATATATAAAGAAAATTGTGTATAGCAAAGGAAAGGCGAAGCAGGGTAATGTGTCTTCTCTATTATTGACGATAATGTTGGCACTGTCGTCTTGGTGATGTTTTGGGGGATATTAACCTCTTATGGGATGTAAAGAAGTGATGTACTTCCACCGGGCAGTAATCGATGTATCATAAACGGGGCGCATAGACTAGACTTATTTATTGTTATTGTTTACGTTGCCGCCGAAAGAAATGTTCCTTCATATAGTATATAAATGGCAGGTTGATGCTACACTATTTCTTTTGTTTCGTAATTTATAAATGCACATACTATCATCATTATCATCTGCAGAGGAGTCTGAAGTAGTAAGCAGTGCTCATTTAATACTAGTACTACCATAAAAAATGCCAATGTTAGTTATTTGTTGCACTGATCCCCGTTCCCAAAGCAGATAAGGTTCTCTGATCGTAGTAAAGCCGTGTTTTACACTAAAATTCGTGTGGATGTTTCGGAACTCGGCCAAATTTATGTAAATGGATATTTGTTTTTAAGAATAAACAAATTCTCTCTCGCTCTCTCTTTCATCTGTTTCGGCTTTTCCTTTTATTCTCACGGGGCCTCTGAGCGGGAGTGGACTTCCAAATATGAAGCTCATTACTAAAAACTTAGCAATCGCGCTTTATGAATTTAGGAATACAATCGATCAGGCAGTTGGAAAGGCTTCACGCGACACATAAAACGGACCATTTTGGTGCGTTAAGGTTTAACGAAGGAAAGGGCGCTTTCGCACGAAAGATACACAAGACGAAAGAACGGTCACATAGTTTCTATCCTCTCATCTCATTGCAATATATTTTCCCCACAGAAAATGTAAAACTGACCACCTTCAGAACTTGAAGCTGACCTGCAGGAAAACAAAAATACCCTGGCGTCACAACCGCATTGGTCATCTCTGCTGAAACAACACAGTGTTTGGAGAACTATATATATTAAAAAAAAAAACGCACCTATATTCTGCGCTTCGTTCAACCTAAATTTTCTCACTCTGGTTCACATATTCGAGCATTCGAATGTGCTGGATATATGTGGTCGGGATGCCAAATCATTCATACGCCAAAAGCATGTCCAAATCTTTCGAAATAAATTCACCATTTAATCAATCCTGAATCCGGTAACAGAGACCGTAAATATATTTTTATATTCTTTCAGCGTTTTCCCCCAAAAACATTTTAGTAACATCCAGGTCCTCAAATTCTCTCTACAATTTAAGAGTTCAGTTTTTCCATAAAGAAACGATGCAAATACTAGGGCACTACGATGACTCCGCTGACTATTATCGAATGACGAGGAGATGGTCTGCTTACGACAGAGGGACACTGTTTTAACAGAGTATGGGGAAGGCTGCCCCGCAGCTACACGGAAGAGGAAACAGCAGAGACTCTTCCTGGATTTTGTGACGTTACGGCAACCCAAGAAAATGTACCTTCATACATACTGCTACTCAGACACACTAGTAGCGCACACTAACCTCGATGGATGTAGATTAATTAAGCCAGCTTTGTGCTGACATGGGCTCACTAACCTCAAGAAATTGGCACTCAAGGCAGTAGAGAAAGTTCCCCATTGAAGTAAAGCTAATGGTTGATGGCCAATTCAGGTATCTCCAGACATTTATATAAATTATGGCTACCATCGTTGGGGTTGAAGGTCAACATCTCGAGAAGTTTTACCTAGAAAATAGATCTCTGGAGGCTTCTGGCATCTGAACATTCGAAATATATACCAAAGATCGTAAAAGTTTTTTGCCACCTGGATCATGTGTAAGACACTAGGGAGGCAGAAGCTGGGTGCCTTGGGTAACGCCCGAGTATTGTCAGTCAAAACCACTTGAGCAAAGTGTTGTTTTGCACAACAAATCGTCATTTGGAAGCATGGCACGTGAATTAGGTAATCAATGTTGGTTCTATTGGAGTTCACCTTCATATTCCACTGAACTGACCAACGATTGAACTGTAGACTCCGTTTCGCTCTGATGGACAGCGAAGAAGTGCAACAAGATGGAGTACACCACTTGAATACAGCGGAACCTTCGAGATTCTCATTCATCGCAGGAAACACATATATAGGTATATACTGACTTTCGCTTTTTTTGGGTTGCTGTTACATTTCATCATAACAAGGGACACTAAACAGATTTAAATTAGGATATGCCTCGCCTATCTACCGTACGACTAAACTTATGGCCCTGAAGAATATAAAAATATTTTCTAAATATATATCTCTGATATACTGATTATGTCTGAGTCGTGAATGCAAATTTCTCAGACATTTTCACATTAAAAAATTTTGGCAAAAATAACTGTTTGACTAAGTTGATACAGCTTGAATGCACTTTAAAAAAAAAGTTCATACATTTCAATTGTTATGCGAGAGGTTCACGTAGATATTTATATGTCTTGTATTTCATTGTCACTCAAAGGGAAAGGTTCATTATAGATTAAGATAAATTCATCTTCAGTTCACCCGTAAAGAACTATACTCTGTTTTTTTTTTCCATCTGTCCATCCGCCTGTGGTGTTTGCGCATGGTACCACTGCGTCCCGGGGTTTGAATAATATCCTATTTCGAATATTAACGGTGTATTTCGCATTCAGTAAATTATTAAAACACTTTTCAGTTGCAAATATACACCCATATATCTTTTTATTTACCTAAAACGTACACGTAGCGTAACTATTTAAAGCCCGGGAAAGCCCGAGACGCAGTGTTACCATGCGAAAACACCACAGGCGGATGGACAGATGGAAAAAAACAGAGTATAGGTAGGTATTTAGTTCTTTACTGGTGAACGAAAGATGCATTTATCTACATTTATAATAAACGTTTCCTTCCCTTTTAAGTTACAATGGAATGCAAGATATATAAATATATAAATATCATCCATGCTGTAAGTTCAACTTAGTTAAACAATTATTGTCTGGACAATTTGCATTCACTAGCCTTCACAAGCACGCACATGACTCAGACATAATCATTTTATCCGGAATATATATATATATTTGAGCCATTTAAGAAGAATAATTGAAGATTCATTGTCATCTGGGCCGGCAAATTATCGCTTGCGATTATCTCGGATGCTTTACCGCTTAATACCCTACGACAATAATTCACAGACACGCATTGCTCAAGATATCTCATAAACTCTATTGTTAGTGTCACTCGAATAATTAGTGCTGCTCCATTCTGTAATACGAAGAATGTTCTGAGCGCTAACTTGAAGTGATATAGAATTGACGCCAGAGGACCTATGAGAACATTGACACTAACAGGTGTGGAAGGAGGTTCAGTAAAAGGAACGAAAGGGGTTGCAGCTGGGGGCCGAAGGCACGCTGCAAAGAACCTCAATTAATGCCTACAGCGCACCGCATGATGTGCACTGACGGCACTACCCTCTTACGGGGAATATAGTTCCTAAAAGAAATCACAAGCTAAATGAATAAAAGAAGCTTTTAAACGTCACGACGTTATGTTTCTAGACCTAAAGTTGCCTTCTCCGCTTCACTCTGGGAAAGAGGACAAGAGACTCCCTTCCGAGGTAGCGGTACAAAAGGGATAAATATGCAGTGCAAGTGAAGGGGAAAAGGGAAGGAGTGTCTCCTCAGGCTGTACTACAGTGGAGACAGAATTCGAAAGGTTCTATGCTCAGGCTTCCCCCGCCCCCAGCCCCCCTGAAGGGAGAAGCTTCTCCTTTTTCCCGTTTTTCTTTCTTTTTTTGTCATCTCTTTTCTTGGTGACACTATTATTAAGATTAGTAGTGATGAATGTTTAATGACGTACTGATTTCTTGGTTCCGTGGTTCGCGTCCTTGAGCTGACGAATTTCTTAACCAAAAAATTCCCCTTCCGTTAACATATATGAAAATATATTAATTCCGAGGTAGAGCAAGTTAGATATTAAAGGACATTTGTAGCTTAATGCGTATATATGCATCACGGCGATGTGATAGACTCATATATACATATTTATCTATCTATATATAATATATGTAGTTGTGCAGTTGTATTCCACATAGGAAAAATGAAAAAAGGTATATCTCAGAAAATGCCCAACAGTTTCGTCCTCCAATGGACCTCTTCTTGGAGCGTTTATTAATAAACGCTCCAAGAAGAAGTCCATTGGAGGACGACTGTTGGGCATTTCTGAGATATACCTTTTTTCATTTTCCTATGTGGAATACAACTGCATTACTATATCTTCGTGCCTAAGAAGATTACCAGTACTATAAAATGTGTGTGTAAGTAACTTATTCTCCGATATTGAAAGATAAAGAGACTCAGTCATACACAAAAGCAGACAGAGCTAAGGAGAGAGAGAGAGAGAGAGAGAGAGAGAGAGAGAGAGAGAGAGAGAGAGAGATAGAGAGAGAGATTCAGCATCTCTGTTTATTTTCCTCTTGTTTTTCTTCCTCGGGAAAACGGTCGAAGTCTTTTCCTTTTTGTTTTCATTCAGAAGTGTAATTTGATTTCCTCTATCCCTGTTGCAGCTCGCGAAGGCTGCGGAATTTGCTTTCGAATATCACTAACTTTATTTTGTAGTTTTCTCTCGCTTTTCATAAATACTCCTGACGTGAGTTGCTTACGTTGTCCTCTACCATTTATACTCTTTCTTCCCTTTCTCTGTTCCTCCATCCACACCTATTAATGGAGTGGTAGGATTCCGACGCCTCTTGTACAGAGTAATGTTTGGCATGATTACAGTTGGCCACATCCAGGTTTTATACCGCTAGCATTTTTTTTTTTCGTTGATAACCGACGCACAGAGAAACGGACTGGCAATTAATGTATTCAACCGGCGCCTCTCTTTCTCTCTCTCTCTTCTGGGTCACAAGTTCACTGGTCGTTCGAACCGCTCAAATGAAGGAACAAACACCTTGTAACTTGATTTCCCTTCGCCTCTTTGTCATAGTGAAACAGACCCGATTGTTCCGTTCTTTTGCGTTCACGATCTAATGCTAAGGTTTCTTATATTCATTCACATTCAGTAGCGATTATCGTCTCTGACACGATTATAGACGTATAATAATAATACTATAGTCACAATGCAGGTGCATTTTCACCAAATAATTTCACGTCACAGCATATCTTTTCGTTATTAAAATAAATATTTTATATCCATAAGCTTTTCAAATAAAAGGCGAATTTCCCTAAATAAAAGCCAGAAGTCAGGCAAAAAGCCTGCAGTAACAAATTGTTCGAAGAAAATAGAAGTTTTCATGGAGTCGGAGAAAGTCTCTTGTAATAAGCTATCGTTTCTGCCTTTCCCTGATTTGCCTGTCCCGTGCACACCCAAAGGCCTAATCTGATTACTTTTTGGCAACAGAGTCCGGATGTTGGGAAGTAAGTAAGCAAGCAAGGACACGTACCGCCGATTCAGCTATTAAATTATCGCCAGGAAAATATAAGAGAGAGAGAGAGAGAGAGAGAGAGAGAGAGAGAGAGAGATTAACATCGTTCGGTATAGCTTATGCAGATACGCCGTTAAAGGGTCGTATCCCGCAGGCATTAAACATCGCGTTTCCCCTTAAATAAAAACTATTCATTCTAACTCCCTCTTGATATTTACGCACACATAAGCGGCCCCGCACATGCACGCACACACACACACAAACCCCGGGCTTGTCACTTCCTTTTCCGCCCTGATTATGACCTACCACAGTCTTCTAATTCCCAGGTGCATATTGAATATAAATCATTACACATTCTAACATACCTAATCTATATTGGAATGCACACAGCCAGTACGTCATTTATATTGCTGATAAGATCGTTCTCCTCCGAGTAGGACAGTTACTTGAAAAGAAAGTACCTTAGCCAATTGTATTCACAAGAGTACGACCTCTACACAAAATATCCCGACGGAATAAATGACAGAAGAGATGGTTTTGGCAAGAAATTCTATTATATTTTACTTGCAGGAATGACAATCACAGAAGTGAATATACTCTGATATTATTCTGATAGTGCAAAAGCAAACATAATGGCCAACCGAATGTCCTGATCGAGCGCAGGCCAGAAGAAATGATCAAGGATATACCGAACACAAGATTTGAGGCGCCAATGAAACCATAAATAAGTAGAATGCATAAAATTGTTTTGGAAAAGACCTGAAACAGCAGCACTCGCGAAACCAAATGAAGAATTATAGTAAATATAATTCAACGTTACAAACTGGAACGGAAGGAACGAAAATGACTGACATGAAATGAGAATGTCAGAGTGGGCGCGTCAGGGTCCTTTCCCGCGCAGTAATGTTATTCAATTAGGGGGAATTTAGCCGAAATACAGCAGCCTACTGACGAGTGCCATTCCATCCCTCAAATGCGAAATCACCATATTCAACAATATATTCATCGCCGTCATCTACCATACACACTTTTAGGATGGAAAGCTTGAAAATTTTTCGCTGTGAAAACTCGTACCAATATTCAGCTGACATAGTCAGTGCATTTTGAAAATGAAAATTATATATAAATCAAGCCCTTATATCATATCAAGTATGTAGGAGCAATGATGGGAGCAGAAACATTAAATGGAATTATGCCTCACCTATAAACACACACACACACGATTGTTAGGTCTTGGTCATCAAAAAAATAAAAAAATAAATAAAAATGCGCCGAAGAAACCTTTTTGTACACCGCATAATGCTGTATGAAACTTTCACTTACGGCCCATGAATCTCTCAGCTGCGATCCATGAAATTTTCAGCACCTATTGCGGTGTCAGACGCACGATCATGGGAAATTTAACTTTAAATAAAATTTTAAAAACTACTATAATTTGTAGGTTTGATGATTGGACGATGGATGATCAACATACCAACTCGTAGCTCTCTAGTCTCAGTGGTTTTTAAGACTGAAAAATTGTGGAGCGACAAACTAACAAAAACCACCTCAATAGTTTTCTGTAAGAGAAAACTATACTAAGCTTTCATTACAAAGGTATAAAATGTCTTCCGTCACGAACGAGAACCAAACGAAAGAAACGGGAGGGAGAGAAAGAAAGAAAGAAAGAAAGGAAGAACCAGAAGCAAGCGAAAGGAATGCTGTGCGTGATTCGTGTGACCCAATCTTCTTAGTATTTTCCCGGACTCGATGGTGTAACCTACCCAGTCTGATTACTATAGGCTGATGACCGCTGACTGACTCCCACTGACGTCGAAAGGAGAGAATTCCTTTGCCAAGGGAAGATGTTGCTTATGAAAATGAGACTCTTGTCTTGAAACTATCTTTTTTCGCAAAATTTTCAGCTGATCATTACATCATATGCGAATTTCTTGTTTTTTACAATGTTTGATTTCCGGCCTTAATGGGAGAGCAGAGTTCTTCGCTGAATCGCTTAGGTCCTAAAGCCCTGCTCATTCTGCTTCAGCTTGAACCATTTTTACCGGGTTATAGGCCCACTTAGTGGGTAGAAATATCCGAAACCGTAGAGTTAACCCCAGTTTGTGCTGTTCCCCATACAGAAACTGTAGCAACATACGAAAAGACTTTTACTGCATTTAATAGGGATTACTCTTGAAAATAACGAGAGAGAGAGAGAGAGAGAGAGAGAGAGAGAGAGAGAGAGAGAGAGAGAGAGAGAGCATAGAACTTAAAAAAAAGGCCAAGTCATTCGGGTTCGGCGTGTGTCAGAGCCTCACTCAAACCCATCAAGAGAAGGGATCCGCCACGTCCTGAAACACTAGGAGCATTCTTTTGTTAAGCGACGTGCTAAAAAAACTGAATGTTTTCGGATGAAAAGATATAATGTTTTTTCCTTTGTGCCACCTGGCAATTTACCATAACAACACTCGTTCGAAAGAAACCTTTGTTTTCCTTTCAGTTTTCCGGGGCAAGCGACGCTATATTTTCATGTAGAAAGGCCATGAAGAAATTCATTTAAATTTACCTCCCCTTGACCCTCTAATACCAGTGATTGGGCCAAAACTTAGCAAGTCATCTGACCGAATGCATATAACTGTACTAATTTAGTAAGCAACTAAGGCTTAGTAGGCTGCTAAATCCTTAGTATCCAACTATGTAGCAGCCACCTAAATTGGTATTCATAAAACCTTGTTAGCTAGTTGCCTGTTAGTTAGCATTTTCCTGACTTTAGTATTCATTATTCCTTCCATATGGGGAGCCCTTACTTGAATGAGGTAGGGGATTTGTTTGTAGCACATATCTGCAGCAAGAAAATCCAACTATTCGCAAGAAGAGTTTACCCTTGGTTGATAAATACATAGAGTTAATACAAACAGAAAAATGAAGGGAGGCATAGGATTCAGTGCTAGCCCAATATCGAGCTCGATTTCCGCATGTCGAGACAATGATGGAGGACTTAAAAAATAAAATTCCGTTTTTAAAAAGCGAATCTAAAGACTACTTAATGTAAGCAAAGAAAAGTAAGAAGTTGACAGGAGGCGGCAAACCTAATGAACCCAATGCTGCTCAGCAAAAGATCCTCGATTTGTGTGATAGGGGGAGGAGACCATCCGCTCTACAGGTATGACTGGAGGAACAGAATCGGCTACTGGGGAATCAGTCCACTAAGATGTGGAAGTGTCTTATCTTGATGATTATGATGGTGAGCAAATTAGATAAACATTATAAACATGCAATGCGCATGTTTATAATGTATACGTTTTCGGCATGTTTATAATGTAAAGATTACTCTTTTTCTTCATTGCGGTTTTATGGTATTAAATAGAGATGGATTCTAATATGTGGCCAACAGGGATATCTGGTGCAGCCACAATTATAAGTAGTACTGGATATCAAATGATACAATATATAAGAGCAATGAACTTTTCATATGATTCAAATGATAAAGTTAATTTGATATACTGTCTTCTTTCAGCCTCTGCCAAATAGGTTTATTGGCGATATTTCATTTAGTCAAATGAACTAATGACACACAACTGTTTCTGTGGCAAGTGTCCAGCAAATTTAGCTGAACGCTAAGAAGTTGGAGCAGCCCTTGATCAACGCTAACTTCGTAAGGAACTTCCCAAGGCAACCTACTCTTAGTGGGGTTTTATGAATATATACTAATATTTAGAACGCAACTAACTACTTTAGTAACCAACTCACTCCCGATTTAGTTACCAACTAGGCTTAGCAGGGTTTATTGACTTTGTGCCACGGTTTCAACTTAATGGGCTATTCTTGGCGGCGTTACTAACACTCCCAGAGTAAATAACTAAACCGTATAGCAAGGGTTCTCAGCGTTTTACTTTCGGAGCCCGAATGAATTGTCCAGCATTTGTGCATGCTCCATACCCACGTCTGTCATTCTTAATACAAACAAGTTTTTACATGTCAAAGTTGCAAAACAATAAAAAGTGTCACAAGTTTATGACCTCACAGATAGTAGAAAGCTCCACGCACCTATTTTCATCACAAGACAACGAAAAGTGCTTCTTGCCTAATATCTTCGCTATACGCTGCTCAAAATTTCAGTCGGTTGTCTTCGTTACATGATCCTGACCCGCAATAGTTGTCTAACATTCTAATTACAAGTATATATAATAAAACTTTACAAAATAACCTGAGGTATATGTCTGTGGTTTAATTCTAAACTGCCGGGTAATAGCGATTAAGTAATTTTTTTAAATTTCATTAACTTCCAAATGATGCTAAGCAGCAGTATTACCGAAAATTTTTATTTATTTCGTTACAATTCACACAAGTTTAATTTTTGCTCCCGTTAACAAATGTTACATTTTCTACTGGGAAAATAGTTGCTTTCAAAAGCGCAAAGCTGCTCTCTTTCAATTTCTTATTTACATAAAATGTGAATGAAATGTGCACGAACTTTTAAAAGTCATTAAGTCTGGCAATCTTAGGAATCAGCAAAACTTGTGGAAAGCGAAGGCAACTTTTGACCTTAGGTGGGTCTAAGGAGGCTGGTTGGCTTTTTATAAGTTTGTGTAATTACAGTTACCTTAGTCAAGTTTGCTTTTGAAGAGAAAAAGAAACTTTAAATCTTTTTAAAGAAAATTTCCCATTGTTGCCAAAAACTCCTGAGGAAACAGTCAATTCTAATCAGAGGGGAGCAAAAGGGTTTCTCGTAATAAATGGTCGAGTGTATTCTAACCGCTTCGAAGGCGTGTCAAGAGTGCATTAAAGGCCAACTTCAACTGGAGTTCTTTTGCGGTCCTCACAGACTGCTCCTGTGGGCACTGCTGAAAACGCAAGGAGCATGAAAGACATTTTCATTTTCAAAACCCTACTGTAATGACTTCAAGCAATATCCCTTAAGCGCATCGGGATCACAGACCGCCGTTTGAAATAATTTTCTAATTAAGAAAATATTTACGGATGAACTGCTCATAAAACATAGCAGATCTAACCTGTTACCATCACCATCATCATCAGCCTCTTTTGCTTCAGCTATAATTTGTCTAATTTCGGATACGTTTATAAATACATAGCCATTTATATGCGCATACTTCTAGAATATAACAACTCAAAACTGCTAAGGATTGCCGATTTTTTTTTTCTACATTATTTCTCGGCACTCAAGTTGAGATTTCTCCCTGTCTGTCTTATCGGAAAATATGCCAGCCAGTAAGTTACATGATGCTTCTTTCGTGTTATCATTCACGCACTTCTAATGAATAATATGGTGACTGTTTCCAAATGCATAACTCCATTCTTTTGACACAGCGAATTAACAACGAAAGCTCCCACCAACGTCTAAGAATAGGAATCTCTTCTGCTTCTTCTAAAACAGATCTAATTCTGGTGTTGTAACCTGATTCCCCGAGAACTAACTTGCGCTAATGATGCTTGAAAAATGTCGTTAATGCAGAACGTAACTGAATCGCCAAAGACTCGGTCTGTGGAAGGGAGAAATTGCGACTTCAAAGCGAACGAGCCCAGGGCTCAGCGATCAAGTTTGCTAACGAGTCCACTAACTTGGGCTCACGGCTGATGATGATGCCGGCATGTTTACGGGAGTTCGGGGTTGTTAAAGGCTCAAAACTACACCAAGATTCTTCCCGCCAGGAACACCAGAGAGTGATCATTTGTTCTACGCGTCACGGCGACGGCTCAAATTTCTTCCTCTCTTCTTTTCTGCAGTTGTCTCACTTGCAAGATTATTAACGAATCAACGAGAGTATCTGGATTCATATCTTTCTTTGGAGAACATAATATGAATTCAATCAATCCCTTTGCTGGATTGCTCATATCGTTTCATTACCATAAACACTGGGTCCCACCTTCTTTTCCTTATAGGTAACCAAGAGCATTCTCCACAAGCACCCATTCATATGGGGTCTTCTTTCACTGTCTATAAAACTGAAGAAGACTCCCGTCATATTCACCTTCTGTCTTTAGAAAGCCTTCGTTCCTCCTCCTCTGAGAATGACTAGCGACTTGATCTCATATAAATATTCTGTGCATGAATTAAAAATCACACACTTCGCACAAGGCATCAGTTAGTGCATCACGACCGCCGCACGGAGAAAGGAACAAAACGAACGCCGTTAACAGAACAAAATAACAAAGGTTAGCCGAATTACGAGCAAATCCTCGCATTTGCCGAATACGGCACATCTTTTCGGGTGGGATGAAATTTGATAATTCTGCGCTGCGTCCTTCGGCTTTAAACTGCACCGGCAATAATAGTTCTTAAACGTGCCGTTATAAATGGTTGGGACAGACGCCCACCGCACCGCCCTCCCAGCTGGTCGCAAGGGATCACGGACAGCCAGGACATCGGGATAACCCCATTGTTCGATCCATCGCCGGATGAGTTTCGAAATGGTTCGTCGCACAGGTCGCTTCTGGCGCTACGAACGCCAAGCAAGGGCTATTGTCATTGTACTTTGGGAGGTCGTGGAATAAATATGGTGGCAGTTGCATCGGTTTGCCGTTAGAGTCTGAATTTGTATGGTAAGAAGCAGGAACATCAAGATCAAAAACTAGTTATCATTAAAACGTTAGATGTAAATACTACAGCAACATAGAAAAATTATCGTACAATCTATTGACCTTATCGTTAATATGAGAAATAGATCTCAGCAAAGTCAAAACACTTTCATGAAATAAATGTAGCTACATTTTGAACAATTCCATAAATTATTCCTAAAACTATACTGTCATATCCAATACATGAAACAGTGGATCTTGCAGAACACTGCTTTTCTTCCATGTACAAATCAGGATTTTCACGATATAGCTATTAAGTGTAATTAGGCTACAAACAATCGCCGAAGGAACTGGCGACTGTGCCTGCAGTGATTTAAGGCTAACAGTTTATTCCCTGTCAGCCAACGGTCCCTCTTATACGTCTTCATAAGACTAAAACGTCAGAAAATTCACTTAATTTATTTCTGCATATTCTTACCAGCGCAAAGTGAACACAAAAAAATAATTAAAACAACGCTGATCTAGTTAGTTTTCAAAAGGTTCTTATAATAGAATTATGCTATTCGAGATCTAAAAAGAATTCTGTAACCTCAATCATCGACATATATATATATATGTATATATATATATAATAAGATATATATATATATATATAAATATATATATATATATATAATCTATAATATATATATATATATATATGATATTAAAGAGAGAGAGAGAGAGAGAGATACCACATAGTCCTCATTACTATGCTAAACTCGTCAGTCTCTCGTTGAAGCAGTGATATCTAGTTTATAACGGAAGGAACGCAACGCTCTCTATACCTGAGGGAGTGTTACTTCCCTCGATAGACCCTGGATTTGAAAAGTGATCGGTACCACTTTCTAAAATTAAAACTAGACCGTGCAGTAAATCTCTTCTCGCAAAACGAAAGTCAGTCAGCGCTATCAAAATGTTCATATAAGCGCTAATCCTCTTTTAATTAAGTTTCTCTGAATGGAGTTGTTCGCCACTTACGCTGTGCAACTGGTTTCAGAGTTCTAAGCTACAGACTACCCACACGAGTTGTCACGCCAGGGAACACAGTTAAATTTCAAGTCTTCAAAATGAACATTACGACTATATATATATATATATATATATATATATATATATATATATATATATATAATATATATATATATATATAATCCGTAAAGTTTCCAGTTTCGTAGGAATGGCACAGCTAGCTACATATTTTTCAAGACCCAGTAATCACCGTTTTATTGATTTCGTGCAGGGCGTGTATTTTTGATGACAGAGCACGCAAATACAACAGAATTCATGAATAGATTTTGCAGTAAACAAACAATGTAAATGGTTTGAACTGCATATTTACAGTCGACCTTCCCTATTCCCAACACATTAAAAGGAAACCTGTTGCAGTCACGTTCGCATTTGGTTTAGCCATGTAGCTGTGATTTTTGACGAATATAAAAAGTTTTAACCTGTCCTGTGACAGTTAGCCCAGTAGAAACTTTGGTTTGGAATTCTAGGAAAAATGTCCATCACCTTCCTGACAGTTTTGATATTTGCGTATTGCTTTTTCTTGTTTCCCTTCTAGATTGACTCGAAAAAAAAATGGCTTAAAAATAACTGTTGGGGACAGTTCACCGTCAAATATGAACTTAATTCTTTGAGAACTCCGACACAGAAAACGGACTAAAACGGCGAGTCCCACTCGTTCAAGGGGAGACGCGTTCAATGAAGACCAGTGGTACTGCAATGCACTTAAATATTACAGGTACATTAGAAGCATCTAAGCATAGCCACCATGCTACAAAGATACCAGAATGGACTTATTAAAAGGGTTTTCTAACTTAAGCATTTACAGGGAAACTGTTGTACTACACCTAACCTCAACTTCATTTGCTTTCGTTTCAACATGAAACACACACGTTTGCTTACTTCTGCATTTTTCATCTACATTTAGCGGATATCACCTTAATACAGGTCTTTTTTCTCTTGAATTCTTCGGACAAGGAAGTCAGAAAATATATCATAGTAGACACTATTCATTGAGATGATTTTTTCATGAGCCTTTGTCTTTTTTCTTTTTTTTTTCTGTCCTTAACAAAAATGGTTGAGCTTCTGCACAACTTGGAATGGTTTGGCTAAAGTAATGTCATTATTACTTCCCCTTATTCTATCGGGATGTTCATTTCATTCGCTCGCACGTTTATATAAATATTTGTAATCAATTAACTGCCTAATTCGTGATTACAAAATACATAATTGCAATTGTGGTTTTTTATCCGATTTTATATTTTCATAAAACATATTCAACCTTCCACCTAACATGAACTCTTTAAAATATTTTTTAATGTGTCATTTTAAACAACAATAAACTATAAAGTTATCAAATAACCACATTTTCAGTTCTACGTTATAACCTTAAAGCTGTATAGCCCTTATATCGTCTTTGAAAAATCTAAGTACCTAACCAGATCACCCACAGTAAAAAATCAAATCTCAAATGCTCAATAACCTACCTTATCATCTGATGACACTATCCAAAAGAAAATGAAGATCTCTGGCATATTCAGGCTATTTCTCTACTTGAGTCTTGCTCATCACTTCAAATCATCTTCCAGCTAAATACAAGGCAGGACGAGCTAATAATATTTGACAGCTCTCTCTACATAATTTTGAACACAGTAAGGATTTACCAAAGTTATATGTATCCCACCTCGTTCGAATTTGCTATGCAAAAACCTCATATCACATGGGGTCTCTTACCAAGAAATCCATTCCGAGAATGATAATGCAAGTCAGTGACTGAATTAGGTTGTTCATATGTTCTCCTAATTACGTTGTACCGTTGAGGATATCCAAAGGCGGTGAAGCTCCCCCACCCACCAGGTCAGGGAACGGTACCCTAGGCTGGTTAGGAGGCTAAAGGATGGTTAGGTTGGGATACATCCTTCACGTCATTGGAAATAGGCCAATCATGAGCAACTTTTCTGCAGTTTTACAATAGGTTTTGTTATTATACATAAAAACTGTCGGAATGCTCTATCATTTTTGCATTCCACTTAATGCCGGTAGGTACTTATATTCAAACTATCACACTAATACAAACTTGTTCTTTGATTTCCTTTACAAGATGTTACAGTTGGTTCCTCCAATGAACAAGTAAGATATTGGGAACTTCACATGCTAAAAGCTTTCAACCGACCTACAATTTCCTGTGCATACCTAGATTTTGCAAGTCAATAGCATTAGCTATACCGTTCATGGTATGATTTAGCAGTTGCAAACACTGGTGCACCTTTGAAAGTGATAATAATATTGCAAACGGTATTATCCTTTCCATATAAATACGTATTGTTTCCATCAAGTCAGGAGCATAAGTTATCACCAGAAAAGGCCCTTAATCAGTCGGCTGACTGATGGAATATTGCACCGTCCATTCTTTTGACACTGGCTACTGGGTCTTCATGCACCTACAAGATTCGAAACATGCTCTTGGTTACTCTTCTTCAATATTATGAGTTATTTCATTCCTAGCAATAACCTTTTGTTTACTACAAACTGTCAGTGTACCTTCAGCCAACGTATGCTTTTAAATTTTTCATGGCGGACTTAAAATTTTCTAAGCCCACATTCATTTGGTACTAGACAGTTTTGGTAGCCTGGCAAAGATTATTCAGGAAAACACGCTTTATGGCCGAATCAGCCACCAATATTATATCATCGACAAGAGATTCGATATCGCCACATGAAAACGCTCATTGAATGTGTACGGAAGTGTCCACAAAATGCGAACAACAAGAATCCAACACTTTCCACACAAACACTGCGTGACTGCAGACCCCCCATAAACGTTAGGCCAACAAGCGACTCTCCAACTGTAGTGTTAAGCTTTCAGCGACATTTCAAACATCGCTGATCTTTTGCGTTTTTCTCCACAAATGAGTATTTATGTTTTTAAAATATACATAAACGCTTATATATTAACTTCATATTAACGAGTAAACGAACATACCTTTTTATGTTTTTCTAATTTCTCAAAATGAACTACTACCGAGTTTTAAAACCAACTCTTCGAAATGTTGAAGACGCTGATAGATGCCATCTTATTTTCATCATCATCTCATAACTTAACTAGTTCGATGTTGGTTAGTAGCTTGAAGTAATTCCTATACGACAATTACTGGCACCATCACCCTAGCAGTACTAGTAAGAAAAATCTTATTACTTTTCATTAAACGACCCAATCATTTTGGTTAGAATTCGATGGTGACCAGACGTCCCTGGAGTCCCCGTTTTCAGTGACCTGTCCCCGGCTACTGCTGTCCCCGGAAATATCCCCGGTTTCCACTGTGACTGAAAGATCCGAAATTGGAATACATGAAAAAAAAAAAAAAAAAAAAAAAAAAAAACTAAAATCGGTTCAGTCTCTATCATGAAGGCCCTGCTAACAGTGAAGACCAACTTCAACCTGCAATGCCAGGATTTTATGGAGAAGCTGACCAAAAACAAACCTATTGTTAAAAAGATACTCCTCTGAGAAATACACACATTAATGCATTGGTCAGTATTTCAAATCCAAACACAGTCCCTTTTGATTATGATCATTATGACCTCTTATTTTCACTATTTTAGAATGCCAGGAATATGGAGAAGTGTCTGGCAGATACCAATTTTATGCAGCTGATTCTATGAGTGTTCTTGATCTCAGCTACATTGATCAGAGAAAAAACTCATTGTTAATCAATTGAATTTTTATCAATTCCTTTGCAATTTAGGATAAATAGGGTAAGAGAAACTTTTGAATGCTGCTTTGTGAATGGTAAGGGCTGCAGTGTCCCCGTTTTAGTTTTTCAACGACAAAAACACGTCATGTTTTGGAGATTTTTACGCCTCTGAACCGAAAATGTCCCCGGATTTTGTCTCAGAAATCTGGTCACCTTAATGTATATAAAATGTACCCGGTGATCAAAGCAACAACTTCTGATTTCGCCTGCAAAGAGGGAAAACTTTGCGTCTTCCTTTCCAAAGAGTGTTTATGGTTGTCGAAGATATAGTTAAGAGGACGAAGAGGAGCACTCATAAAATTCCACACCATTCTGAAATAACTGTTTGAAAATAGAATAAAAGGCGTGTTATGGATGATATGCATAGATAAGAAAGCATATGTTCTGTTATTCACGTATACAGTATTTCCGCGTAGACAAGTGACAACAGACAGAATAACTCATTCCCGGGAACGGGACAGTGATACAACTGATTCTTAATTTTCTTTTACCAAATAGATTCTATGGCATCCCGACAGATGACATTGTGTGTATAAAACTTATGTGAGAGTCGTCATTCCTGACTCCATCTGAATAAATGCATTTGACAAAATATGGTGTAAATCAATCTATCATCATAGACAACAGTGATTTAATGATTCATGTGTTTACTACACTTATTTCCCTGAAGCTCTGTTTACAAATTAAATATTTCAGCATTCATTGATGGCTGAATAACCACTAAAATAAAAGAATGCTCTTGATATATGTCTTTCAAGTAAATTACATCAGGAAAGTAAAATTCTGCAAATCTATTTTCACTCAAATACATTTCCATTCCAATTCACATACGTGAAAAACCTTATTTCAATGCTAATGTGATTATGCTCCTTTAAAAAATGCACCTGAGACTCTACTACAAAGCTGAAAGAGCTGTATCTTTTATTTCTGATTATTCTTAGATTACACAAACAATTCTTCTTCCGGGGACAGGTTCGCAGTGGAGTTTCCCTGGTCCTGGCTGTACTCGTTCTGGTATCCTGCGTCTCCGCCCAGCTCAACTTCTCCCCAGGATGGGGCAAGAGGGCAGCAGCAGCTGGAGTCGGTACCGGAAGCGAAGCCCAACTTCACTCGGCGTCAGGACTAGCACTCCCTGGCACTTCCGTCACCAGAGGGGACAACTGTGCTTCCATGCAGATCTCCACCGTCATGCACATTTACAGGCTCATCAAGGTAAGGGAAAATCATCCCCATGTTTTACAATCATTTTTATCTAAGTAGGGGGCTAGTGCAGTCAATGCACCTCATGCAATGCACTGTAGGCATTACTAAAGTTCTTCGCAGCGTCACTTCGGACCCTATCTGCAACCCCTTTCGTTCCTTTTACTGTACATCCGTTAAATATTCTCTCTTCCATTTACTTTCCACCTTACCCTAACAACTGATCCTGTTACACCTTTCAAACCTCTACTGTCTTCCGTTTCAGGGCTGAATGACTTAGGTCCCAGCGCTTGGACAGCTGCCTTAATTCTATATTTATATATAATAATTTTGTCGTAGTCAAACATAGCTCACTAAAGAGCGGATTTGAGTGATATATACTAAATCATCGGCGAAGACAAAGTCTGATTTGTCAGTAGACGCATAGTATGTTACACAGTGGTAGCTATAGACGGCTCTCGGCTCAAGTTTGCTTGCCTTTTAGTTCACTCTCTCCCAGCCTCATTCCTGCCTGCCATTCCACATGACTGCAAATGGCTGCCACCGTTCACTAGAGTCAAATAAGAGCACAGGGCTAGCTAACTCATAATCATTCTTACTTAAGCACATAATTACTCCCATAAGAAACGGCTGCAGCTTTCTCCTACTAACTCTCTTGTCCTGCATGAGATTAAATATAACCTAAGGGCAAAAGAAGGAACTTACAGAAAAGCAAATTGAATAAAATTATTTTTAGATTACTACCACTTTACCCTCAAAATTCTTGAAGGGAAATCGATACTGAAGATTCTAATCAATGTAAATGATCAAATCAGGCAGGATATTTCTTTTGATAGAAAGAAGGAAGCTCGTTGAATATAAGATTTCGTGTGGTCAAGTGTTTTTTTTTTTTATTCTATACAAGCACTGATGTAAAAAAAAATACGTTTTAATCTCCTTTGTCATTTTTCTTTCAGAGGGAAGCTTCTCGATTGGTCCAGTGCCAAGACGAAGAATACCTGGCTTAAGTCTCCAGTGGTCCATCTCTTCTTCACCGTACATGTAACAACATGTCTAACATCCCTTTTCAAAACAAAGTCCTGTGATTCAATCATTGCGTTAATGAACCATTTTTCGTGAGATATCTTTGTAGAGACGTATCTTGAGATCCAACTATACACTCACATATATAAATACAATCACATCATTTGTTTCTTCTCACTTATATCAGTGTACTTACTCTAAGACTTAAGTGTAGACAAAGCGTGGCCAGTCGGAAGGATGATCATCAGGCCCGCGCAATTCGTGCTTCCTTTGAACATGATTCCCTTCTGTCTCTGTTGGTTCACTCTCAGTTTGAAGTCTTTCTCGTAGTCTCATCTCTACCGGTTGCTTTTCCGCTTTTTCTCTTTATGTTTTCCGGTTCTTAACTTTTATCATTTCTCTCTGTATCATTTGAAATTATTTCTCCATTTTCCACAGTTCCATCTTCCCTTCTCTAACATCACATTCTTTTTTCAGTGACTTATCTTTCGTGTTCTGCTTCTTGAAAAGGAAGAAATCTTCGCAACCTTCTTTGCTCCGCTTCATTTCCTTCCAGAATTTTTTTACAAGATTGTCCACAGAACTACATCTACTTGCGTGGTCCCTGTCTACAACCATACTTCATTCACATAATTCTCAATGTTCCTTTCTGAAACCTGAGGGCTGGAAGTTATCGATGACAGATGTTGCAGTTGAATATAAGATTTCATGTGGCCAAAAGTGTTTTCTTTTATTCCATACAACCACTGGTGTAAAATAAAAAATGTTAGAGTTGCTAGTTAGCAGTTCAATGTTTCTCTCTCTCTCTCTCTCTCTCTCTCTCTCTCTCTCTCTCTCTCTCTCTCTCTCTCTCTTCCAAATATCTGCAGAACTTCTCTGATAGTCACAACAGACGTAAAGTTACCTGAATATCGATTGACTGATTTCAAAGATAACAAATATAGTGCACATCCTGTCCAGAGGTTTATTACGCTGTTTGCACTTTCAAAATTGAGTTTGAATCTTTCGGCAGAGTAATTAATTCTTTAACATGTCTAGTTAAAGCAGCAGACGCGAAATTCACTAAATACCTGCCAGACCCAATGGCTGGGAAAAGCTTGCCCTCTTGAATAGCATTACGGAATTAGTGACCTCGCCATTGTATTAGTTATAATTACAAAACCTGTTAGCAAGAAAATATTGATGATAATTACTGTCCAGTAGATGAAGCCTATTCATATGGAAAAAGCCCACAGGGGCCATTGACCTTAAATTCAAGCTTCCAAAGAATATGGTGCTCATTATAGGAAGAAGCAAGAGGAAGTAAATGGAAATACAGAAAGAAGAGATCTCACTGATTAAGAAAGAAAAAAAGATTAGTAAATGGATAAAAATGTATTAGAATGCAAGAAGCATAGTATTATGGTAGTAATGCATTGATTTTCGTTTCAACTTCTGAGGTCCCAACTCCACTACAGCCTCTTGGAGGCTGTTCCACAGTCCAACGATGTTAGGAATAAAGGACCTCTGGAGCTGAGAGGTTCGACAGCGAGGCATATTTACGGCATATTGGTGCTGCTTTTCAGCGAATCTAGTTGCTCTCGGCAGATAAAGGGGATCAGGGAAAAATTGTGAATGTGACTGATCTCTGTTGAAATACCCCTTATGAAAAAATTATAAACAAGAGATCCTCCGTCGATGGTCCAAGTCATTGTTGCCACTATGAGGAAACAGAAACCAACAACCACGAACCACTCCATCTAAAGCAGATAAATGAAGTTGTTTCTTGTCAAGTTGTTGTAGAAAAAAAATACCATTGATAACAAAACAGAAAGCTTTATGCTCTAAAACTGGGGTGCATGGAAACACTGTACCAATAGTTTAGATCAAACAACAAGGAAATCAATCCATTAGTTACCCATGAATTACCAAGGTGTATGAAACGATTTGTTCATCTACTTTACAGTCGTTTGGCATGAAACTGTCACTTCAAATTATTAGTTTCTAAATTAAATTTATTAGACTTTAAATGAAATTGGATGTCAAACAGTCATCCATTGCCCATTCAACTGGATAGCAAGATGTTATCCCTTACAATGAAACTAGTGCAAAGATGGCGCTCAAACAAGATAGCTAAAACTATTTTTTACCCTTGACATTGGATTTCAAGCTATAAACTATCTATTATCCATTGGATAAAGGGGTATAAAAGCTAGCTGTCATTACCCATAAGTTAGGTGACAATAACGTTATAAATTAGATGTAAGTCCAGCGGGCAGAAAGCTCTCCATTGGTTCTAATTTCCAGGGATAAGGAAATGACTCATGGCTGGTGAAGTTGGTTGGTGAATAATGGTTTGAAACAGGGTATATAAAGATTCAGGGGAAAGGAGATGAAGAAAGGAGGAGCCATGGTAAAGAAATTACTTAGAAAGACTTAGATATATAAAGATGACAAAAAGAAAAGATTTTGAAAGATTAATAAAAAAATGAGATGTGAGAATAAATCTAGAAACACTTGGAGATGAGAATAAAAGAGAGAAATGTGAAGAAAGAAAATCAAAGGATAAACAACGAGACCAGGACGTACTGGAATGTAT
The DNA here is from genome assembly GCF_015104395.2 of Macrobrachium nipponense. Lineage (NCBI taxonomy): Eukaryota > Metazoa > Arthropoda > Malacostraca > Decapoda > Palaemonidae > Macrobrachium > Macrobrachium nipponense. The sequence goes on along the minus strand of NC_061102.1, from coordinate 41,944,731 downwards.
CTGAATTGGATAGAAAACTTAAATTCTCGAAAACGGAAAGAATTTGAATGACGTTCTACAACAAACTGAGAATAACAGAATTCCCAGGGAAGACCGAATAAACGACCTTGAAAAGGATATGGAATGACTTTGAGAACAAACGAAAGAGAAAGAGAATAATACTAAAAGTCTAGAGAGAGAAAATGTCAAGAAAAACATGAAAATCAGTCGAATAAAAAGAGAATATGAAGCCCTAGCAGAGGAGACACAAATGACTGAAGCTGAATTGGAAAGAATGATCTGTGGTTCGTAGAAGCAGGTAGAAACCCCCGTGAAGGGGAAAGAGAGGAGTTGCGAAAAGAAAACCACATCCCTGATGCAAAGGAAGTACTAGAGACTTGATTTTTTTTTTAAATGGGACAATATCTGGGAATAAAAGAAAAAAGGGTACACTGAAAGAGAGATGAAATTTTTGCAGAAGGGAAACGGACGGTTAATGAAGAATCGAAAGAGAAGGACAATAGACAGTGTAATCAGGCCTGATAACTGAGTAAAATAACAGCATAGAGAAGTAGATGGATAAGAAAGACTGAAAAAATAAATCTGAGAAATGACTGACTAGATAATGTGGTAGAAAGACAAATTGAAATTTATGGTGCTGCAAAAAATAAGGCGAATGAGATAAAGAATAAAAGGGACATATACGAATTCAAATATGCCTAATTTTGGTTTCGTAGAAATGCCGTAAAGAATTCTTAGGTTCAGTTTTAGAGCTTTTAGGATAGGTAATCCCACATAATTTAATTTAGAAATGTTTTAAAACGAAATGGTTTCTCAAAGTTAGCTCAGCCACCGTGGTCCATAAACGATGTATTCAAGAAATCTAGTAAAATTTACGCTCGCAATCAAACAAGTGGATGGATACAGAAAAGAAAACTAACGCAAAATTCCCCTACATAACAGGGTTTCAGGAACACCCAGTATCCTCAAGGAGGAAGATTATGAATTTGTGATCCATTTCAACACCATTAGGAGTGCCATATGCAAGAATAAAACTGTAGAATGATGACAACTAAAACGCAGAGGTATACTTATAAAGTGCAAGAAATATAACCTCTCTTTTCTCGGAGAAACAGATAGGAATTTGTAAACAACTTTTTTTCAGGAGAGAGAAAAATGATAAGAACAAACGATAGGAATAATGCTTTACTAGTTTCAGTGTTTGTTAATCCAAAAATAATATTCAAGATCAATAATATGAAAAGAGGGAGAGGTGCGGGAGGGGCAATGAATTAGCTCTATGCCCACCTCGATCTACCCGAAATCTGTCTTACTGGAAACTAGCCTTGGGTGTGGTTAGAGAAGCAAATCACGATAGTGTCTGGGGTTGACCAGCGCCATTTATCTGTTAATCCCGATCCAGACCTTTACGGCAACGTCTTCAATGTTAACGAAAAGGGACGCCTGGGGAGTTCTGCAAGGATAGCACATGCCTATAGGAGGGGACTCAAAGAAGTATCCTTACTTACCTCTGACGTAAGGGGCAGTAAACCTTGCAAAATGAAGATTTTTTGTCTTTTTGTAAGGATATTCTTCAAAATCTACGCATGATAGGTCTTTTTGTCTATTGCACAGACACACACACACCGACACATACACAAAGATATATATATATATATATATATATATATATATATATATATATATATATATATATATATATATATATATATATATATATATATATATATATATATATATATATATATACCATATATAAGTATAATCATATGGTAGAGGTGACTGTAAGAATTATATGGACAAAACTATTCATTATACCAGTAAATATGCATAATAGAATTTTGATTGAAATATCAGGAGCAATGACAAAGTGACTGAAAAGAGATGTCTGCAGCTAGTAAGAATTTGTAAGAGAAGAAAGTAAGGAGCATATGTGAGCGAGAATAGGGTCATGAGGGTAGATATAAACCAGAAACGCTGAGTAATGAATGTTGATATACAAGGTTAATGAATGAAATCCTTGGCGTAAAATGAGAGAGGAGTTGATTCGCAGAATAGGAGACACAACAAAGGTAGCAAATTGTATGTAGAAGATTGGGAAGAGACTCGTATTGACTATGGAAATCAAGGTGGAGCTGAATCAGGGATTTTTGAACCAACTCTCTCTTATGGAAGAAAAGTGTTGGCGTCGTATGCATATAAGAGAAGGTAAAATGCCGAGTCAGTTAAAATGGGAAATCTAAAAAAAGTGGAACAACCTCCCAGAGGAAGTCTTGCAATTGGAACTTAATACTATTCTTCTTGGAATCTAATACTTTTTTTATCTATTTATTTGTTTATTGATTATATCTTTTTTTTTAAATAAGTGGAATCTCTTCTTTCTGTATTTCTCTTTACTTCCCCTTACCTCTCACTGTAGGCTTGTCCATATGAATAGGTTTCATCCACTGAATAATAATAATAATACTAATAATAATGATAATAATGATTTCGTGGACGGCGAACCAAATAGCTATCTTTGGAAGGTGCAGTCGTCTATAGTGAGCACCTCGGCATAGCGGTAGGTACAGCGATCGACTGACATTGAAAAGGTCAATGGATCACCCCTGCCCTACTGCCAACCAATCTACCCAGCTGTAAATGGGCATCAGCATCTTCTAGGAAGACGAAAAAAGGGGCGAGTGATTATATCGACGTCATCCCTAAAGTTACTTGCTGAGAAACCAAAAGGCTGTACACCTTTCAGGCTCCAGACTTCCAAAGGAAAAGACGTATGATAAAAAAAAAAATGTATCTATCTGTTTATATATTCATACATAAATGTATACTTTATGTATTAGGTAAAAATCAGACAAAAATTAAACAAAGAGGCTAAGGAGATCATGTTTGAGTGTACCCTCGAGCGTGGAAAGTCGAACCCACGAATGGAAAGCGACGGAACTGAGACAGCAACACTCGTTATGTGGTTCCGCCTGGCAGCCCTATGCAACGCAGATGCTCCGGTCACTTAAAAGCGAAACATAAATAGAGAGGAATGGATGTTGAGCATTCCCAGTTGTGACGTGATCTGTTTTCATCGCCGGTATTCAATCCTAGCAGAAATAATCGTTGGCTCGGAAGGGAGATACCTAATAATAATCTATTTTGGATGGCGCTATCAATTCATATATATATAATATATATATATATATATATATATATATATATATATATATATATGTGTGTGTGTGTGTGTGTGTGTGTGTGTTTGCATATATATATATAATATATATATATATATATATATATATATATATATATATATATACATGAGGTGAAGTGAAAAGGGGGTTAATTTCCTAGTTCTTGCAAGATCTTTTGGGATAAGGTTGCTGGCCCCATACCATTCTTAACTCAGGCTGCACTCTTGCAACCACCTTTGGCCATATTACTACCAGGTACCTAATTCATTTCTGCGGTCATTATAACGAGGTGTGTCCATATGTTCTACCTCTCCTATGAGGGTTTGCGTGTGTGTGTGTGTGTGTGTGTGTACATAAACGCGTTATAGTAATATGTTCGAGAGGGTCTGACTGCTGACTGTGCCAATTTGACCATTAACCCAAGGCATGAAGATTTTTATTCATTTGCACGTCGTGCCTCGGGATCCTTAGCATACTGTAATTTGGGGCGAAATAACACAATGCTTCGTATGCTTTCTCGGCCGAAAGGACAAAAATTCGCCCCGTGTCATCATCTCCCTCCCCGACGGAGGACTTGGACCATTGGAGAGAGGGAGCGCATGGCTCCCCCGTGAATAACAGGAGAAAAGGTGGCCTCTCCTTCCCGCCGGTTTATGGCTGCCTCTGGGTCTCATAAATTAAAATGCAAAGTAGGATGTGACGTAGTTATGCCCAGTCATCCTGTATGCATTCCGTGAAAAGGCTGTTAACATAAAACGCGTTTTCGGACATTTGTTTACTTCGGTCTGTTCCTCTCTTTCGGACGAATTCGTTCTTCTTTCTTGCTGTTTATCAACTGTAAAATAAAATATAAGGTACTTCTTTTATTTCCCGTAAAACGAGGTAGGAGATAGGAGACCTCCTATTAGCCAACGAGACATTTCCTAAATAAATAAATAATTTAAAAGAATTTTGATATTTAGATATTTCTCCTTTGCAAGGATGCCTATGTAAATGCGTCTTTTTTATTTCAATTCACACCATATTTTTTCGTATATTTGGAGATCATACATGGCTTTCCATTCAGTCGAAGATTAAATCGATTTATACAAAAAACGATCGAACTAAAAAACGAAAATGAATTTTATGTATTTACTTATTTATTTTTAAGAAACGCTCTTGTCTAAGCCCAGGTGGTCAAGTAGTCTCGATAATTGTTTTTGAAATTTACTTGTTCAATGAAATGTCGATCAAAATTCTCCGATATGTTCCTAAGTATAAGTTAATCATTTGACAAATGACGGAGATTTCACTCAGGAAATGCGCTTTGAAACATCTGCAGTGTCATAAATACAATTTTATATCATTGTTTTGCTTGTCAGAATACACAAATAGGTGTCGTAAAAGTATGATACAAATGGGAAAAGTGCGATAGAAATATAAATGGAGATAGAAATATGTGAAAGGAAAAATGAATAAACAAAAATTGTCAAGACGTGGGTTTTTTTTTTCTCTCTCTCTGCATCCCTCAGTCCTCTTTCCCTCACCTATGATAAGACTTGCTGTTTACATTATTATTATTTTTTTTTTTTTTTTTTTTTGCTCTATCACAGTCCTCCACTTCGACTGGGTGGTATTATAGTGTTGGGTTCCGGGTTGCATCCTGCCTCCTTAGGAGTCCATCACTTTTCTTACTATGTGCGCCGTTTCTAGGATCACACTCTTCTGCATGAGTCCTGGAGCTACTTCAGCCTCTAGTTTTCTAGATTCATTTCAGGGATCTTGGGATCGTGCCTAGTGCTCCTATAATTATGGGTACGATTTCCACTGGCATATCCCATATCCTTCTTATTTCTATTTTCAGATCTTGATACTTATCCATTTTTTCCCTCTCTTTCTCTTCAACTCTGGTGTCCCATGGTATTGCGACATCAATGAGTGATACTTTCTTCTTGACTTTGTCAACCAACGTCACGTCTGGTCTATTTGCACGTATCACCCTATCCGTTCTGATACCATAGTCCCAGAGGATCTTTGCCTGATCGTTTTCTATCACTCCCTCAGGTTGGTGCTCGTACCACTTATTACTGCAAGGTAGCTGGTGTTTCTTGCACAGGCTCCAGTGGAGGGCTTTTGCCACTGAATCATGCCTCTTTTTGTACTGGTTCTGTGCAAGTGCCGGGCATTCGCTTGCTATGTGGTTTATGGTTTCATTTTTCGTATTGCACTTCCTACATATGGGAGAGATGTTATTTCCATCTATCGTTCTTTGAACATATCTGGTTCTTAGGGCCTGATCTTGTGCCGCTGTTATCATCCCTTCAGTTTCCTTCTTTAGCTCTCCCCTCTGTAGCCATTGCCATGTGTCATCGCTGGCTAGTTCTTTAGTCTGTCTCATGTATTGTCCGTGCATTGGTTTGTTGTGCCAGTCCTCTGTTCTGTCTGTCATTCTCCTGTCTCTGTATATTTGTGGGTCTTCGTCTACTTTTTTTAGTCCTTCTTCCCATGCAGTCTTTAGCCCACTCGTCTTCACTGGTTTTCAGATATTGCCCCAGTGCTCTGTTTTCGATGTTGACGCAGTCCCTCTATACTTAGTAGTCCTCTGTTCTGTCTGTCATTCTCCTGTCTCTGTATATTTGTGGGTCTTCGTCTACTTTTATTAGTCCTTCTTCCCATGCAGTCTTTAGCCATCGTCTTCACTCGTTTTCAGATATTGCCCCAGTGCTCTGTTTTCGATGTTGACGCAGTCCTCTATACTTAGTAGTCCTCTCCCTCCTTCCTTCCGTGTTATGTATAGTCTGTCCGTATTTGCTCTTGGGTGTAGTGCTTTGTGTATTGTCATATGTTTCCTGGTTTTCTGATCTATGCTGCGGAGTTCTGCCTTCGTCCATTCCACTATTCCTACGTTGTATCTGATTACTGGCACTGCCCATATGTTTATGGCTTTTATCATATTTCTGGCGTTGAGTTTTGACTTGAGTATCGCCTTGAGTCTCTGCATATATTCTTTCTTGATCGTGTCCTTCATCTCTTGGTGTTTTATATCCCCTCCTTCCATTATTCCCAGGTATTTGTATCCTGTCTCATCTATGTGTTTGATGTTGCTCCCATCTGGTAGCTTTATCCCTTCAGTTCTCGTTACTTTGCCTTTTGTATGTTGACTAAGGCGCATTTTTCTATTCCAAACTCCATCCTGATGTCCCCAGATACAATCCTTACAGTCTGGATTAGGGTATCTATTTCCTTGATGCTCTTACCATACAGCTTGATGTCGTCCATGAACATCAGATGGTTGATTCTGTTGCCTCTTTTCTTGAGTTGGTACCCGGCATCCATCTTCTGTAGTACTTTTGTCATGGGAATCATGGCTACTACGAAGAGTAGTGGGGACAGTGAGTCGCCCTGGAAGATCCCTCTCCTGATATTAACCTCTGCTAGTCTTATTCCAGAGCTTGTAAGTATTGTATTCCAGTTGCGCATTGTATTTTTGAGGAAGCTGATGGTGTTTTCAGGCATTCTATTAGCCATGTGTGTGGTATCATGTCGAAGGCTTTCTTTTAGTCTATCCATGCCATGCTTAGGTTGGTTTTCCTTCTCCTGCTGTTCTTCATTACCATTTTGTCTATCAGGAGCTGGTCTTTTGTGCCCCTACACTTCCTTCTGCAGCCTTTCTGTTGGTGGGGGATGGTGTTTGTCTCCTCTAGGTAATTGTGTAGCCTTTCACTGATGATACCTGTTAGTAACTTCCACATTATTGGTAGGCAGGTGATAGGCCTGTAGTTACTGGCTATATTTCCCTTACTCTTGTCTTTTGTACTAAGGATGTTCTTCCTGTGGTCATCCATTTGGGTGTATGGTGATTTGAGATACAATGCTGGAGCTGTTCTGCTATTCGTGGGTGTAGGGCCTTGAAGTTTTTGAGCCAGTATCCATGGAGTTCATCGGGACCTGGGGCTTTCCAGTTTGGCATTTTCTTTTGTTGGTGTCTGACTGTGTCTGTCGTGATCTCTGTGAATCTTTGTTTTATTCTCCCTGTTTCTTCTTCCTTGACTTCCTGGAGCCATGTTGCATGTTTGTTGTGTGATACCGGATTGCTCCATATGTTTTCCCAGAGTCTCTTACTTGGTTCGGCTTCAGGAATTTCTTGGTGTGTCTTCCCCTCTTAGTGGCTGTATAGTCTTTTCTGGTTGGTTCCGAATAGTTTGTTCTGTTGGTATCCCTTATTCCTGTTCATGTACCGTTGGATCTTATGTGCTTTGGCCTTAAGCCTCTGTTTTACATCTTCTATTGTGTTGTTTAGTCCCCTCTCTTGTACTTTGTATATCTCGTTGAGTTCCTCCCTTGTTTTCTTGCTTCTTAGCCTTTTTTCTGCCATCTCTTTCAGTTTACTCAAGTCAGATCTCATCAGCATGATTTGCTTTTCCAGGCGCCTTTTCCAAGGAGGTTGCTGTTTTGGTTTCTGTTGAGTTGGTTGCGCTGGTGGTGTTGGTGTTCGAATCCCCATCAGTTCTGCTACAAAATCTTGCTTCTGCATATGCCAAGTTATTTGTTTCTGTGATACTGGTGGTGTGTATTATGCACATTATTTCATTGACCTCACTTGTTTTCTCCCTTAATTTCTTGGTGTTTGTAGGCTTTCATGGAGGGGATCTTTGTTCTCCATCCATGTCTAATCTTTTCTCCCACCCTTCCGTCCTCTCTGTTACTTCGTCGGTGTTTCTTCGTGTGTCGTTGTTTGATACCTCATCATCCCTGTCGTCTTCTGTGGCATCGTCTCTCAGTTCGTCTTCGTGTAATTCGTTGTCGTGTGACATTTCCCTTTCCAGTTCTTCTCTTTCTGTTGGGGAGAGCCAGTTCTTTTCCTTTATGTTCCTTACTTGGTCTGCCAGCCTCTGCTCTGTTTGGGGGGTGTTATTCCTCTCATTCCAACCAACCTTCTTCTATATCCTCTCTCCGTCGGGTTGCTTCTGATGTAGCATCTCCATATTTCCTTATTTTCTTCTCTTGTCCATTTCTTCCTTTGGTTTGCTTCTGTAGCTCCAATCTCAGGCTGTTGGTTACTGTCGTTGCGGTGGTCAGTTGCTGGATGACGACCTCCAAGTACCTGACCGTCTTCCCCTTCAATTGGGTTGAATACCTGGCTGCCGGACGAAGCTCCTCTGTTGCCAGAGGTTCCATTTACGTCGTTGTCGTTTATTCCTTCATTTCTTAACATCATTGCTGAGTTTTGCTATTTAACCCATAGCTGGACCCTACCCCATCAGGGATAGGTACTCATTTACAGCTGAGTAGACTGAGGAAATTATGGTAAAGATCCTTTCCCAAGGAATCAACACCGAGGAGAGCGGTCACCCATCCAACGACTGACCAGCCCCAATGTTGCTTAACCAGTCCATTGGCGACCTAACCCACTCTGCCACGGCGCCACATTTTATTATTATTATTATTATTATTATTATTATTATTATTATTATTATTATTATTATTATATTATTCAGAAGATAATCCCTTATTCATATGAAATAAACCTACAGGAGCCACTTACTTGAAATTCAAGCTTCCAAAGAATATGGTATACGAATCACAGAAAGAAGAGATCGGTTATTAGAGAAGGAAAGAAACATAAACTAATAAATTAATGAATAAAGAGATTAAAATATGAATTGTTTTAAGACAGTAATGCCAGGCATCTTAGCTTGAACTTTTGAGGTTCCAATTGGACAACAAACATCCTCTTGGAGCCTGTTCCACAGACCAGTGGCGTGAGGAATAAAGGACCTCTGGAACTGAGAAGTTCGAAAGTTTTTTTTTTTTTTTTTACAGCTGCAATCTTGGTCACTCTTCAATGCATTCTAGGTGTCCTATCGACGAAGCTTCCTCGTAATTATGTATATTCTACATCTATCTCGTATGTTAAAGGATTCAGCATGTAATCATTTTTATCTATTTTTTATACATTGTTATTGGATGACTGCCTTTGTGATGTAAGCTTATTCTTCTGGTTAAAACTAGTGACAGAAACTACAGAATATTATGAATCCACAATCACTGAAAACAATCCTGAGAGCAAATCAAATATGATACATCTCATTGGTCGATAGTACCTGAAGTGACCAAGAAAATAATCCGTATAATATCTCAATCTACCTATAACCACACTACTCGACAATCAAAATTAAGACGCCACATGAATCATTATAGCTGTATCTACTGATGGACAGAATGACGTTAACACTAAAAGAAGGAGAGAGAGAGAGAGAGAGAGAGAGAGAGAGAGAGAGAGAGAGAGAGAGAGAGAGGTAAAATATAAATTTGGCTAATGGAATATATTCGTAAAACTTGAACGTAGATTTCAGCTTACACACACACACACACACACAAATCAAAATCCCCTCCTCAAGTGCAGTCAATCCAAGTGCCTCACTCTAACAAGGTCAAAATACAAAAAGGTAATTAGATCTTAGCTCTCATCTTAACAAAGGTTCCGCGTACATTATCCAGATAAAACCTTTCATACCTAAAATGAAATATTATTACTTCAGTAGCCAGCGAAACGACGGGGAAAAATCTAATCATGAGTAGATGCGAGTTATAAGTAACATGTCGCTTACACGATACCCACCTATCTATCTTCAGCTTCGGGATCGCTTCCGATTTCATTTTTGGCTCCAATAAAAATGTATAGTAATATCCGGCTCATAGTCCATGTTTGCTGGTTATAGTTTTAATGAGCCAATTTACATGATGAAAGAAAAATTTCCCTCTCGTAATAAGAAGACGTTTCAAGGCTGTTTGATGGAAGTCCTCCACAAAAAGAACTCGATCGCCTTTCTCTTTCTTCCTCTTCTCTTTCTTTTCTTCTCTTCTCTCTCTTTTCTTTTCATACTTGCAAAAGGCGTAAGCGTGAGTTTCATGAAAGAGATAAGCAGGCTTGCAAATTAATCTGTTATGATGAATTAAATTTATAGGAAATATAAAGGACGCATTAGCGCAGGATTCCTTCCTTGAGCTACCAGACGTTGACCATGAATTTGGAATTGTGCAATTTTATATAGTATGTATGTATGTATAAATATATATATATGTGCGTGTGTGTGTGTGTGTGTGTGTGTGTGTGTGTGTATGTTTGTATGTATAAATATAATATGTGTATATATATGTATATGGGTCATTTGTTTTGCTTATCTTTCAACTCATCTGGCTATTTGATAATACTTAATCTAAAGTTCAAACTAAATTCCTCAAGAAAATAATAAAAGAGTGAGCAGGGCTTTGGAACCAAAACATCATAAATGAAAATGGGCTATCAGTCTTTGTTACCGAGCAATTATTACATTACCACTTTCGAGTGCAATTATAATAAATCAGGCCTCCAGGTTATACGGAGTAAAGTCCTTTACACTAAATACTGAATCATGTTATCCACAAAGGACAACTCGGTTTGTTGTTTTATTTCTGTAGTATGCCAAATCCCGCTTCCAGAGTAAAAACATCTTTTGTCCCCTCTAAAGTAAAAGAACCCATTTCTTTTATAAGCAGCCAGCCAGAAATCTGTAATTTGCTAGAATTTTGTTCAGAATCTGCCTTGTGCTGGATAATTCTTATTGTAAGAAAGAACTGTTAATTCCTGGAGTTCGGCATCTAATGTAGTTGATTATATGTGAAAGAGTTTCCATATTCTTCTATTTTTTTCTTTGTTCCTTCTTTCTAAACTATTGTTTGTTTGTATGGTGTTTTTACGTTGCATGAAACTAGTGGTTATTCAGCAACGGGACCAACTGCTTTACGTGACTTCCGAACCACGTCGAGAATGAACTTCTATCACCAGAAATACACATCTCTCACTCCTCAATGGAATGGCCGAGAATCGAACCCGCGACCACCGAGGTGAGAAGCAAACACCTAACCAACCACGCCACTGAGGCGCTCCTTTCTAAATTATTATCTGCATGCTAAGAAAGATTATTTATTATCTCGACTCTTCATCTGCAGACTCAACCTTCCACCCCCCCTCCCTTCTTCCCCATCCCCCAACCCCACCCCGCGAACCACAATTTTGCCTGACAATAATTATCCTTTGTGCTCTGGATCATCAGCGTTTGCAACTAATAATTTTGATCGCGTGTTCAGCATGTTGACCACGAAGGATTTTAGCTAAATCAAAGAATTCAAGACAAAAGCAAGGGTTACCACGCTATCTCAGAAACCTTGTCAACTTTGGTAGTGAGAACCCGCACACATGCTTAGTTTTTACTTTACGATAAGATATAGAACATTTTTTTCTGAGGGACTGTAGCTGGTAAAACCTGCCATTCCAAAATTAAGCTTACCATAATTAGTCATGAAGTCTCTCTCTCTCTCTCTCTCTCTCTCTCTCTCTCTCTCTCTCTCTCTCTCTCTCTCTCTCTCTCTCTGCCTTCCATAATTCATAAAGGGTGAGTGAGTCATGTCATTGGAAAATGTATAGCGCTTAAAATGTGCGCATAACGCATAATTATTTCCGACTAATTTAGATTTTAGAGAACAGATAATTCAGAGATGAAAGATTTATATTGCCTAGGCCTACATACATATTTTTCTTTTAAATTAGGTAGGAGGAGGTTGACAGCGCCGCTAATCCGGACTAATGAGGTTGGGCCTAGGGCTTTCATGTCGTCTTCATAAGGCACCAATAATCGAGCCTCGATATTGCTGAGGTTACGTAGGGCGGGATGAGTATACACACATCAAAGGTGCCGGCATGTGATATCACCTGTCGCAGGCTACGAAATTTCTTCTCGGTCCATTGGCCCAATGATTCTCTTTTGCTCAGCCCTCATCATCATGCAGAAATCCACTGTGCAACAAACTTTTATATTATTATTATTATTATTATTATTATTATTATTATTATTATTATTATTATTATTATTATTATTATTATTATTAGTATTATTATGTATTAGGTATTATATACTATTATTGTTATTATTATTTTATATTCTTATTATTATTTATTATTATATATTATTATTATTATTATTAATTTTCCCATACACCTTTATCCCTCAATGGAGGTGGTTATGGAAGGTTTCAGCCTGCAGGCACTTTAAAAGACTTTTTTTTTTCTTAATAGGATGACAATGCTAACCTCATTTCCTTCTCCACCCTCACTGTGACTCACCACAATTGCCATGGTACCAGGTACATACTAATTCACTACTCGGGTCAACAGAAACACAACGGGATTTAACAGGCAGTGTACTTATTAAATCATGGTTCTTCATTATCGGGAAACAAAACTGCACTGTGGAACTGCAGCACCTCTATAGATTTCATATATATGCACAAAATTATGAATATATACATGAATATGAGAAATTAAGTATAGATTACCAATAATCCTCAAAAAATTTTTATCATTCTCTTGTTTTGTAAATACAAAAGACAAATGAATTGAAACAATATGTGGAACTGCGGTACTCAGCAGTTTTTATTTTGCTTGTACACACAGTGATAATGTAGCCAGCCCGTGCGTAGAGGGGAGGGGAGCACTGCCCTCTCGAGCAGTGTTAGTCCAGCTGTTAGAGGGAGGTGTGTTTTGAAATTCGTCAAAGCTTAATCAATATGTACTATGAGTGATAATGATCAGATTAGTGACGATACTGATAATATGTAATGCAGAATAATGAACTTAGTGGCGAGTTGCAGTAAATGGGAAAAAATTATAACCACATTAATGTCAATGAGTAAAATTGAAAATAGCAGGTAGCTTTCTGTAGCGGTTCTGATGCCTTCCTCGGTGGGAGAGGAGGAAAGACAAAGGAGAGAGAGAGAGAGAGAGAGAGAGAGAGAGAGAGAGATAATGTGTGTGTTTATGCAGTTATTATCTTGGGAACAAGTTCAGATGGGCCAATGCGTTTAATATGAAAAAAGGTACATGCTTTGAATACCTATTGTTTTTTCTCCACGTTCTTACCGCTCTGATATATTACAAATATCTGTTAAATTGCAACCCCTAGTCAGGGTTTAATTGTAACACAATTTTCTAGAGCTAAAAATCAGAAAAGGAAAAATACTGCAGTACAGTAGTAACACAAAAAAAAATTAAATAACTTTAACACAACATCAACAAGGATCATTCCTAGATAGTTACCCCCAAGGGTTTTCGGGTATCGTTATCTAGAACTAATATCTCTTGGGGTCATTACTTTATGATATTTACAGTCTTTTGTTTATGTTCTTATGGTAACCCCCAACTGGCTAGTACTAAACGCGCCGCAAAGGTGGATGATACCTACATACCGGGTCAAAACCCTTAGGGGTCACTCTCTAGGAAAGATCGCATCAACAGAGTTTGTCATCGAATTTTTCGTTTGAGGCCTCACGATTAATTGTAATCTGGTATTTTTTCTAGAAGTATTGGTGGTATGATGCATTACCATATATTCATGAGTTTATTCGCGATGAATGAACGTGAACAAGTACTCAGTGTCACACTCAAGATCTATCGAGTGACGCGACTTTTCTTATCTAAAAGTGGCACTTGTAAATTTTTTTTATCAATTATTGATTTATATATGATTTATTCATTTGCCTAATCATTAATATATATTTATTTCTATGTATATTTATTTATCCATATAGTTATTGCTTATTGAATTTTTACTTGTCCATATTTGTTTATTTATTAATTATATATTTCGTTACTAACGCTCTTTATTTATTCATTTATTACAAGTATATACATTTATTATATATTTAGTATACCTATCTATTTATCGCAAAGATCTGTATCTTAAAACTTTATAATATAATTTTCTATTCTTACAGGTATTTTTTCATTTGGTAGTCACACATCCGACCACATGCTATATAGGAACTCCAGAAGAGGGGCGAAATCTGGAGAAACATGAGGTAAGAAATCCAGAATCCAAACAAGAGCAAAAATAGCACATCTGTAACAATAGTGATTTCTATACGAGCGAGGGTGCCTTGCATACGTGATGGGAAATGGAGGAAATATGTAAGGTACTGAATACTCAATCTCACAAGCATTAATTTTACATTAATAACCACTTAAGGGGAGCAGGTTCGTTACTGAGTGATTACATAAGGAAGAAATTACATTACTGGTCGCTTGTTAAGGAAGATGTTACATTACTTAACCCTGAAACATTGACAGATGGCTGACAGCGCTATACAATTTCTTATTAGATACAGGGATCACACGTGAAGCACGAAAGGGAATAAGTTAAAGAATGGGAAATGGTTCAGACTGTTAAATACCTTACAAATTGTACATTACCTTCTGCTGGAGATATATTAGCAGTCACCACAAAGATTTACGTGGGCTAAAAGGTGGCCCATCTTAAGGGAGTGTACTTTGGAGAGGTTAGAAGAAAGGCCTAAGACAGACTCTCTGTCGCTACAGCCTTTTATGCGTTTGGGTGTAACTTGCCCATAACTTGGTGCCAATCAAGCCTAGCTCCATAGGTCATTCTTTCTTCTTGGATTATAGACATTAGCGCACCAGTCATTAAATGCTTTGACCTGGTGAGTGGGGTGGATACCTCGGGGAGGTACCACAGATATAGGGCCCAGAGCTGGGGCCCTAAGGATAAAGGTTCTGTCACAGCCATGGCAATGGCGGTGCAATAACTGTGGCTGAAATCATGCTTTGGTACTCCCCTAAAGGAGGGGGCAGGCCAATGGTCATTGGCAGTCTGATTTTGAGGGTGCCCATTTTGGCACTTTGCTGGAGCTTGCAGCTGGGGGTACGCCTTGGAGTGGCACTGCGCCATGGAGTGTCCAGGTTTATTGAAGCTCGCACACATGGGTTTCCTTGGTGGATTATTTGGCCACTGGGTTGACTGGTAGTTAGCAATATGCGGAGGCTGAAGGGCTAATTTGCCTCCCGAAGAAACTGAGTTGTAGATGGTGGATATCAAAGATGTTGACCCACCAACAGCACTCTACAACTGTCTTAAGAGCCTTATCCACCAGACGGGTAGCAAGATGAGGAGGGGTATACGAGAGGAAATCCTCTAACTGGAAGAGCTCCATGATTTCCTCCGCAGGTTCGTCCTTGGATGCATAGACCCATCTACATAAGGCTGGTGTTTTCTTGGCCACCCATTCTGACCAGGTTTGGCTGGCTTCTTTAGGCAAGCCTCTCCATGTCTGCCTCCATGGTCCGGGGTTATTTCAAAAGCTCTCATGATACCCTCCCGGACTAGGGAAATGTTCCCTTGATCACCGGTCGAGAGAGCGTTGATACCCTTGCCTCCTAAGTGCCTCCCCAACATGGTCGAGCCAGGCTTCCAGCTCAGCCTTGTCCCATGGCTTAATGAGAGATCCAGTGCTGCTGAGCATGGAATGTGAGGAAGGGGCTGCCAAGGGGCGCACGCCCTGGACTGACACAGCAAGTTGATGCACCCTTTCTTTCTCCCTCTCCTCTCTTTCATTCTTTCCCCCACTTTGCTCTCTCTGCTTCTTCCCTCTTCTCTTGGGCTGCCCTTTCTTTCTCCCTCTCTTCCTTGGCCTTTCAGTCCCATTAGTTTCCCCAAATCGAAATGAGCCTTAAGCTCATCAAAGGCAGCATTAACCATCAGGTAGGGGTAGAGCACCTTCAGAGGAATCTGATTTATTCTTTAGATTCGTGTTTGATAGAAGTTTTATTACATATAGTTGTGCCAAATAATCTGATTCCTTATG
The DNA here is from genome assembly GCF_015104395.2 of Macrobrachium nipponense. Lineage (NCBI taxonomy): Eukaryota > Metazoa > Arthropoda > Malacostraca > Decapoda > Palaemonidae > Macrobrachium > Macrobrachium nipponense. The sequence continues at coordinate 41,928,874 of NC_061102.1, read as the reverse complement.
AACTGGTGAAGTAGATTATGTCTTTTTTCAAGAGACTCAAGGTTACTACTTGACTTTACAGAGGACCACGTGGCCCCTAAGAGATTCACAGATCAACTTGATTAAAAAAACCCAGCTAAACGAATTAACATTCGCCGCGGGTCGGGAAATAGAACATTACAACTTACAGTGTACTGAACAATGAGGACACAACTCAACAAGCACTAATCAACTAAAGAACGCACAATGATGAATGATCTAACCGGGGACCAAGGAGAGATAACTTGCTGTGTGACTGGAGTACGCCTTTTCTGGCATTTGGCGGGATCTGCGCTGCCAGTTAGTGTTTTGCCCTTGCTCTAGATTTATTCCCTGACCTCCGATAGGACATTGCTAATACAATTAACAGTCTGAAACAGCACACAGACAAATCTCCCACCACCCGGACGAATATAGTTTTCATACAGAAATAAGTATCATCGTATTTACAAAAGAACCATCGCTCATTTGCCGCCAGCCAAATGTTCTAGTCCTTCCGAGGCGGGAACATTGTGGATACCAGTCGAGGAAAGACTGTGCACTCGTCTTTTCACGCAAATTCTTTAAAGAAGTGGAGTGGAAGGATAAAAAGAGGCGAATTTCCCCTGTATCATTAGTATGAACAAAAGCATTGAGGAAGGATAATACTGATTATTATGAATAAGGCAATTTACGTTAATTTAACGAGCAATTGCGTCACCTCCTTGACAATATATTCACATGACAAAGAAAATTAAGGGCAGGAACACGAAGAGATTCACATTAATCTTTAATCCTACGTTTCGTGGCAACATCGCAACATCTTCAGTTGAAATTTCCAATATTGGATCTTGTAATCAGTTCTTATTTTATGTTAACATGTTATTTTGTAGAAAATCCCTGAAGATATGGTCCTAAAACGTAGGATTAAATAATGTGAATCTCTTCGTGTTCCTGCTCTTCAACTTCTTTATCGAGTATATATATATATATATATATATATATATATATATATATATATATATATATATATATATATATATATATATGAAAGAATACCACAGGAAAATTATAATCAGAAATCCAAGCACTTTTGTCTTTACTAAGACATTGTCAAGGAATGAATGAAATACAATTAGAGAGAAAGTTATCAGGTAAACAACAAGATCAAGAATACCAGATGGTTAATTGTCAAAAGGGTAAAAATTAAAGAGATAATCCAGGATTATCGGATATCACACGGTCACAAACCTAAACATAGATTTAACCCTAACAGGAACAACAAAGTATCCGTAGAGTCCAAAACATGTAAAAACTGAATATACTAATTTTGTTGCTTGTATTTATCTACAACTTTTTTCATAATGGTGGCATCAAGTTTAAATATACCAAGACTTAAATTTAGAACATTTCCATTATTTGACTTGATGAAACAAGATTCAGTGATATTCCTTTTAACTGTGTCATCACATGGGATTAAGGCTCTTGCTTGACTCCAGTTAATAGGATGGTCTAAATCGTCCATATGTACGAATAATGCATTCGATATTTGCGCAGTTCTCACAGAATACCGGTACTGTTTGAGACGTTGTGAAAGAGATTTACCGGTTTGTCCGTAATAGACTTTATCACACTTTTTGCAAGGAATTTCATATATGCAGCCTGGAAGATCTTTATGAGAATTTTTTATTACTAAACTCTTGCCATTAATATTACTGAAAACAACATTTATGCTGAAAAGCTTTAAAATTCTAGGAATTTCTAGAAACCTTTTATCATAAGGTAATTTTAGAATGTTATGCTTACTAAATTCAAGTTTGTCATTAGTTAAATAAAAAAAAATTCTAGCTCTTTTCCATGCCACATCTACAAAAGTCCTTGGGTATTTAAGTTTCAATGCAATATCATAAATCTCAGCGTCAATAAACTGCAGGCTACAGACACATAAGGCCCTGAGGAACATCCCAGATAAAACAGAGAATTTAACATTTTGATGGTGATTGGAGTAGTAATGAACAAAAGAGGCAATGTTAGTTGATTTCCGAAAGACTGAAAAGGTGAAATTTCTATCATTTCTATGGACAGTTGCATAAAAAAAATTCAAATTACAATTTCTTTCTTCCTCTACAGTAAATTTCATAGAAGGGACTAAATTATTGAGATTATTAAGGAATTCCTGGAGATTTTCTGGAACTGGTCAAATACAGAAAATATCATCCACATAACCATATAACTTTTTGGGGCAAAATTCTTGGTAAGAGTTTTGTCTCAAAAAATTCCATGTAAATATTGCTAAGGACAGGAGATAAGGTATTACCCATAGCCATGCCAAACTTTTGTACAAAAAATTCCCCATTAAAACAAAATTTACTATCTTTGATACATAACCTTATGATGCTAATGAGGTTTGTTACAGTTAAGGGAATATTATGACGTTCTAATTCCTCCTTCAAAAATTCAAGTAAATCATCTACAGGCACTTTTGTAAATAAAGAGACAACATCAAAACTAACCATATTAAAATCAAAATATCAAATGTAAAATATTCAATTTGTTTATAAAATCAACATTGTTTTTTTACATTCTTGTTAGAAATGTTTCCTACCAAAGGTATAAGAATTTTTACAAGCCATTTAGATAAATCTTACATAACTGAGCCCACTGAACTAATGATTGGTCTGATAGGGTTATTGATTTTGTGAGTCTTGACTAAACCATACATATAAGGGAGGGAGGCGCATTTCGGTGTAAACTGTTTGATTAAATGGCCCAAGCCCTTTAGAATGGATTTAATTTGTTTTTTAAGCTTTGGTGTGTCTTACGTGATTTAAGACAATAAAAGTCTCTTAAAAACAAAACATATGATTATAGAATTTTCTCGAATGAAATTAATGTCGTCATATCCATGAGTGATGTCACAATTCTTTCCATTTCATATTTAAAGTACTTACAAGCCAACGAATTCTCTTTTGACAAATCGAGAGATATGAGTTAATTTATCAGTAATATTAAATAGTTAAATAACAAAAGAATCTATAAATGAAATGAACGGTATCATAAGCAAAACTTCTAGAAGCTTCTAATATGATGTAACTACAGAAAAATGGTGAAATCTTCACGTGGTTTCTCAAAAAAGACACAAAAGTTCGAAGCATTCATGTGCGTTGAATGATTGACAGGATTCCAAAACAAAATGGAGAACTCGAGTTCCTCTTATCTCAAGTAATGACAGCAATTTCTTGCTTCGAACGGACAATGCTAATTTCTCTCTCTGTTTATATTCCACATTATTCCTTTACTTTTAAATTATATTTTTGTGAATTCTGAACATACATAACTGAACTGAACATAATAAAACACTAAGCAAACTACTACTGAAGCTGGAAACATTGCAAACACTTTTACAACATTTCATAGTTACTGAGGTGAAGGTTATGCATTGGGAAAAGCAACAGCATAAGATGCCTCCCATAGAAGATTGGTTATCCCAGTGTTGAATCCAGCGATTCGCAACGGGATAAATAATCTGCATCTACATTGTTTTTGCCACTAATGTGCTGCACTCTTAAATTATACTGTTGCAAGCACAAAAGATCACCTGGTCAGTCTTTGATTATGATTTTTCATCTGCTGTATAAATGATAGGGGATTGTGATCAGACAACACTAAAGTTTCTTCATTCCTAGGTCTGTTCACATACACTTCAAACTTTTTCAATGTTGTGATTAAGGCTAAAGTTTCCTTCTTGACTGTTGAGTATACTTTCTGATGTTTTTTCAGTTTTGAAGACATGAAGCACACAGGAGTGTGGATATTATTTTCATCCTCTTGAAGTAGAATAGCTCTAATGCCACAGTCAGAAGCATCAACTTGTATCACTAACCTCTTGTTGAAGTCTGGAGCTTGAAGTACTGGTCTTGAAGTTAAAATGGCTTTTACCTTCTCAAAGGATTAATGACACTCTGGAGTCCAAACAAACTTAGCTTTGGGACTAGTTAACTCTGTCAAGGGAGTTACCACGCCTGAAAAATTTGGACAAAAACGACGGTAGAATCCAGCCATGCCCAAAAATCTCTGTAGCTGTTTCCTGGAAATAGGTGGAGTAGCCTTACAGATACCTTCTACATTAGCATTTACTGGAGTGAGAGGGCCTTTCCCAACTTCAAACCCAAGATACTGAACAGTCGCCTTTCCAAACTCACTCTTCTCTAGGTTGACTGTTAGTCCTGCTTCTCGTAGTTTCTTGAAAACTTTCCTCAGAAGAGTCTTCAGATGTTCTTCCCATGTTGTAGAGTAAATCACTGTGTCATCCAGATATACACCTACTCCTTCTATAGATCCTAGTAGTTGATCCATCACTGTGGAATGTTGCAGGTACATTCATTAGACTAAACAACAGAACAGTATATTGATACAGTCCAAAAGGAGTAATGAAAGCTAATAGCAACTTAGCATTCTTATCTAAGGGAGTTTGATATTATCCTTTCAACAAGTCTATCTTGGAAACAAACTTGGCTTTCCCAATATTATCAAGTAACTGCTCTATAAGAGGCAAAGAGTAAGTGTCAGCCACATTGATGAAATTCAGTTTCCTATAATCAGTACACATCCTAAATGAATCATCTGGTTCCTTCACTAACATACATGGAGAAATGAAGTGACTTGAACTGGGTTCTGCTAGTCCATGTTGCAGCAAATATTCAACTTCTTTCTTCAAAACATCTCGATGATAAGGTGATAAGCGATAAGCTCTTTTCCTAAATGGTTTTCCATCTTCTTGAATCTTGGTTTCATGCTTGGTCAGATCAGTACACCTTGGTACATCTGCAAAAATCTCTGGGAAACTTCTAACCACTTCACTTAATTCTTCACCTTGTTCAACACTCTGATGTTTCAGTTTATCCTCCAAATTTTTCAAAATTGAAGAATTATTCATCTTGCTTTCAGCTCCCAATTCATTGCCATCATTGTCTTCTGAAGATGAAGTAGTTTGTGTTATTGACAGTTTCAGTTTTAGTTTCTGAGAAATAAGGTTTCAAAAGGTTCACATGTATCTTCCTTTGTCATTTTCATCTTTCTAGTGTTTCAATCACATAAGTTCTATCACTTAACTTCTGAATTATCTTGTAAGGACCTTGAAATTTATTGGTGAGGGGAAATCTCATAACTGGAAGAAACACTAACACTTGTTGACCAACACTAAAACTTCTTAGCTTAGTCTTAGCATCATATCTCCTTTTCATTTTCTCTTGACTCACTTTCAAATTTTCTCAAGAGAATTTTCTATTCTCTTTCAATCTTTTCCTTAAGTTCTTCACATACTCTCCGTGGATTTCCTCTTGATCTTGATTTTCTTCCCAATTTTCGGCAAGAATCTTCAACAGTCCTCTTACTTCTCTACCAAAAATCATCTCATTAGGTGAACAACCCATGCTTTCTTGATAAGCATTCATAACTTCAAACAACGTTAAGGGTAATTCAACATCCCATTCTCTTCATGACTCAGAACAATACTTTGTCAGCATACTTTTCAAAGTCTGGTGGAACCTTTCCAAGGCTCCTTGAGTCTCTGGATGATAATCTATTGATAACTGTTGTTTCACTCCTAACAAATTCATCACATTCTGGAATAACTTGGAAGTAAAGTTTGTCCCTCTATCACTATGTACTATTTCTGGTATACCAAACTTTGAGGGAAAATTCCACTAGTTTTTCAGCAACTATCTTGGCAAATATGTTTCTAACAGGGATCGCCTCCGGATATCTTGTCACAGGACACATTAATGTTAACAAATACTCATTTCCCTTCTTTGTCTTTGGCAGCGGTCCAACCATATCTATAATCACTTTGGTAAAGAGTTCTCCTCTAACTTCCATAGGTTGTAGGGGGCCTTTCTGGATGGTTTCATTCGGTTTTCCAGCTATCTAGCAGGTATGACATTCACGACAAAACCTGCTTACATCTCTGTGAAGTCCAGGCCAGAAAAATATTTCATGATCTTCTCCACTGTCTTCCTGATTCCCATATATCCAGACTCGTGAGCTACTGCTACCACTTGCTTCCCCAATGGACATGGAATCAAAATTTGATGATATTAACCCCATACAGCATCTCCTGGTATATCTGTAGTTCTATGCTTCCTCAACAGCAAACCTTCCTTTATATAATAACAGGTAGTAGTTTGTTATATCTCTTCTTGATCAGCAACTCTGAAGAACAAATCAGCTAACGATGCATCCTTTTTCTGCAAGTCCACTAGCTTCTTTCTTGTCACTTGACCAACTTCAAGGGTTGAACTCTCAGCTAACTCAGCTACTGTAGTTTTATTACTGTCTTCAGGAACACTTTGACTACTCGGAGTCTCTTCAGGGACAACAGGTTCGTCTTCTTCTTCTTCTTCTTCTTGGGAAATCTCGTCTTGGTCAGCACTACAGGAAACATCACTTCCCTGTAACAATTCTTCTAAGCTTAAAGATCCTTCACTTGATCCTTCATGGGTGTGAAGATCCTCAGTTTCTTCACTTACAGGCGTAGTCTTCTTCATACTTCCAGTAGTTACACAACTAGGAAACAGGTGGGGGTTATTCTTCTCTAACTCTACCGTAGGACTAATCCTCAACGGTTTGTCTGTCACCACAGGACAAGGAACACCACCAACTTCATTCCCCAACAGAACATGTACGCTTTCCACAGCCAGTGAGTCCTTTACAGCAAAATCAACATTCCCTATCACCAATTCACATGACAGGTGTAAGTGGCATATAGGAGTTACTTCCTCTCCTCCTATACCCTTCAGATTAACTGAATCTCCTGTGAGACTCTTCTCCAACTGAGGGTGAGCACCACGTACTACCACACTATGGTTACTCTCTGTATCACGTAAGATCTTGACTGGTACCTGCATACTCCCTCCTTGAGTTGACAGCGTACCCTCATAGATATATGGCTTAAAAGCCTCTGAACTGCTCAGCCACTCACTGCTTGAAGTTATGTTTCCACTGGTTACTAAACACTCAGCTTGTTTAGTTTCAGTCTTCTCTGGAGTCTGATTCTTTCCCACACTGCTCTTTGTAGTTTGTTTCACCTGGTCACCTTTCACTACTTGACCAAGTGGCTTTGACAGCTGTTGATTTCAGTAACACTCTTGACTGAAGTGTCCTGCTCTTCCACACTTGAAGCAGATAACATTAGGTATCTGTAAATGTCTTAAGAAATTGGATGAGGATTTCACATTAGCTTGCTTAGGTGTATTACCTTGCGTATTCTTGGTAGTATCACTTGTAGGTTTCCCATTAAATTTATTCCTGAAACTTGGATGACACCTAAACCCTGGGCGTTGTTGATTCTGGTACTTGACATTGTAACTGTGTTTGCTACTAATTATATTGTATTCTTCACTCAGTGTAGCAGACTTGTCAAGTTTCTTAACCTCTCTTTCTCTCAAATAGGCTCTTATATGTTCAGGAATTCCCCTAAGATATTGTTCAAGAACAACTAATTCTTCTAATTCATCAAAAGTTTTAACTTTAGCAGCCTCTAACAAACGTTTAAAAACCTTCAAATCTTCTCACTTCATAAGCATAATCTAAGAGGGTTACCTTTTCATCTTTTCTTAAATTTCTGAATCTTTCATTGTAGTACTCTGGGGTCATCTGGTAAACTTGTAGCACATTGTGTTTAAGCACCTTGTAGTCTTTACACTGATCAGCTGTTAAGGCTAGATAAACACTTCTTCCTTTACCAATTAAGACACTTTGTAACAAAACTGACTATTTTTCTTCTGGACATCCCATACCTAAAGCCACTTTTTCAAAGTGATCAAAGAACTCATCTGGAGCTTCTTCAGTAAACTTAAGGATTAACTTCTGTACTCTTACTACATCAAGTACAGGTTCTTGATTACCTTGGTTAGGGTTAGATGGTGTCACAGGTAAATTGGATCTAGCTCTTATCAATTCCATCTCCCTTTCATGTCTCACGACTTCTCTTTCCTCTTTTATCATTTCCCTTTCCTCTTCTGCTGCTTTTTCTTCTTCTCTTTCTCTTTTCTCCTTGTCTTCTCCTTCTCTTTCAGCTTGCATTTTTAGCTTAATCAAACTTTCTTCTGTTTCAATGCGTCTAAGCTCTAACTCTGCATCTCTTTTCTCTTTCTTTTCTTCTTGTTTATTTATAAGATCAGCACGTGCTACATTCAACAACTCTTGAGCTAATTCTAACTCATCTTCATCAGTTATTCTACTCGAGTCTATGAATGTTTCCATAGCATTACATCAGCAATACATTTTATTTGTGCCTTTACCATACTAGTAGACACATAACCACCACATGCCACTGCTAAAGCGCTCCACTGTGCCTTAGTCAGAGTGGTTTCAGATAACACTTGGATGGAAGGAGCTGTTAAAAATTCCTGAACGTTGAAATAAATTCCTGAACGTTGAAATGAATCGTTTTCTCTAAGTTGCCAATTAACAACTCAACACGATAAATGCAAAAAACAACTATATGGTCACTCTCTTAACAAAATATATCCCTAACACCACCGGTATAAACTAGAGCGATAATGTGATCTGTTTTCCCGGGTCTCTAGACACCATTTAAACCTGAGACGAAGTGCCAGATATCTGGTTACTACACTTACCAATCAGAAAATATTACCTCACAACAGCCAGACACCTGAACCTTCATCACTGATAAAATACGACTGAATATTCTAAAGGCAACAGTGATCCCTTAAAAACTAATTAATCATGCAAGAACTAAGTTCATTAAAACAGGTGGGAGGTAATCTTTTATGGAATTAAATTCATTAAAGGGCGTCACTCCATCAACAACTTCAAGTTTAAGTATTTCCCTGGTTCTAACTCACTTCAACAAAGCTGAAGAAAAACAGTTAAATTACCACTCTATATTTCTACCTCAACAGAATAAAATATACTGGTGAAAAAAAAAAGAAGAAAAAACATAAAAAAAATTAAATACAAAGCTGTATTATTAAACTCAAAATTTATAAGTGAAATTCACAGTCTCAGGGTAATTTACTAATACATGAAAAACACAAAGTTGAAATAATTCTTGAATTAATTATCAAGTAAAATTAAATCAAAATTAATTTATAAAAAAATCAATGAATTAAATTATTCAAGTAAAATTCAAAGTGTTGTTACAATTAAAATTTTAAAATTAATTCAAAGGTGTTAAACAATAACAGCAAAACTTAAAAAGTATTCTATGTAAATACAAAGTAATTCACAAGTGTTAAACTCAATTATATTTGTAATGATTAACTAATGAAATCACTTAATTTAATCAAATTGTGAATGTAAACACAGCAAAATGTGGAAAACACCAAAATTGCAAAAACACTAAGAAAGCATTAATCACATAGAATATATGTGTACCTATATATATATATAGATATATATATATATATATTATATACTATATATATATCATATATAATAAACACACTTTCTAATAAGAAAAATGGATAAATGCAAAAAAATTACTTTTATAAGAAAAATGGATAACTGCACAAAAGAAAAAGTCACCAACACCAAAGTGTGAAAGAAATGGCAACTATTTCCCCCTGGAATAACCTAAGTACTTTCAGTATTTAAAGTACTTTTTTATGTTCAAGTTTAGTGCACTGAACTTATTAAAACCTCTTACCTTGGTATATATAACAATTCTAGAAGGCCTTTTTCGAAATCACCAATAAACACTTACTCACGAGGCGCCTGTTACACACTTTTACAATGTCTGTTCAGATTCCACAAATAAGCACCTAGCAGTTAAATAACTTTAAAACTTATGAGTGACCAACCACTAAGTATTTATCAAGAGAGAGAGAGCAACAAACGCGAATGGTCTCTAATATAGGAATGAACAAAAATTGCTCTCGTAGTATGGAAACTGATCAAGATATCTCGGCCCCAAAATGCCTGAGCGTCAAGACTACTAATATTGTAAAAATTCTCTTTCAAAACAATAAATAGGGAGAAAGTGAGATTACTATCACAAACAATATATTTATTTTTACGTGATTTAAGACAATTAAAGTCTCTTGAAATAAAAGATATGATTATAGAATTTTCTCGAATGAAATTAATGTCGTCATATCCGTGAGTGATTTCACAAATCTTTCCATTTCATATCTAAAGTATTTCCAAGCCAACAAATTCTCTTTTGACAAATCGAAAGACATAAGAGTTAATTTATCAGTAATATTAAATAGTTAAATAACAAAAGAATCTATAAATGAAATGAACGGTATCGTACGCAAAACTTCTAGAAGCTTCTAATATGATGTAACTTTACAGAAAAATGCTGAAATCTTCACATGGTTTCTCGACAAAGACACACAAGTTCGAAACATTCATGTGCGTTGTATGATTGACAGGATTCCAAAACAAAATGGAGAACTCGAATTCCTCTTATCTCAAGTGATAACAGCAATTTCTTGCTTCGAACGGACAATGCTAATTTATCTCTCTGTTCACATTCTATGTTATTCCTTTACGTTTAAATTATGTTTTTGTGAATTCTGAACATGCATAACTGAACATATAAACTACTACTGAATCTGAAAACATTGCAAACACTATTGGCAAAAGACAGGGCATGCTATTAACAGGGATAATTTCTTGATAATCTGCAGGGTCAAAGATCACTGCAAATGGAATCTGTTGGAATCCATTGTTATTGAAGCCAGATCAACAAGGAATTTAAATCTCCATCATGGATTGTCCCTTGATCCTCTCTCCTTGTCTCTTTTGCTTAAAGAACACGCTGTCTAAATTAACAAACTGTAACCCTCTCCCACCTTTCTGTTTTATTATATGAAGGTCTGTCCGCTTCTATTATATTCAGTGTGAACTTGAAAATGTAGAATACAAGTCCCCAGTTTTTCACTCACCTTTCTACCGTGGAATAAAGGATATTCCCATGCACGTGTTCCTTCGTGCTACATTGGACACACACACCTATATATATATATATATATATATATATATCTATATATATATATATATATATATATATATACACACACACACACACACACACATCTGTTAAAACAGGATACGTTTCATGCATAAAAGGCCCATTACAATACTGTTTTAAAGCTACGGACTATTTTTCGGTTACTTACTTCCACCCTAATCAAGCAGTTTAATGTGCCTTTTATACTTTATATATATATATATATATATATATATATATATATTATATATATATATACATCACATATATAGCTGTGCGTGTGTGTGTGTTTTTATTTATTTATTTAGGCATATTTGCTTTGTTATACACTTATTTACTTGCTTAGTTGTTTGTACGATAATTCATTCTTGTATGTACTCTGAATTTGTATTTTTTCATATTTTTTCTAACCGGATATTTATTGACTTATTCATATACAGTTTGTATATATTTATCTATTTATTCACATATATTCATGAAATAATTTGGTTTTAAATTAACTTGTAGTATTATCATATAATACTAGTTCATATATATATATATATATATATATATATATATATATATATATGGGGATACAATCCACAATGAAGTAAAATCCTCTTGTAGTTTAAAGCTTTCGACCATCAACTGTGGTCTTGTTGACTAAAATGTGATATGTCACCTCAAGGAACTAACAAGTAAGAGCACAAACATTTGAAAAAAAAAACGGTTAAGTAACAAGCTAGTTTATATTATGAATGATCAGGCGGTTGAGCCCTCGTTCTTTCCTGAATTCGTCTTGATCTTCGTGGGGGAATGTTTCTATTGTCAACGCTTGTTCTCTGCTGGTTGGGTGGTTAGTTGGAAAAATGACATGAGTGGAGTAAACAGGAGAGGAGGCAGCATCGTTATTGGCACATATATTTCTAAAGTTTGAAATTTTCCCTTTCCTACATATCTCTTCACAAATAGCTGTATTTTCTGAAATACCAGTATTTCCTGCAAAGGTCTCGTTTAATGAAATTAACGCCCCTTCTACTACTCGTCTCAAAGTCCTGTCGTTACATGCAAAAACAACCTTTGTACCTTTAAAATTTATTGCGTGGTTTTTCTCCCATGTATGTTGCGCAATTGCACTGTATGAACTTCCCCTTCTGCAAGCAGCAACGTGTTCTTCCCTTCTCTTATCAATGGAACGTCCGCTTTCTCCCACGTAACATTCAATGCAATCACTGTAAGGTATTACATATACTCCTACATTCGCTCTATTACCCGGGTTATTTTTAATGAGTTTCTTCTTGATTGTACTGTTGTACTGAAAAACTATGTTGAAGCCATTCTTTTTTCCTTTAAGCTGCCTAGAAAATTTATTAAGTTCTCTATTATAAGGAAGAGCAAGAGATGCCTTAAAATCTACTTTTCAGTTATATCATAAGGGGCGTAAAAGCAAGATTCCAAACAGAGTGCCTACATAAATTTCTAAGCTTCCCATCTAGCTGAGCTTTATGAGCTTTAACCTACGGCAAGAAATCTACAAAAGGAGAACAGATATCAACTTTGACTGGATTGTTAATTGTGCAGGTGAGGTTGCTTTGCAAAAGGCGTTGGCACATAAAGCTCAGCTAGATGGGAAGCTGAGAAATTTATGTAGGCACTCTGTTTGGAATCTTGCTTTTAATCAGGATAATATCAAAATACTTGCTGACTGTGAGCTAGATGAGGATAGTAAAATACTTCTTAGTCCTAGAACCTAATTTTTCTCTGGGCACTGAGGATATTGATTTCCTTAGAGGTATTGGTAGCATCATTCAATTTAACCACAAGCATTCAGGAGTAAACGTAGATTTTATTAAAGGCATGTTGCTTCATAGTTTTGAGAAGGCAGATCATTTACCACGACGTTTCAACTTGGCATTAGATAGATTGAAGAATTCAAGTATTAAAATTTTAAAAGCAGACACGGAGGCTGTGTAGTGGTTATGAATAAGAACGATTACCTGATCAAGGCACACAGGCTCTTAAACGATAGCAACACATACCTAAAAGTAACAAAACCCCCTTGCATTAGCGATTTGCAGTCTGAATTTAACAAGAAAATAAAAGCCGTAGTTAGCAGTGGTGTGGAAAAAGAAACCAGAAATATAGTCCTGAGTAAGCTAGCGAGAAAACTGCCGTCTTTTAGTTACTTTTACGGAACTCCCAAGATTCACAAGGAGGGGTGTCCTTTAAGGCCCATTGTCGCTAGCTGCAACAATCCTCAGTCGGATCTGTCATCATGGTTAGCGGATGTTTTGGGGAAATTAATAGGAACAATTTCGAAATCTCACATTAAGCACAGTATGGATTTTATGGATCAAATTAAGGAAAAGAATTACATAGGTACTATGTACAGTCTAGATATAGTTTCTTTATTCACGAATGTACCACTGAGTTTCGTGCTCGACAACTTGAAGAAATTAGCCTCAGATAATATTTTCAAGCCACCTATGCACATAGATAAATTTTGTCATTTGATTAACATTTGCGTTGAATCTACAATTTTTTAGTTTAATGGTTCGTTCTATCAACAAAAATCCGGGGTCTCGATGGGCTCACCTCTCTCCCCTATATTGGCTAACTTATGTATGGAATTTTTCGAAAAGGTTTACGTTGACACACTACCGGAAGACATCCAGCCTGAAATTTGGGTTAGGTATGTAGATGATGTTTTTATTGTTTATAGACGGTGAGGAAGCCTTTCATAGGTTTTTAGAGTTGCTTAATGGTTTTTTGCCCTCTATTAAATTTACAGTGGAAAAGGAAAGGGAAAATAGGCTTCCCTTTCTAGATATGGTAGTTCATAGAGACACAGTGAGTGGGGACTTTAAATTCAGCGTGTATAGGAATAACACCCACAAACACTTATATTCATTACTTTTCATATCATGAACCCAAAGTAAAGCACAACGTTCAACCAATTTGTTTTTTTGAGCATACCGAATATGTGATCCCCAGTTCATTGACGCTGAAATAAAATTTCTTGGTAGATAGTTTTACTAAACTGTGTTACCCAAAGTTTTTTATACTACAGTCTCTATCTAAAGCTAGATCGATGTTTTACGCCCCTTATGATATAACTGAAAAGGTAGATTTTAAGGCATCTCTTGCTCTTCCTTATAATAGAGAACTTAATAAATTTTCTAGGCAGCTTAAAGGAAAAAAGAATGGCTTCAACATAGTTTTTAAGTACAACAGTACAATCAAGAAGAAACTCATTAAAAATAACCCGGGTAATAGAGAGAATGTAGGAGTATATGTAATACCTTGCAGTGATTGCATTGAATGTTACGTGGGAGAAAGCGGACGTTCCATTGATAAGAGAAGGGAAGAACACGTTGCTGCTTGCAGAAGGGGAAGTTCATACAGTGCAATTGCGCAACATACATGGGAGAAAAACCACGCAATAAATTTTAAAGGTACAAAAGTTTTTTTTTGCATGTAACGACAGGACTTTGAGACGAGTAGTAGAAGGGGCGTTAATTTCATTAAACGAGACCTTTGCAGGAAATACTGGTATTTCAGAAAATACAGCTATTTGTGAAGAGATATGTAGGAAAGGGAAAATTTCAAACTTTAGAAATATATGTGCCAATAACGATGCTGCCTCCTCTCCTGTTTACTCCACTCATGTCATTTTTCCAACTAACCACCCAACCAGCAGAGAACAAGCAGTTGACAATAGAAACATTCCCCCACGAAGATCAAGACGAATTCAGGAAAGAACGAGGGCTCAACCGCCTGATCTTCATAATATAAACTAGCTTGTTACTTAACCGGTTTTTTTTAAATGTTTGTGCTCTTACTTGTTAGTTCCTTGAGGTGACATATCACATTTTAGTGAACAAGACCACAGTTGATGGTCGAAAGCTTTAATCCTGTACTAGAGATATATATTTTAAACTACAAGAGGATTTTACTTCATTGTGGATTGTATCCCCATATATATATATATATATATATATATATATATATATATATATATATATATATATATATATATATATATGGGGCAATTAATTTAGTTTCGTAATATTCAAAATTTTAGTAATAAGATAGATGCAATGTAGGTCACTGAAAAACATTTACATCTGGGAATTGCCGTAACTATGTCGTGCTATGACAATTTACTAGAAATTTCCTGGACCATATCCTGGTAGGCTTTTAAAAGATATGGTTCCAGTAATAATAAGTTTCCTTAATCGTAAAACTAAATATTTCTAGTAAAATATTGGATATTTAATTGTATCATTACTTTATTGGCAAACTAAAAAATCTCCTTTTGTATATAGCAGGTACATATACACGAATTTTGTTATTTTAATGTCGCGTTCGGGCTCTCTAAGGCCTGCTCGCCATCTCATCTCATTTTTCAATTTGTGTATGGGTGTTGTCGTCGAACACGCAGGCGATTTTTATTGTTCCGTCAATTGAGGACCTATAGCTCCTTCGGGACTGAGTAGTGCGTTAAAAATGACCCGTAAGTGTTTGTAGACTAATCTTACATCAACTACATATGAGTTATTGTTAAGGCCATCAAAATATGACGTAGAGCAATCAGCTTGTCTACTCGTAGCGTAGGTTGGAGTACCCTGGCCTCGTCGTTGGCTTTTGTTGGCCTACTTTCTCTAGTTTCTTATTTTTTGCAGCATATCTGTAGTGAATCCCTGGCCGATTTTATTGTTTGTTTATGGCCTGTTTTGTGTAAGAATTAGTGGGTTTAGTAAGTGCGTTCAGTTTTTTTTTTTTTTTTTTTTTTTTTCGTGTACCGTAGAGTTCATTTCCGTTTATCCTAGTTATTAGGTGGAAGTTCCCCGCCGTAGGGCTAAGCCAGATGTTTGATCCTAGCGGTGTCGTCTACGAATGTGCCACAAGCAGAGGCAAGCTAAACGGGCCAGAGGGAGCCACTAATCCAGATGGAAGCCGATGGACGGATACCTAGTCTACCTAGGGTAAAACACCGCTGTCCGGCCACCTGTATGGTAGCGCGGCCACTTTCCCAAAAAATAACTTTAGCACTGCCAGTAAGCTAAGTTAGAGGTCGGTCACAAGCCAACCTCCGTGGAAGCAACGCCTCGAGACACCTACTTTCCACTCGAAGTAAGTGTTTTTTCCTAAGTGAGAAATTAAGGCCATAATTTTCTATTAAACAGAAATCAATAAAAGACTAGTAGCCATGGGCAGTGTTTACCTACTTACCTCCATCGCGTTTTCGAAAATTTTACTTGGAACATCTAGCATAGGGGGAAACTGCAGTGGATCCATCGTTATCATGAGGATCAGCCTTATTCACTCAATATTTAATTGGTGAAACATTAATACAATTACATCTTTAAGTACACACCATTCAAAAGATTGAGGTTTCGTCAACATAATGTGATACATGAAAGCGCCATACGAACTAAAATAGGCGTGTGAGGTCTTCGTAAAATATGTTTTCAAGGCAGTTTTTAAATCCAATATGGGGTTGACCAACTGAGGTGCAGTTCGTAACCGCAAAGGATCCAACATCTTTCCCAGCCTTCTCAGCACTCATTTGAACAATGTTAGCGTATACTATACTATATCTCATTTTGATGGCGAAACTTCAATCTTTTGAATGATATGCTTAACTACTGAATTGTATTGTTTCACCAATTCAATAGCGAGTGAAAAAGTGGCCCATTTTTCCGATCAAATGGCAGCACAGCGGTGTTTTACCCCAGATAGGTAATCGCAAGGTAGGTCATGTTAACCTGAGATAGCCTTTTGCGAAAAATGTAGGTAGTAAGGCACCATGTTCAGGTGTTTACCTGAAGTAACTTGATGAAGCCCTGGGTAGATTATTTTTAAATTTCTAGGATAGACCTGCTCTGGTAAAATGCAAGATTAAATTTAAACGGGGCGGCCACACAAAGATGACCTATCAGAGTGAATGGAGAGTAGGGGACGGCTACTGTAGGCATATCCTAATAGGCTAGGCTATGCATTTTTGTAGTAGGCATAGCACTTTTCTTTGCCAAATTACATTTATAACTGACTTACTATTGTAAAAGATTAAGAACTAAAACCAACAACAACTCCTTGGTATATTTATAAGCAAATTTACAAAAAGACATGAGCCACCCAGTGGATTTTAGCTAGTCTAAAAGTTGCCACTAGTGAATTTATGGGCTTTAGGAGTAATGGCACCTCTTTCCCGCCCGATTCCCCCATATCGATAGTGTGTAATATTGTTACTCACATGAGTCACTTCATCATTCACCCAAAACCTGTTATTGCTGCTCATGTGAATATGTCCGTCATTAAGGGTTGATATGTTTATTGACAAAATATAGAAATGGGTGTATATAATACTACAATGCAGATGAGATAGTCTGCAATATGTACCAAGATAGGGTGGTTAGAAATTTACGTTCATTAATTTGTTTCTATGTGCATCCTTAACCCTTAAAGAGCCGAGCTAAAAAAAATGTGCAGCACCCCAGACTGGGCAAATTTTGAGGTTAGCCAATTTAAGAAAAGTATATAACATCAATGGAAAGAGGAAGATATGCAAATGCACAAGGTGTAAGAGAAAAAAATAAAAAATTCTCCCTACCATCCACAAAATATTGAAAATGACTGTACAATGCCGTGTGGAGCCTATTTTACAAGACAGTCGTAAACTTGACTAAGTTGTACTTGTTTTTTCTAATATTTGGTTTTTCTTAATATTATTATTTTGTAAAATTATAATTACAGTTCACACAGTATCATAACAGATAAGAACTAAAATCGTAAAAAAGTTCTGAATATATTTGTTGTAAAATGTTTACATAAATTTACTGAGATCAAAGATGCAGTAACTTTTTTTGGATTATACATGATTTTTCTAATATTTCTTTGCAAAATTACAATTAAAACTGATATAGTACTATTACAAAAGATAAGAACTAAAACCAACAGCAACCCCTTGGTACATTTGAGCAAATTTATAAAAAGAGAGAGAGAGAGAGAGAGAGAGAGGTATGGGGGGGGGAGGCAGTACATGCTCCCATGAAGTCAAGATCACAACTAACCCTTGAGACACCTTTTTCCCTGATCTTGGCTAGTCTAAATGTTGCCATTAGTGAATTTATGGGCTATAGAAGCAGTGGCACTTCTTTCCCGCCCGATTCCTTCAAATCGATGGTGCGTTTTGATGCTCACCCTGATTGGGTCTGTCTACCACCCAAAACCTGTTATTGCTACTCATATGAGGGCATCCGCCCATTAAGGGTTAAAGGGGCTGGTACTCAACGTATTGGAAGCTCCTCAGGGTAAAAATATAAACAAAAAACAGTAAATTTCTCGTTATTTCAGTACATTTCTGGTTCCATAACTATCAGGTTACAGGCAGTCCCCCCCCGTTATTGCTGGGGGTTCCGTTCCAACTGGCTTGATAAGCGAAAATCACCATTAACCGAAACTTGGCAATTTATGGTGCTTATGGGCCACTGTTAGCTATGTATCGGCACTGATAACCAGAACTCGCCGTATTATGGCGCCGAACATTGCCAACTTTATGGCACTAGACAAGCACCATAAAACCAGATTGTCATTAGCCGAGTCCGCTGATAACTCAGGACTGCCTGTATTTGCAAAACAGGTGTCATGTATAGTACCAACTCCTTGGGGATGAACGTAAAAACATAAAAAAAGAGGTTGTAAATGTGAAAATAAAAAATATTGGTAAATATTCCGGTTGCTAACTTTCAGGAACCAGGCTGCATTAATAGTCTTCAGTTGTTTACTGGACCTTTTTCTTAGCGTATGTTTTACAAAATATGTCATGGACTAGCACATGTAAGTCTGCAAAATATATCATAATGGAAGCTATTAAGGGATTTGGTGTGGTAGGTGACTTACATGTATCACCTGTGTTAGCCTCTGCCTTACTTATTTTTCAAGTTCTTTATCAGCTTTAACCTGCTAGACATCGAGGTTCAAGTACTGTAGAATGAGTGTTATGCATTTGGCATGTAACTAAATTTTGGCGTTTTGTTCACAGGTGGAAATCAGCGGGAGTTGGCAAGAGCTAAGAATGCAAAAAAGCAACAGGACTCTAAAAAAGGACAGTCATCATCTCAAAAAGTAAGTATTTACTGGAGACCATTAGTGTGGAAATGTTTCTGGGATTTAATAAATAGTGCAAAAGGCCTTTAATGCAAGTTGTTAACTAATTAAAAAATGTTTTGCAAGGTTTACAGTAATTGTTAAAATGGTTTACCTATTCTAGATCTATTTGTTCCTACACAGTATATAAACCCTTGGTTCTTTGCAATAGGAATATGCTTACGGTGAAGCTGGAACATGGCTGTTAAAACTCGTGAACAAGGTGGTTAGGCAGTAACTACTGTCCAGTATCCCACCTGCCCGGACATAAACACTCCACTTAGTTTTCGGCCGTCTTCCAAATATGTATATTTCATGATCGCTTTCAGCTGTCTTCCCGACGATGTAGGTTTCGTGAGATCTTTGACTGGCTGCCATTAATCTCGATTTCCTGGTGGGATCCTTCTTTTATTTTTTTTAATATGTATTGAATATACAGTATTTGATATTAATATACAAACCCACTTTTTGTGATAGCCTTGCTAGCCGCCTTTCCCATTTGTGTATTAGGGGTCAGCAGCAAGGGTGTATTTACAATCCTTATCACTTATTTATTATTGAATTTGACATTCATGCTTATGCTCTTAAGAGAATTTACCTGGGGTGGAAACTTCGGTGGTTCACCTTTTGTTTTTTCTCTTCCGGTATTTTTCCTTCTCCTTTGCCCTCTTCGCTCGCTTGGGCGAGGAAGGTGGGGGATTGTGTGGTGTTGATGTTTGGTACGAGAGAAGTTTCTTTCTTTATTAATCATGTTTCCTTTTTTCTGCAGGCTAACAGTGAGTGATATATCACAGGAGTAGATGCTTAGATATCACATTGGTTATCCTAACCCTTGGGATTGTACCTGTGACACGTTAGCATGCTATGGCATTAGCCCTTGAGTGTGTGTACAGTTCCCCTGCTGTAAATCATATTGAAATGCTGCTGTTATCCTGGAGTTTTTTTGTTGTTGACTCTACTTCTGATGATGACTGCTTCATCCTGTAGAAGTAGTCCCAAGGAAGAACGTCTCTCCGTTGTCCTTCCTTTCCTTTTCTGAAGCTCGAGGAGGCCTCAGAATCTGGACCAGCCCCCTCTGGCCAAGAAGAGGAAGGATGCTTCTCCTCCCTTAAGTCCACCTGCAGGATTTCTAAGGGGTTGCCTCCTTCCGAGGAGGCAATGGTATCTCTCGTCAGCTCTTCCTAACCTTCGGGTTCAGAACCCAGTTCACTTGTCCTCGGGCTTGGATTTTGGGAGCAGCGGAAGTGCCGGGGTCGGCTTGCATTCCCATCGCTTGTCAAGAGGTTTGCCTCTAGACAGGTGCTCGCTTGCGAGTTGTTCCGAGTGTTCATGCTTCTATTGACTTGTGAGCATGCAGAACTGTTGATGAACCATCCCAGTTCAGGCACAGGACGAGGGAAGGGACGAGGCATTCACATGTCTCGTCCCTTTATACCAACACGTTGAGCACTCAATTACTCGTCAGTGCTTGGTGGATTCCCACCTGGTGTTCCGATTCTGAGGATTTGAACAGCTGGAGACAGTGGTCGCCCTGGCTCTTTCCGTTCTTTTGGGTTGATTCCAGTTCAGTTCTTCTGTGTCTGGGGTTTTTGGGAGCTTTTGAGTGCAAATGCTTCGATATAAGACTGGTTCTATGCCTGTCCCTCCTCAACTTCTACATAGTCGAAGGACCTCTCCCTATGATCATCTGACAAGATTCAGGAGTCCCGCTAAGCGCCTGAATTCCTGGGAATTTCAGGTGCTCACAGTTTGTTTGGTTTTCTGTGCTTGGCGAGACTTTTCCAAGCACTCGGGCGAGACGAGGCTGTCCCGATTATTGTTTTACAAGACTTAAGAGTCTTGCCGAAGTGCCTGGATCCTTGGAATTGCTGGTACTCACCGAGTTTTTGGTTTCTTGCTAGATCCAAGCACTTAGGTGTTAGGTGAGAAGTTTTCCTGATAAGCATCGTTTGGAGAGTCGGGAATCTCACCGAGCACGCGAATTCGTATGAATTCTGGCACCCGCTGTGTGCTCACTATCATGATTGCTTGGATATTGAGACCAGCGTTGATTAATCCTGAGTAAGATGAGCCTCTACCAGTACGATAGAGTTCTGCTTTTCAGTCTGGTTTGGGCTTATGCAGAGCTCGAAACTGCATGCCAACACCTTTGTGCATGGTCAAGTCCCGTTCTTGTGTCTTGGACTTCAGAGTATGAACACGTAGGACATGAGACGCAGAATCCCTTTTTATTCTTCTTGGTGCTTCGACTTTGAAGGAGAATAGTGAATTTGGGTGAAGTAATAGTTCTGTGCTGACGATTACCACTCACAATTACGTGGTTGTGATCTGCTCAGCTCACTCACCTCGGCTCAGCCTTGTATATTCTCCTTGCAACATGAGTTTTATCAGTCCACCGTCCAAGTAATAGGTGCATACTTGTAAGTTAGTTCTTCTGATGTGTGACTAAGACGAGTAGTACCTTTTCTTAATTAACCTGAAACTCAGGATAGCCTTTCTGGCCTCCCAAGGGTTTCTGGTTTTGATTTTAAGATGACAGTATTGTTTGACACCACCTCAGGGTTGGCATTAACACCAAACAAGAGGGTTTCTTTCCCTCCTGTTTTGGTTACCATGCAGGTACTCGAATGTATCTGTAGTGCGCTCAATAGCTCTATAAGCCAAACACATTCCAAAATGGAATGTATTACCATGCAACTGGGCCTACGGAGTTGAATGGGGCAGAGTACTGCCTTCTCACAAAGATGAGATGTTTGTCTTGGTATTGTTTCTCTTCAATCGAGGGTTAACTGCTAATTTTAATCTGTCCAGCCCATCACAGGCATAAGTCTGTTTGGCTTTTGTTCCTATCTTGTGCTGCACATTTGCTGTTGCTAGAATTCATCAAACAAAAATATGTCTCATTAGACTAATTATCATCTTTCTGTTCACCCCATGGTACAACAGAAGTCTGTAAGTGTGCTCCATTGCAAATGACCCATATGCCACTACAATGATTCAGAATGATTTTTCAGACAAATACATCTGTTTTTGTCTTCTATATATGGTTTTCTAATTAGTAAAGTGTTCAACTACTTTTGTTTGCCCCAGATTGGAAAGAATGTCAAAGACTTTGCCTGCCCTGTTAGCTCTGCTTCCAGGGGAAAGAGAAGAATTCCTCCGTGAACCAACCTTTGCAGTGACAAGAAGCAGTTTGTTAGGCAGTACATTGCTGTCTTTACACTGCCAAAGACTTCAGCCTACATTTGAAGCAAGCACAGGCTCTTACTGTTCTTGCTGAACAGCAATGAAATATCTGTAATTCTCTTTCAGTCCTCTGTAAATTCAGGGATTATAGCAGTCTTCACTGTTTAGTGTCATTTATGGTACTTTTTCTCTGATCAGAATTGCAAAAGTTAACTTCTTTCTGATTTAGTTATGAAAGACGTGGTCCACACTTGCCTTAGTCTTTCACATAAGTAGAATGGTTTCTCCTCATTTGAGATTCTGCTACTGATAAGAGACTTCTCTTTGTCTTGCCACTGGAGGGACCTCGGGTCTCTGGACAGCATTTGACTCGTGACACATGAGCCCTTGCAAGAATCATCAGTTTTGTTTTTCAAGACCACATCTCATTTCTCTCCAGCATTGGCAAAGAGGATAGACAATTTGCATGGATCATCTTCAACAGCTCCCTTCAAAAGGCGGGTTTCATGTCTTAACTCACTTGGATGTCGAATCATTCGGCATCTGTATGAAGGGTTCGAATTTTTCATGATCCCCTACGCCTTGGACTTTGTATTTGTGGTCCAGATCAGTCTTTACTTTGTCCTATTGGTGCGCTGCTATACCAGCGAAAGACTCCACACCCTTATTTGGATGTCAAATTCCTTTCTCCATTACTGACTCATCAATGGAAAAGTATCTAAGGGACACATCTTCCTCCGAGTCCTGCAAGATCGTGAGGAACTTATCTGCAGATAAGTCGCCCGTACGCTCTCCCCGAGAGCACACAGTGCCAGTGGCTTGGTCCTTTCATCACATTCTGAAGAATTTGGCAGACAAAAAGAGATG
The DNA here is from genome assembly GCF_015104395.2 of Macrobrachium nipponense. Classification (NCBI taxonomy): domain Eukaryota; kingdom Metazoa; phylum Arthropoda; class Malacostraca; order Decapoda; family Palaemonidae; genus Macrobrachium; species Macrobrachium nipponense. The sequence goes on along the minus strand of NC_061102.1, from coordinate 41,905,710 downwards.
TGGTCTCAGTAGGACCACATTGTGTCTTTCTTCCTTCGGGTCTTTGCCCATAGGTTCTTCACATTCTGAAGAATATGAATGGAAGGGAAAAATTGGAGCAAAAGTTACAATCTCATTAGGTTGAACTTTACGAGATGCACTGCAGCAGCGGGTATCTTGCTTTATCTGGAAAAAAAGTTCTTGACAGCTGGACTTGTCACCTTGGGTCTCACTATTTACCAAAATGACCAAAACTGCCCACGAAACAACCAAAACGGCCTTAGATATGTTTGTTTTATAATTGTAAACTTGTTTAATTACTATGTATTAACATATATGAGTTAATAATTAGGTGGGCAATAAATAACTAAATATTTGGGCCAGACAGAAATTGTTTTATCTGTAAATACACAGTAATTAAACAAGTTTACAATTATAAAACAAACATATCTAGTGTCGTTTCGGTTGTTTTGTGGGCTGTTTCGGTCTTTTCGGTCGTTTGGTAAATAGTGATACCGGTCACCTTCACATCTTATCATCAGAAAACAGAGAATTTGCAAATTTTGGCCAATGATGTGAGGTTAGTGCAAGGTAAAAGAGATGGGTGGTTTACTTCAGTATTTTATTGTCCTACAGCCATGTGTTAATCATACACAAGGCAACAAACATGTGGCTGCTATCAACCTCCACTCATAGCTTGGGTGTGTTATGTCATTTGAAAAAAGATTTCCTGACCTCTATGGCCAAAGTTTGTGTTATATTCATAATCTGGTAACCTCACCTATTGGAAGTTCTTTCTTTGGCCCACAGCATGATTGGAGGTACTGGACAACTGTTTTGGGGTGCCCTTGAACTCGAAAGAACTTTGCAATGCCTCTTTTGTCTACTTCTCTAACTATGTCAAGACTTAGGCTTTAAGATCAACTGAGAGAAGTCAAACCTTAAATTATCCACAAGCTGCCTAGGCCCACATTGGAATAAGAATGGAGGTACACTTGACAGCAGGCTTGTGATTCATTTGAACTCTAGAGAACTTGCACCACCCTTGTTTACTACTTTAGTTTTGTCAGGACTTATGCCCTTGGGTCAGCTATCTACAAGGGAAATCTACCTTGCCATGGAGAAGACAGAATTGAGAGATTTTTCTCATGTCAGAATTGATCAAGTTTGTCACCTCTGAAGAATACAGTGACGTCAAAATAGTTTTGAGGTTTGTCCCTTAAGGAACAAAGTAATAGCAAACTGTCTCCTATAGGAGGAATCAGTTTATTTCCTCAGATTGTTCTCTAGCCGCTTTTGCTAAGGTCAGTGAACCACTTTGAGACTAGACTACGTTTTAACCAATTATTTGCCTGATATATAAGTTGGATCCCTCTCCCCAGATCACTGTTACCCCACCTCAAATCAGACAGGTACATGAATAATGAGGGAGATGAGTGGACTTGGACTTCTGAGTGTGATAATGAAAAACTAGTTTTTCTTTTAAATTTGACTTTGGTTTATGCCCAAAATGCATTGTTCATATTTGAATAAACCTTCGGTCTTAACAATAGGATAATTTTCTAGCGTCTAACTGTATCCAGTTAAATTGCAGATGAAAAGCAAGGAATCTAGTGAGACCTGGCAACGCGTGCGTATATTGGGTGAAAACTGGTCAAAGACCATACACCCACGCTACTGCGTTCAGTCTTTTTCTTAACCGCCCGGGTGAGAGTTACAGTTGCCCTCTCTCAGCCTTTAACCCGGTTCATTGACCCCTTCGCTTGTGATTGTGTGTGTGTGTGTGTGTATTATTGCTTCTTCTGCTCCTTCTCGGCCTCGCCAACGTGTGTGCTTGGGTACTCAAGGTTTCCGATGTTCTCGTTTCCTGGCTTTTTCAGTGACAGACCCACATACCACTCGCAGTAGGTGTCGTTCTAATATTTGTACCATAATGAATCCCTGCCCAGAATGTCATGTTAACATTCAAAATGCCTTTGGCCAACTAGGACCTGCCAGCTCAAAAAATATCAGAGAATGGTGTGCAGCAAGCCCTTGTTTCATGAAGATCTAGATGAAAAGCTGTAGACTCAGGTTATTGAAGGCCCTCTTACTGTGGAAGAGTGAATTCCATGCTGACACAAGTTCTAGACGAGAATGGAAAGTATTCTTATTTCTTTAACCCATTGAGGAATTTTGGTGTTTATAGAAGTTGAGGGCCAAATGGCTGTATGTCAAGGTATCTGCAGCTCCTGAAATTCTTCTGGGTCTGATCTTTACTGTAGTGTGAACTTCAATGTTACACCTCGTACTATTTCTGGGGGCCTTCATTTTGGTAAATATCAATATGATGTCCAGTTGGCGTGTATGAAAAAGATTTGTGAACAGTTGGTAACTGGAAAATAGAGTCCCACTACCTTGAGTGTTTTTTGTTTTTTTTGAGCATTCCATTATCATAGGTGGTGGTACACTAGTGTATCATAATGGTGGTACTTTACTGCAAAGCTTGTGCAACCTGAACAGTTTTAACTCTCACTAAGCTATATTAGGACCACATAATCAGTTAAACCAGTATATCACAAAGTCATCAACATCTCAGCATTATCCCTAGTTAGAATTTTTTCAAGGTGCTTCCAGTGCTTAGTGAATGGCTTATTTCATAATTTGTTCTGGCAAATCGTTACAGAAGGGTTTGCTTCTTAATTATTCCTACTTATCCAGGCTTGGGAAGGATAAAAAAAGCATAGTGACTGCCATTAAATTGGGGGTGAATCTATTCCTCCTTGAAACAAATTTCTCCAGCATGCATTTGCACATCCATGTATAACTGAATCAGGAAAGTTTGGAACATGATAAATGCATAAATAAAGGTATAAGCCACAAAGGAAATTGAAACACTGGAGTAGCTGCAAGATCTTTCGGTCTGCTAAGTAAAGGACGTGAGTCAAAATATCTTGTAGCTACTCCATTGTTTCACTTTCCTTCGTGGCTTGTACCTTTATTTTTGCACATTCATGTAAAACATTTTTGTGCGCATGAAAAAAGGCAGAAATATTGCTTTCCCTTCCAAATCCAGGTGCTTGGAAGGCAGGCTAGATTTAATTTTATTGAAAATTCTGATATGAGTGGTGTATAGACCATTTCTGCTCAGGGAGCTTCTGCATTGGCCTCATATATCATCTTATTCCACTGTTATCAGATAAAGCCTTTGTGTGGTTGGAGGTTATCCTTACTATAGTCCAAGTGATAGACATCAAAATAGTGCAGTTCCTCTTACTTTCCTTGTGCACAAAATGAGATTTGCTTTGTTCTTGCACACCTGTATCAAGAGTTGTTTCATGATTGATACTCTAAATTGTATTAACTAGTAAGGGCTAACCATTTGTTCTAATCCAAATACTATGAATTTTTTTGATAAAGTTATCTTTTAACCTATGATATATAATCTAAGCTCGATTAGCTTAAAACAGTCTCTTGATGTAAGGATTTCTGAAATTTTCACAGGCAGCATAAAATAAATTAAACCAATGCTGTAATATGTCTTTATTAAGGGGGCCGACTGGCTAATGCCATTTTTTAAGAACAGGACTTTGACATTCATACCACTTAATAAGGTGACTTGGGACATCTCCAAACCGCATATGATTTTCGCCTCTGACCCTCAGTTTTGTGACGCCAGGGCTATTTATCCCGAAAATAACCATTTTTCAAATTCTATCTCCTCCCTTGATATTTAATATTAAGACCTGGAATTACTACCATATATAGACCTGATGTAGACCTCCAATCAAATGAAGAGTTTTTTTTCTAAAAGTCATTGTTTTGCTAGATATGAATTTTTCATTATGGTAAAAAAAATAAACTATAAATCAGGGAGAAAAAAAGAAAAAGAAAACAAAAATTGGAAAAAAAGGGCTCTATTTGATTGTTCTTTAATGTTTTTCTAAGTTAATATACCAAATTTCAATGCTATAGCTTTAAAACTAAGTGAGAAGATAGAATTTTGAGATTTGGGAGTTCAAAGTTTTCCTTTATATTTTTATAAAGACAGTGTTAATAAATAATGATTATTATGAATGTATATTTCTTTTTTGGGTATTAATAAATCAAAACTATGTTATTTATCATAATTTAATCATAAATGATTATCCCTTTGCTCATATATCGTAGCCTGGGGCACTGCGTCAGGCAAGACGGGGCACTCCTTCTTACGCAACTCTCTCTCCCTCCTTCACTAACTAGGCTTATTACAGCGAATTTTCTTCTTCTGTATGTAAGCAATATGTTTTCCTTGTATTTTCCTCTTTTGCATGATGAAATTCTTGCAAAAAAAAAAAAAAAAAAAACGAAGCGAGAGAATGTCAGAGGTGAAACTCGAATGTGTACTCTCTTTTTACAAAGACAGTGTTATTAGATCGTGATTATTATGAATTTCATATTCCTTTCTGGGTATTAATAAACCAAAACTATGTTATTTATCATAAATGAAGATCCCTTTGCTCAAAGATCGTAGCCTGGGGCACAGTGTGACGTGTGCGTCAGGCAAGATGGGGGTGTTACTTACTACGCAACCCTCCCTCTCTCTCTTCACTAACTACGCTAATATCACGTATATTATGATATTCTGTAATCATATTAGAGCGAATTTTCTTCATCTGTATGTTAGCGAGATGTTTTGTTTGTCTTTTCCTCATTGGCATGATGAAATTCTTGCCGAAACAAATATAAACATATATAAAAGCAAGTGGAATGTCAGAGGTGAAACTCACCAAACGTGCACACTATATGAGGTTTGTGCTTGCGCTCAATCATGGTTGGTAGCTGACTTCCCTTCTGCTCACAATTTCTTTGACAATAATTATCAAAATTTACAATAGAAGAAATATTGCATTTTCTTGTACGGATCAATGTTTTTGGCTTATTGATTTATGTTTACTACCTGGATGGGGGTCAGGAGGGAATAACCATTTTTTTTTGGTCGGTACTGGATTAACATTCAGGATTCTCCTATAAGTAGTTTGGGGTAAGTATAACTAGGAGAAATACAAACTACTTTAAATTTGTAATTTTTTGCCCTATACCCCCATAGATAAGGGTTCCGGCCGGCCCCCTTAGGCCTTGCACCAACACACAATACGGGAAATCCAGTTGTCACTCCATGTTCCAGCTGAATCCAGTCAGGATATTCCAAACTAAACTTCTGTCTGTTAATGTATCACTAACAGATTATGTGAATCCCATGACCTACCTGTCTCCAGTGCCACTCATCTAAACTTTCAATGAAATAATACTGCATAACGAGAGAAAGAAAGCATGATACAGAATTTTACACCATTGCTACACAGGCTTTGAGGTATCATGTAGCCTATTCCATTGAATATTTGGTCTTTATGTGATGGATTGCATAACTTATCAGGAGCCTTGACCCCTGAACTGTTGATAAGCTGGCCTGGTATTGTAATAAAAAAGTAGGGTAAAAATAATTAGAAGTACACTAGCCCAAGGGGAAGGGAGGCAGCAACATAAGCCAGCACGAACCATTTACACTCTGCAAGAAACATTGTTACTGATAAAATAAAAATAAGAACAGACATTAAAGGGATTTTGACGTAGGAAAAATCTATTTCTGGGCAAGGAACCCGTGTCGCCCAGTAAACAGGTTCCTTCAGCACTATTTCTAAGGTAAAATATTGCTATAATACCAGAGAACTGCTAAATTGGACATGCCAGAATATTCTGGCTCGCTCACCTTCATTAAAAGGTGTCGGTATAGTTCTGGGGCGAGTGAAAACCACTACCACGGCACCCTCTCCAATTAACCTCTCCTACATCAAAAACCCCTAAGAAAAGTTATAAGACAAATGAAGTAGTGAATGGAAAGAATGAAGGCTTTATAATAACTTAAGCCCCCTTCCACACCCAATTTTGTGGGTGGATGGTGATTATAAGTGTGGTCTAAATCATAGGTTTGTTTGTATGTGCCTACTACATGCCTTGGACTGTTTGATCTGTTTAAAAGTGGAAGAATTACGGGCAAATCTGAAGGCCCATTGTGTCTTACCCCTCTTGTTGAAGGTGACAAGTGTTGACTCATTGACAGTCATATGCAAAGTTAGAAGGAATGATCTGGTGTAGTATATACTGCTGAGGCTTCTCTGTTAAAGAGATAGCGTTATGATAGATTTCCACAAATGTAAAAGTTGATGAGTGGGGGATCTGATGAAACTATCTTCATTAAGGTAACATTGGCTGTACATATTAGGTATTCACATCATTATTCCAAAAAAGTAGGTCTGATGTAAGTTGTTTTTAGTATTTTGCCTACTTTTTACTAGGTTTTTATATGTAATTTTAGATATAAACAGCTGCATGAGTTGCCTTCTGTCTAAAGAAATTACCAAGGTGGCACAGTATGTCCAAGAGGACGAGTTCAATTTAATTTTGTGTCTTACAGATTGATGGTAATAGTATTTAAGAATATAAACACATGTTTCATGTCTTTATTTCCTTATTACAGTACATTGATTGATTAATAATTGTGCTGTGTTCCAAGTGGCTTGTAATTGGTAACCTGCCACCCTAACTCCAAAGATTTTATCATGAGAAATGTGTCCTACTATAATTTATCATGAGTAACATTTGAGTACTAACTACAACTTTATTTTTTTAAGGACGGAAACAAGGGAATGACACTTGAAGCTCGTAAACATCGTGATGCTGAAATGATGAGATTAAAGCAACAAAAGGCTTCAAAGAAGGATGGAGGAGCTCCGTCGGCAAATTAGCTTCGACTAGCATATACTTGCTATATAGTTTCTTGAAATCTGAATAGTGAAATGTTTTGTTCAGTATTTTAAATAATGATACTTAACATTTTCTGACTTAATGTAAGCAAGGAGTACTCTTTATAGAGGCCTAATACAAAAACTTACTCATTGACATGGATTCTGTGGAGGGCTCACAATTAGCAAAGCTGACTCTCGTTAGATGGGCAAGGGCAGCTGTGCAACACCTTTGGGATTTCTTGAAATACTTAGTTTCCTTTGCCACTGGGAGCTGGATTATTGATTATCTGACAGCTTGGTACTAAGCTGGTATGCAGTAGTTTAGTAGTGGTCAATTTTACTTGTTTATTGATGGATGTCCACCAGAAAATGCAGTGAATCCTTTGAGCTTAATGGAAATACAGTATTTATGGTGAAATACATAACGAGTTTCTATTTTGTACTTGAATATATACTGTGGTATAAATCTTTTGATATTACTTGGAAATGCATTGCTTTTGTTTTTCTTGTAACATGCAAATATAAGATAGTGGTATAGATAATGTTTGGGTAATTCATATGGAATTCTTGTAAATTACTAGATGCTGGTTCTTGATTTTATCAGTATATATTAAAGAGAAATCAACCATTTGACCTTGCTGGAAAAAAATTTCCAAATTTGAGTATAATTCAATGTATATGATTATCTTTTTCTTAGTTTCATTGGTTGAAAAAGAGGCTAGCAACACATTTTTTGCTAAAGTGGCTAGTATTGGCAGTTTTTTATGCGCTCAGCCTTATGTTAATAGCATGTGGATTTATTTTAACTGTGTGCATCAAAATGCAAGATGTTCAATTAAAATTTGTGGTTTTTAATGGTGTTGCCTATACCCTTAGTTATACTTAAGATGCCTTCCAGTGTTGTCATGTTGAGGATTTTTGACGAGATTTCCAAAAAAAAAATTTTTTTTTTCTATTGACACAATAGCAGTAATACAGTCTTAGTAAGAGGATAAATCACTGCCCTATTATTGTTGCCCATGCTCATATTCCTGTTTTAGCCAACACATATTTTGCATTTGTATTTGGTATTATTGCACACTACTAGTGGACAATGCAATTATAATCTGGCAGTATGACGATAATGGTCTACATTAGCTTAAGATACATTTCCAAATAAAATTTGAGTATCCTACTGTTATTATTTCATTACTTTTTTAAGTAAAGTGATATACACAGTAATGTTTCCATATCCTTTCTTTGAATTTTAGCTTTGAGACATACTGTTGAACAAAATGGAACATGAATTGGAACTGAAGGAACATGATTTTGAACTGGTAAGTGTATTTTAAAACATGTCAGGTATTTAAAAAGGTGCATAAGAAAGGATAATTTCCCCATACTTTAAATTAAAGTATAACTTTAAATTTCTTGTTGTTCATATGCAAACAAACCTTTGGTCTTAACAGTAGGGTAATTTTCTAGCGCCCAGCTGGATCCGGTTAAATCGCAGATGAAAAGCAAGGAATCTTGTGAAATCTGGCAATGCGTGCGTATATCGGGTGAAAACTGGTCAAGGACCACACCACCGCGTTCGGTCTTTTTCTTAACTTCCTGGGTGAAAGTCATGGTTGCCCTCTCTCGGCCTTTTACCTGGTTCATTACCCGTTTTCACTTGTGATTCTGTGTGTGGGTGTGCTTGTATTATGGCTTCTGCTCCTTCTCGGCTTCGCCAATGTGTGTGCCCAGGAACTCGAGGTTTCCTGTGTTCTCATTTCGTGGTATCTTCAGCAACAGACCCACACTCCACATGCAGCAGGTGTCATCTTGTTTAGTAACTGTGATGCATATCTTGACACCTAGTAATTATTCATATATAAAACAAACTCTCAGTCTTAACATTAGGAAAAATCTTCTAGTGCAAGCTGGAAACCAGTAGAGGAACTATTGGCATCTATGCTTGGTCATGATTTATGTTGGACCACCCACATACCCCTCAGTAACCCGTGACCACACCATCTTTGCCTTATGGTCCAGACTCGGATACACAAAGGATGGGGAGGGTATGTGGGCTTCTGTAGGACTATTTGGGATACCAACTTTAAATGGCCTATTGTCTCGCTGCATGGTTTCCCGCTTCCCTCTTGTTTCACTCTATGGGTGTCTCTTCCCCCCAGTCTACACTACATATATGAAGTCAAACACCACATCTACAGTGATGCACATGGTACCATTTCCACATCACTTTGGGGCTCTGTGCCATGTCTACAGAGGTACCAACAGTCTTGCGTTTTCCATCAAGTGTAGTGACATCACAACCAGGAACCTCATTGATGTCACAATCCAACATGGCGGCTGTGCCTTCTGCCATCTCACCGAGTCTCGTGCCAAGAGAATAAGAATAATTTTTTCATCATCTTTGAGCCAGGACTGTCTCATCCCTTTAAGAAAGCTCAAAAAGTAGTTGTTAGTTCTGTGTTGAAAGCTGATGGCCGTCTCGTTAATGCAGTAGCACACTGGAAGAAATATATGGACAGGTGTGTGGAGGTTTCAGTGAATTTGGCTGTAAGAGCGACAGAGGATACAGATGGAGTATCGGCAAGAACTTATTGAGAATCTGCAGTGGTTGCTCATTGGACCACCAAAATCGCTGAGTAGCTTCCTGTTTCTCCTGTACATCCATTCAAGATCAAGGGGTCACAAGCTATGGTTTCGGGGGATCCTCACATAGATGATAACATTAATTCTACTACTAGGACATGAAATAGTGAAATGGTGGTTTGCCCCTGGACCAGGCATTCAAGGTCTAGATCTCCATTGGCCATTTCCAGTCTTTCTCCAGTAGCTGACAGTCTTAGAAGCTCCGTTTAAGGTGGATGTAATGCCTCACGAGATTTGTTAGACTGGAGAGAGAATCAATGTTCTTGTTCAAGGAGCATGGAAAGTTACCAACGAACTTCCTCACCAAACAATTTATAAAGATCATTTCACAGACAGCCATCAAGTAAGGTAGGTGCTTCAGCCACAGGATTGAGTGGTCAGGATCTCCACAGAAGTGATGTCTGTGCTTCGGCTGAAAGAACTGGTGGTTGTGATCCCCTATACCTTCGTCTTCGGCTGAACGGAATACTATATTGGAAGCAGAAGACATAGAGAATCAGGAGTTTCTTTCCTCTTATGCGGAGTTTATTGATCTACCTCATCAGTTCAATAACCTTTTGACGAGGACTGAAACCTCCTGTCGTGCAGAGTCTGTTCTTCACCATGTGAATGTACAGATTTCAGGGCGGGATAACTACAATCTAATAGATCATTCATGTTTTATCCTCCCCCTCTTCCGAGACAGGCGGTTAATAAGTCTAGTGAATCAACCTAATGAAAGAAGATTCAACAAAACCCTCAATAGAAGATAGTGAGGCTGACTCCTGCCCCTAAAACTACCCAGTTGACTTCTCCAAGGAAGAAACCATCTCAAGAGACCTTTCACAAACCAGCCTTCAAGAGGTAGAAGAACTAGGGGCTGAGGAAGGGGTGTGAGAATAGGCTGGGCACCTCTCCCCACTCAGTGCCACCAGTTGGGGGATGCCTGACAAGTCATTGGGTTGTGTGGCAGAGATTCTTAGTGGAGCTGTGGGTAGTGCATGTCCTTCAAGTAGGTTACCTACTCCCATTCGACTCCACCTCTGGTAGAATGCCCTCTACTTGGTATCTCGCCAGCTTCACTCTCTTGACAGTCGATTTACATCAATGGGCAGTCGACAACTCTGTGGAACTCTCAGCAAGATACATTCCAGGCAAAAAGAATGTGGTCGCAGACAAGTTGACCCCTCCGGAACCAAACTCTAGGCTCGAAGTGGTCTCTACATCAGGTCGTGGCAGACAGGCTTTTTCAGGTGTGAGGGAGGCCTACGAGTATGTTGGACCTCTTTGCAACCTGCTACAAGAAGAAGCTATAGGTCTATTGCTCGGTGATTCCGAGTCCCTTAGCACTAGCAGAGGATGCCTTCCAACATCCTTGGGAAAACTTAGATGTGTACACATTTCCTGCGTTTTGCTTGAGCCGTCAAGTGCTGAACAAGGTGATGAGAGCTCGAAACTTCAAGATGACATTAGTGGCTCATATGTGGCTGCAGGCAGAATGGTTTGCGGATCTTCTGTTTCTGCTGTCAGAGGTTCTGAGAGAAATTCCTCCATGGAGGCAATTATTTGTCCGACCTCACGTCGAAAGATTCCACCACTCGGTACAATCCATCTCTTCACGGATGGAGGCTATCAAGTATCTTCCGATTGAGAGGATTTTCGCAGGAGACAACAAAGCATATAGTCCAGCCATCTCAGGAAGTCCTCGGCTGCAGTCTACCAAGGGAAGTAGGCAATATACTGTGATTGGTGTCGTCAACTGGGTTTCTCTCCACTCAAACCTCTATTCAGTGCGTAGCATATTTTTTGGTGTTCTCAAATGAGAAAAGTCTTTCTATTTCTGCTATTAGAGGCTACAGAGCAGCTTTAGCCTTGGTGTTATGCCTGAGAGGTGTAGATATCTCCTCATCCTGGGAGATTTCTTTATTGTTCAAAGGTTTCAAGCAGACCTGTTCTACAAGGGAACTTGAGCCTCCCGCTCGGGATGTTTCACTTGTCCTTAAGAGTTTCACTAGAGATCCTTACGAACCCTTACTGCGTTCCTTTGACAGAAACTTAACAATGAAGACAGTTTTCCTTTTAGCTCTGGCTTCCTCGAACAGGTTAGGAGAGCTTCATGGCCTTAGTTATGATGTGAAACATACCAGGGGTTGGGGGTCGGTGACTTTCGAATTTGTCCCAGAATTCGTGGCCAAGATCCAGAATCCCTTGGTACATGACAGATTTGCCGCCTTCTTTTTTTTTTTTTTTTTTTTTTTTTTTTTTTTTTCTCCCCCATACCATCTTTGAATGACTTTGGAGATCCACAAAAGCTCTTGTTGTGTCCTGTGAGAACCTTACATTGCTATCTCAAAAGGACTCGACACCTCAGGTCGGGGTGTCATAGGTTTTTTGTTAGTATGGGATGAGCAAAGAAAGGTTTCCAAGAATACCATTTCTTTCTGGATTCGTGAGGCAATCAAGCAGGCATATTCGTCTATTGATGGTTCTGTCACTGAATCTGTGCAGGCTAGAGCACGTGACATCAGAGGTATAAGTTCCTCCGGCTTTCAAGAGAAATTTCGCTGTTCAAGAGAGTTTTGAACGCTGGGACTTTGTTACGACAAACCACATTCACCTCCTTTTATTTGAGAGATGTTGCCCACAGGTTTTTGGACATGTTTTCCCTAGGTCCGGTAGTGGCTGCCGAACAAGTGGTTCAATTCATCTTTGTCCTTGACCGGACAGTTTGTAGCTTACCTATGGTGATTGTGTGAAAGAGAATGAATGAGTCGGCTGGTCTCTTTCTGTCTCTTATTTCCATTCTTCCTTCGGCAGGTTGAGGAATAGACGCGTCACATGCTGGACTGGTCTGATACAGGTGAGTTCGGTATCCATACTGATAGTCTGTTGGTTGAATGTATTTATGAATATCAATCAAACCCTCTATTCAGTAGCATATACTCCACTTTCTGGCAAGGGAAGTTCTGGAGTAATAACAGACCTCTGCGATCGTATGATTTGTTATTAAAGTCAGAATTTTCTTTAGTCCCTTAAATACAATGAATTTGCGCATATACCATTGTGTTGTAACCCAGATGATTGAGTTGTAGATATCAGTTTATTTATATTCTCACAGGCATTTGTCTACTTCATTTGGAACTCCTCTCGTTCTAGAGGTTGGTCAGGTGAGTTAACTCCCAGCCAGTTTAGGATGTCTATACCTTCCTCCAAGTATAAGGCTATCCTACTGTTAAGGCTGAGGTTTGTTCTGCATGTTGTTACGAAGTGCCAAGTATCTGGTTACTACACTTACCATTCATTTATTGGTACCTCACAAAAGCCAGACACATGAACCCTCATCACAGGTATTAAACGACTGAATACTCTAAAGGCAACAGTGATCCCTTAACAACTTACCAGTATTGCAGAAAATCAGACTAAGTTCATCAAAACAGGTGTGAGGTAATCTTGTAAGTAATTAAATTAATCAATGGGCATCACTCCATCAACAACTCTAATTTAATTATTTCCCTGATTTCAGAAGTCTAAGTACTTCCCTGGTTCTAAGTCACTTCAAGTAAATTGAAGGAAAGCAGATTAATCACCACTCTATGTTTCTACCTAACATCATTATAATCAAATACAAATATACTGGTTAGAAATGAAAACACTTATAAAAATTTTAAATACAAAAATTTATTAAAACTCAAAATTTATAAGTGAAATTCACAATATCAGGCAAAATTATTGTTACTTGCAAACAAAGTAAAGTTTAACTGATTCTTGAATCAAATTAAGTAAAATTAAATCAAAATTAATTTATCACAAAATTCAAGAAAATTAATTCGATCAAAATTCAAAAGGGTTAGGCAATAATTGAAAATTAGATATTAATTCACAAGTGCTAAACAATAATAAAACTTGAAAAGAATTCTAAGTAAATGCAAAGTATTTCACAAGTGTTAAATTTAATTAAATGTGCAATGATTAAGCAATGAAAATAACTAAGTCAACTAAATTGTGAATGTTAACCCTCTAACGCCTGAGCGGTAAATAAAAAAATGACTCCCGTGTGCCGGAGGGATTTGAGAGCGAGCCCGGAAGCGGAAAAAATATTTTTTTCAAAAAATCACCGCGCGCTTAGTTTTCAAGATTAAGAGTTCATTTTTGGCTCCTTTTTTTGTCATTGCTTGAAGTTTAGTATGCAACCATCAGAAATGAAAATAATTATCATTATCATATATAAATAATGCGATATATGATAGCGCAAAAACGAAATTTCATATATAATTGTATTCAAATCGCGCTGTGCGCAAAACGGTTAGAGGTAACAAGTTACTTTTTTTCGTTGTAATGTGCACTAAATTGCGATCATTTTGGTATATAACACATTGTAAAACGATAAAAGCAACACAGAGAAAATATTATCACAAAATGATGCATGAATTCGTAGCGCGCGGACGTAAAAAAATATTTTTTTTAAAAATTAAAATTCACCTAAATCGAAATATTATTATAGAGACTTGCAATTTGTTTCAAAATGAAGGTAAATGATGGAATATTACGATACTGTAAGAGTTTTAGCTTACAAATGCAGTTTTCGACCATTTCAAACGAGTTAAAGTTGACCGAATGTCGAATTTTTGTTTAAAATTTTTTTTTATATGCAAATATAAAAAAATGAGAAATGCTACAACCGTCCAATAATTTTTGTTATATTGTGCATGTTTTTGCGCACATTTTCATATATAAAAACCAAAAAAAAAGCGTAATATGAAAAGGCACAAATATTAGGAGAATGTGACCTACGCGTTTCGGAGATTTTCGGCCGAGAATCGGCGCGCGGACGGAATAAAAATATTTTTTTCAAATATTCACCATAAATCGAGATATTGTTCTAGAGACTTGCAATATGTTTTAAAGTGAAGATAGATGATTGAATATTACTAGACTGTAAGATTTTTATGTTACAAATGCGTTTTTTGACCATTTCGGTTGAGTCAAAGTTGACCGATCGTAGTTTTTTTCCTATTTATCGTACTTTATATGCAAATTTTTCAAAAATGAAAAATGCCACAACCTTCCAATATTTTTTTTATATTGTGCATGTTTTTGCGCACATTTCCATATATAAACCTCTAAAAAAAGCGTAATATGAAAAGGCACAAATATTAGGAGAATGTGACCTACGCGTTTCGGAGATTCGCTGTCGAGAATCGGCGCGCGGACGGGAAAAAAAATATTTTCAAAAATTCACCATAAATCGAGATATTGTTCTAGAGACTTGCAATTTGTTTTAAAGGAAGATAAATGATTGAATATTACTAGACTGTAAGATATTTATGTTACAAATGCGTATTTTGACCTTTTCGGTTGAGTCAAAGTTGACCGATCGTAGTTTTTTTCGTACTTATCGTACTTTATATGCAAATATTTCAAAAAATGAGAAATGCTACAACCTTCCAATATTTTTTGTTATATTGTGCATGTTTTTGCGCACATTTCCATATATAAACCTCTAAAAAAAAGCGTAATATGAAAAGGCACAAATATTAGGAGAATGTGACCTACGCGTTTCGGAGATTCGCTGCCGAGAATCGGCGCGCGGACGGAAAAAAATATTTTTTTTCAAAAATTCACCATAAATCGAAATATTGTTCTAGAGACTTGCAATTTGTTTTAAAATGAAGATAAATTATTGAATATTACTAGACTGTAAGATTTTTATGTTACAAATGCTTTTTTTGACCTTTTCGGTTGAGTCAAAGTTGACCGATCGTAGTTTTTTTCGTACTTATCGTACTTTATATGCAAATATTTCAAAAATGAGAAATGCTACAACCTTCCAATATTTTTTGTTATATTGTGCACGTTTTTGCGCACATTTACATATATAACCTCTAAAAAAAGCGTAATATGAAAAGGCACAAATACTAGGAGAATGTGACCTACGCGTTTCGGAGATTCGCTGCCGAGAATCGGCCGCGCGGACGGAAAAAAAATATTCTTTTCAAAAATTCACCATAAATCGAGATATTGTTCTAGAGACTTGAAATTTGTTTTAAAATAAAGATAATGATTGAATATTACTAGACTGTAAGATTTTTATGTTACAACTGCGGTTTTTTACCTTTTCGGTTGAGTCCAAGTTGACCGATCGTAGTTTTTTTTTCGTACTTATCGTACTTTATATGCAAATATTCAAAATGAGAAATGCTACAACCTTCCAATATTTTTTGTTATATTGTGCATGTTTTTGCGCATATTTCCTTCATATATAAACTCAAAAAAAAGCGTAATATGAAAAGGCACAAATATTAGGAGTATGTGACCTACGCGTTTCGGAGATTTTCGGCCGAGAATCGGCGCGCGGAGAGGAAAAAAATATTTTTTTCAAAAATTCACCATAAATCGAGATATTGTTCTAGAGACTTGCAATTTGTTTTAAAGTGAAGATAAATGATTGAATATTACTAGATTGTAAGAGTTTTATGTTACAAATGCGTTTTTTTGACCATTTCGGTTGAGTCTATGTTGACCGATCGTAGTTTCTTTCGTACTTATCGTACTTTATATGCAAATATTTCAAAAATGAAAAGAAATGCTACACAACCTTCCAATATTTTTTGTTATATTGTGCATGTTTTTGCGCACATTTTCCATATATAAACCTCTAAAAAAAAAGCGTAATATGAAAAGGCACAAATATTAGGAGAATGTGACCTACGCGTTTCGGAGATTCGCTGCCGAGAATCGGCGCGCGGAGTGAATAAAAATATTTTTTTCAAATATTCACCATAAATCGAGATATTGTTCTAGAGACTTGCAATTTGTTTTAAAGTGAAGGTAAATGATTGAATATTACTAGACTGTAAGTAATTTGCTTACCCCCAAAAAAACCATATTTATAATATATATATATTATATATATATATATATATATATATATATATATATATATATATATATATATATATATATATATATATATATATATATATATATATATATATATATATATATATATATATAATATAATATATATATATATTACATTCTTCGATTCTGGTACCAATACATAAATAAAAGGAATGCAGGTGACACTTCTCTTTTCGCATACAATGAAATGTCTTATTATTATTTTATCATGCACAGATTCGGATATATAAAAAATTGTAATAAATATAAAAATAAATATAAAATAAATGCAGAATACTCACTCGTAATCCTGACTCTTCGTTCTATTCTTGTTTTCTCCCTCCTCCATTGAAGAGTCTTGCATTTTTTTCCACTCGACATGACGAGGTACAGGTGGAGGAGGGAGACGCGCGCCCTTACTGCTGATGGACCCGGCGGCCCCGTGCGCCCTCCGCTGTCGGTTTAGGGGGCGCGCTCCAATACATGACCGTAGTGTGGTACTTTCGGTCACACTCCCCTATCCTGCAAAGAGCAACTTCGCAGAGACGACAGAAGAACCGGGTGTATCTCTTTCTGCCATTCGCCATTCATATGGCACACCCGGCACCGTTTCTGCCTTCGCCCTTGTAAGGCCTCCAGTATGTGATCCCCTGGCTGCAGCCGACACGCAGGGTCCACTACCCGACGAGAAGCGGTGATGGCGGGGCCGGCAGCAAGAGGGGCGTTGTCAGCAGGGGCGGCGGCAGCAGGGGCGTCGTCAGCAGGGGCGGCGGCAGCAGGGGCGTCGTCAGCAGGGGCGTCGTCAGCAGGGGCGGCGGCAGCAGGGGCGTCGTCAGCAGGGGGGGCGGCGGCAGCAGGGGCGTCGTCAGCAGGGGCGGCGGCAGCAGGGGCGTCGTCAGCAGGGGCGGCGGCAGCAGGGGCAGCGGCAGGTCAAGCGGAATGTTGGCCCATCCTATCTGCCCTTTCCTTTAGGTTCAGATCTGCAGCTCGGGGCAGGGGGTCAGTTATGGAA
The DNA here is from genome assembly GCF_015104395.2 of Macrobrachium nipponense. NCBI lineage: Eukaryota > Metazoa > Arthropoda > Malacostraca > Decapoda > Palaemonidae > Macrobrachium > Macrobrachium nipponense. Next base: position 41,888,436 of record NC_061102.1, on the reverse strand, counting down.
GGCCACTCATCGGAATCGAAGTTGATGAGGGCATTCCCGGCTACCTCTAGGAACTGTATGTGGGTCAACCTCGGAAGATTGTCACCGCGGTACCCACAGTACAGTATGTAGGCATTTTGGAGGGCCAACTGAAGGATGTAATTGAGGAGCTTCTGTGTCCACCTTCTGGTTCTCCTGGCGAAGGGATAATACTGGATGAGCTGATCAAAGAGATCAACTCCTCCCATGTGCCTGTTGTAGTGCCCAATGACGGTAGGCCGCTCGGTACGAAACTCCTCAAACACAACTCGGCCCTGTCGACGTGTCTTCTTCCGCTGTACGATCTCTTCTTGGATGGGTTCATGACTCGTCATAATCATGGGGACGAGTCGGACACCCTTCCAACAGACGACGAAGACAGCGCCCTTCCGCCGCCACTCTGTCTCTCCTCTTGCCAGGTGTTGCGGATGACTAGCGAACCTCTTGAGGACATTCGGGGCCCCACGCACCAACCGAAGGGTACCACTGACGTGAACACCTGCTTCACACAGTTCCTGGGCCAGGGATACCGAGTTATAATAATTATCCATAAACAGGTGATATCCCTGGTTACGGAAACGTCCCACAAGATTGAATACAGTGTCATGCAGCGTGGAGAAGACCCCGGAATACACTGAAAAGTCCACAACGTATCCAGTGTTGGCCTCGGTAATAAGAAAGAATTTCACACCATATTTCTTTGGCTTCTTGGGGTTATACACTTTTATACTAAGACGTCCTTTGTAAGGCATCATCCCCTCATCCAAAGACAGGTTCTTTCCAGGAATCACGAGATTACTACACCGCTCACGGATATAATCCAACACTGTGCGCACTAAAATGAGGCGATCACTGTTATTCCGGGGTATGGCCCTTCGGTTGAAGGCGTTGAAGTACCTGTCCAACGCCAGGAAATTATCACGGGACATAACGCCAGGCACATTAGGCATACATAAAAAATAATTTCTCCTCCAATATTGCCTGACGTCGGCAGCAGGTGTCATACCAAAATAAATGTGGAGCCCCAAAAAATGCGCCATGTCAATGAGGTTGCAACCCCGCCAGTAATACGACAAGGTCGTCCTCAGCTCATACCGGCAGTACGAGCGTAGTCCACCGTCTCGTGTACCAGGTATTCCAGCAATTCCCGCGTCAGGAAAAGCTGGATGAACCCCAAAACAGTCAGGGGTACTGGTACGGTGATCCCAGGGGTTGCCGTGAAGGGGTGCATGTTAGGAGGGGTGGGGTCCTCCGTCCACCCCTCGTCACTCTCCGACGACCGACCTTCACCTTGGCTGGCGCGACGAGCCGACCTTCTACGTGCCCGTGCGCGCGCACGCGCACGGGTGCGGGCACGATATTGCACTACCCTCCCTGTTTGGCCCATCACCCTCACTTAGGCCCTCACTTTCCGTATCGTCCTCTGCGATAAAACTTGACTCCGTATCCCCACCCTCCCCCTCCTCAGATTCCCCCTCGTAAGCACTGAACCCACTGAATTCGAGCTCACTTTCGGGATGTGAGCCTTGAATGGACATTGGGGGCATATATTCATCCTCACTTTCATCGGGACTGATGTCCTCATCACTCGATGACCATCCGCCATCAAAATGAGGACTTGCGACATGTTCCCGATCAAGCTCCGATAGATATTCATCTATGTCCCTTGGTTGGAGGCCTCCCAAATGCTTACGAATGCCCCTAAGGATGCCCATATGCTTCCTAGGGGTAACCAAAGGCATACGCTGTGTTCCTAAAACACTTTCAGCCACACGTGGCCGCACAGAACGGCCTTGAGGCGCGGGGTCATGCTGGGTGCTTGGCTTCTTGCCAGCATCCAGGTCCAAAACTCGCCTTACACGATCCCTTCCGACGGGTAAAACGCGCCTTTCGCGGTCCACACGTCGTTGAGACATATCTAGGAATGTCCTGTAGCAACACAAATGCTCTAAGTCTCGCACAAGTCCAGAAAAACACGCTTCTGACGAAAGATCGCTCTCGGATGATGAGCTACTGATGCTGGCTGGAGCAAGAAGAAGGGATATCGCGCATGCGCACTTGGGTCACGCTTCAAAACAAAACAAGGCCTTGATCCGTGAACTCCCAGCATCCCCCAAGGCGCGTGATTCAAAAGTTTTAGGCTGGTAGGCCTATAAGTATTTTTCCGCGAATTTTAAAAAAAACTTTTGTATGTCGACGTAAAATACGTCCAGTCGGCACCCGAGAGACAATTTATCTCGACGTAAAATACGTCCAGTCGTCGTTTAAGGGTTAATGAAAATACAGAAAAATGTGGACAGTATCAAAATAAAAAGGCACACTTCAACAAGAAAATGAAAAAATGCACAAAATGAAACAAACATAAAACACAAAAATTTGCAATGTGTAAAAGTGTAAATCTTTTCACTCAAAACATTGCAACCATCAGTTTTTACCAAACCTTCGTAACCCTCTGTTATTAGTTATTAGTTAACCACTGTTCCTATCCGTTTTATTAGTTTCTTACCAAACCATCATAACCATTAGATATTAGTTGCAACTAATAAAAATATAACACACTTTACCTTTTTGGTATACCAACTTCTTTCTTTGCTGCAGTCTTGTTGTACACTTTCACAAAAACCAGGCACCATTACAACAACGTTTGTTCAGATTCCACAAAAAACACTATTTAACACTAAATAAACTCTAAGAAATATCAAATATCAAATTCTCAAGTTATGAGTGACCAATTTACGTTACGTTAATATAATCTCAAGGATGTCGAGGGAGAGAGAGAGAGATCTGAACGCCTCGAGAATCGAAGATCTAATGAAATTCTTCTCCCTTGCGGAAACTGGACAGTGGATGACACAAAAACATTTTTGGCAATAATGCTTCCAGAAGCTTCGCAATCTTACACAACTTTCATACAAAATGTGTAACCTGCACATGGCACTCGGCAAAGACATACACGTATGAGTCCAGTTTGTTAAAAAAAAAAAAGACGTACTCTACTCGATCAACCGAAGCAGAAGCCCTTATCTTACTTGATGACAGATTCTCAAAACACAAATGAAGTCTCTAGCTCGCTTATCAAACGTGTTGACAGATTAGGAAAGCAAACGGAGATCTCACAGTTCCTTTAATCTCACAGTGCTGACATAATAGGGAAACAATCGTAGTTTCAAATGGACAAAGAAAATCCCTCTCTTTCTACATTCTACATTATATATATATTCTTGAAAATATGTTATGCGAAATCTGAACACACATTTAAAACATCCGATCTCTAAGCTATCTAGGAATCTGAAAAAATGTTGCACAATTCTACATAACATTTTAAACAATCACAGAGGAGATATATGCATTTTGAAAGTAGCAATATATAATATACCTCCCCCCGAAGATTTTTTATTACGTTGTTGAATCCAACGATTCGCAACGAGATAAATAATCAACAACTACATTGTTTTTGCCACTAATGTGCTGCACTTTTAAGTTATACTGTTGCAGGCACGAAGACCACCTGGTCAGTCTTTGATTATGGTTTTACATTCTCTGGATAAATGATAGTGGATTGTGATCAGACAACACTAAAATTTCTTCATTCCTAGGTCTATTCACATACACTTCAAATTTTTTCAATGCTGTGATTAAGGCTAAAGTTTCCTTTTCGATTGTCGAATATACTTTCTGATGTTTTTTCAGTTTTGTAGACATGAAGCACACAGGATGGTAGATATTATTTTCATCTTCTTGAAGTAGAACAGCTCCAACGCCACAGTCTGATGCATCAACTTGTATCACAAATCTCTTGTCGAAGTCTGGAGCTTGAAGTTAACCCTCTTACGCCGAAGCCCTAAAAACCAAAACGTCTCCCGTATGCCGAGGCGGGTTTGGAGTGAGCGCGGAAGCGGAAAAAATATTTTTTTCAAAAACTCACAGCGCGCTTAGTTTTCAAGATTAAGAGTTAATTTTTGGCTCCTTTTTTTGTCATTGCCTGAAGTTTAGAATGCAACCATCAGAAATGAAAAAAATATCATTATCATATATAGATAATGCGATATATGGTAGCGAAAAAAAAATTCATACATAATTGTATTCAAGTCGCGCTGTGCAAAAAACGGTTAAAGCTAACGAGTTACTTTTTTTTCGTTGTATTGTACACTAAATTGCGATCATTTTGATATATAACACATTGTAAAACGATCAAAGCAACACAGAAAAAATATTATCACAAAGTGATGCATGAATTCATAACGAGCGGATGTAAAAAAATGTTTTTTTCAAAAATTCACCGTGAATCTACATATTGTTCTAGAGACTTCCAATTTGTTTCAAAATGAAGACAGATGATTGAATATTACAATAATGTAATAGTTTTAGCTTAGAATTGCATTTTTCGACCATTTCGGATGAGTTAAAGTTGACCGAATGTCAAAATTTTTATATATATATATTTTTTATATGCAAATATTGCAAAAATGAGAAAAGCTACAACCTTCAAATATTTATTTTTGTATATTTATCATGAATTTGCGCACATTTTCATATATGAAACTCTATAAAACGCCAGATAAGAAAAGGAGCAAATATTAGGAGAATGCAATGTACGCATTTCGGAGATTTGCGGCCGCGAATCGGCGCGCGGAGGGAAAGAAAGTTTTTTTTTTAATTTACCATAAATCTAAATATTGTGCTAGACACTTCGAATTTGTTTCAAAATGAAGATAAATGACTGTAAGAGTTTTAGCTTACAATTGCGTTTTTCGACTATTTCGGTAGAGTCAAAGTTAACCGAACGTGGTTTTTTTTCTATTTATCGTGATTTACATGCAAATATTTCGAAAAAGAGAAAAGCTACAACCTTCAATCATTTGTTGTTGTATTCTACATGAAATTGCGCACATTTTCATATATAAAACTTTATGTAACGGCTAATTTTAAATGGTGCAAACATTACGACAATCGCACGAAAAAATTTTGATTTTTTTCGGAAGAGTTACCGCGCGGACGTAAGGATAAAATCTTTTTTTCATAAATTCACCATAAATCGAAATATTGTGCTAGAGACTTCCAATTCGTTGCAAAATGAAGGTAAATGATTGAATATTACTAGAATATAAATGATTGAATATTACTAGAATATATAGAATTGCGTTTTTCGACCATTTCGGTAGAGTCAAAGTTGACCGAAGGTTGAAATTTTGGCACTTATCGTTATTTATATGAAAATATTTCAAAACTGATAAAAGCTATAACCATGGGTTGTTTTTAGGTATTTTGCATGAAATTGCGCACATTTCCATATATAAAACTTTATGTAATAGCAAATTTAAAATGGTGCAAACATTTCGACAATCGCACGAAAAAATTTATCGGAAGAGTTACCGCGCGGACGTAAGGAAAAAGTTTTTTCATAAATTCACCATAAATCGAAATATTGTGCTAGAGACGTCCAATTTGTTGCAAAATGAAGGCAAGTGATTGAATATTACTAGAATATAAGAGTTTTAGCTTACAAATGCGTTTTTTGACCATTTCGGTAGAGTCAAAGTTGACCGAAGGTTGAAATTTTGGCACATCGTTATTTATATGAAAATATTTCAAAACTGAAAAAAGCTACAATCATGAGTATTTTTTGTTGTATTCTACATGAAATTGCACACATTTTCATATATAATACTCCATGTAACGGAAAATTTAAAATGGTGCAAAAATTATGTCAAAGTGACGAAATAATTTTTGAGATGTGTCACTAATACTTTTTAGTGCGATAAGAAAGAAATTCGCGCTCGTGCGCCTGCGTAACGATTGTAAACAAAACAACGCCTTGATCCGTGAACTCCCAGCATCCCCCAAGGCACGTGATTCAAAAGTTTTCGGCTGGTAGGCCTATAAGTATTTTTCCGCGAATTTTATAAAAAACTTTTTTGAGTCGACGTATCATACGTCCAATCGGCATATTGGAGACATTTTGACTCGACGTTTAATACATCCAATCGGCGTAAGAGGGTTAATATGGCTTTTACCTTCTCAAAGGATTCTTGACACTCTGGAGTCCAAACAAACTTAGCTTTGGGACTAGTTAAGTCTGTCAAGGGAGCTACTACGGCTGAGAAATTTGGGCAGAAACGATGATAGAAAATCAAACACAGAACACAAAAATTTGCAATGTGTAAAAGTGTAAATCTTTTCACTCAAAACATTGTAACCATCAGTTTTTACCAAACCTTCATAACCTTCTGTTATTAGTTATTAGTTAACCACTGTTCCTATCTGTTATTAGTTTCTTACCAAACCATCATAACCATTAGATATTAGTTGCAACTAATAAAAATATAACACACTTTACCTTTTTGGTATACCAACTTCTTTCTTTGCTGCAGTCTTGTTTTACACTTTCACAAAAACCAGGCGCCGTTACAACAACGTTTGTTCAGATTCCACAAAAAACACCATTTAACACTAAATAAACTCTAAGAAATATCAAATATGAAATTCTCAAGTTACGAGTGACCACTTTACATTACGTTAATATAATCCCAAGGATGGAGAGAGAGAGAGAGAGAGAGAGAGAGAGAGAGAGAGAGAGAGAGAGAGAGAGAGAGAGAGAGAGAGATCTGAACGCCTCGAAAATCGAAGATCTAATTAAATTCTTTTCCATTGCGGAAACTTATCAAACGTGTTGACAGATTAGGAAAGCAAACGGAGATCTCACAGTTCCTCTAATCTCACAGTGCTGACATAATAGGAAACAATCGTAGTTTCAAATGGACAAAGAAAATCCCTCTCTTTCTACATTCTACATTATTACTGAAAACAACATTTATGTTAAAAAGCCATCTTAGTACTAGTAGACTCGCCACCATCCTCCTGCTCTCCCTTTGGTTCCTGATGCTAGTCGCGGCCATGAAATCCTTCTCTCCTATTGGCCAGCGTCCCTCCCATCATGCATCTACGTGGTGGCGTGCTTCGGCCACTCGGTACCAGCATTGTTATAGTGCGCACGCGGTATTCGTTTCGGGATCGTCAATGTGTACGTTATTTAAAAAAAAAAGTGACCAAGATCTTTCACATGGGATAAGTGATCAAGGTCTCTCTCATGGGATAACTGGAAACTTTGCAAGGTTGGTAGAATATCCACTCCCTGCTGAACAGAGGGTGTAGACCAATCATTTACAACATGCATACCAGTACGTATAATCAAGGCACTTCAGTTTATGTTGAAGGTCAGCAGCCGAACATTCAGTACCCCAATCGGTTGCAGAGAGAGCATTTGGTTGAACAGGGTTTTGATGGACACCAGGGCCAACAGAGTCATGATGGGCAAAAAAAGAACCAAGTGATAAAAAACAGATAGTTGAAATTCTGTATAAAAAAAAAAAAAAAAAAAAAAAAAACTACGTAAAGTAAAAAAAAAAAAAAAAAAAAAAAAAAAAAAAAAAAAAAAAAAAAAAAAAAACAAAAAAAAAAAAAAAAAAAAAAAAAAAAAAAAGAGTTAAAAATCAAAAAAGAAAAAAAGAAAATGGCAGAAATTAAAGCCGCTTTTCATAAAGTGCAATCATTTGCAGAAGACACCTCACCGAAAGGGCTCACACAGGAACATTGTGTACGTATATTTTTCAAAGTGTACGTAAGTACATATGTACTACAAAAGAAAAAAAAACTGCAGAAATTAAAGCCACTTTTCATAAAGTGCGATCATTTGTAGAAGACACCCCCCCAAAAGGCTCACACAGGAACATTGTGAAAAGTAGGCAGAAGCAATCTTCCTTGGATAGTTACGTATGTACGTAGCCTCACTCGAAAGGTAAGCTTCCACATTTTACGTTACAGTAATAATATTTCTTGTACACTAATATACACTTTATTTACAGGTTTTGCATTTTTAGTCTTAATTTAGGTATTGAATGGTCCAAATTGTTGTAGTATTTCATTGTTTATAGGTCAATTTAGCTTTATTATGAAATATACTGGGGTGTTTTTGGAGGGCTTGGAATGGATTAGCCATTTTACATGTAAAATGTGGTCCAAGATACGAAAACCTCATGATACGAAAGGCGCCTCGGAACAGATTATTTCGTATCTCAAGGTACTACTGTATAATACATATATATATGTATATATATATATATATATATATATATATATATATATATATATATATATATATATATATATATATATATATATATCTATATATATATATAGTAATTGTATTCAAATCGCGCTGTGCGCAAAACGGTAAAGGTAACAAGTTACTTTTTTTGTAATGTACACTAAATTGCGATCATTTTGGTATATAACACATTGTAAAACGATAAAAGCAACACAGAGAAAATATTATCACAAAATAATGCATGAATTCGTAACGAGCGGACGTAAACAAATATTTTTTTTCAAAAATTTCACCATAAATTAAATATTGTCCTAGAGACTTCCGATTTCTTTCAAAATGAAGACAAATGATTGAATATTACTATACTGTAAGAGTATTAGCTTATAATTGTAGTTTTCGACCATATCTGACGAGTTAAAGTTGACCGAATGTCGAATTTTTTTATATATATATTTTTTATATGCAATTATTTCGGAAATAAGAAAAGCTACAACCTTTTAATATTTTTCGTTTTATTTTACATGAAATTGCGCACATTTTCATATATAAAACTCTATGAAATGCCTAATATGAAACGGAGCAAATATTCCGAGAATGGGACGTACGCATTTCGGAGATTTGTGGCGGAGAATCCGCGCGCGGAGGGAAGGAAAGATTTTTTTTTAAATTCACCATAAATCTAAATATTTTGCTAGAGACTTCGAATTTGTTTCAAGATGAAGATAAATGACTGAAATATTCTAGACTGTAGGAGTTTTAGCTTACAATTGCGTTTTTCGACCATTTCGGTAGAGTCAAAGTTGACCGAACATGTTTTTTTTCTATTTATCGTGATTTATATGCAAATATTTCAAAAATGAGAAAAGCTACAACCTTATTCAATTATTTTTAGTTGTATTCTACATGAAATTGGCGCAGGTGTTTCATAATAAAATAAAACTTTGATATAACGGCTAATTTAAAATGGTGCAAACATTACCACAATCGCACGTATGATTTTTTTCGGAAGAGTTACCGCGCAGATGTAAAGAAAATGTTATTTTCTTCATAAATTCACCATAAATCGAAATATTGTGCTAGAGACTTCCAATTTGTTGCAAAATGAAGGTAAATGCTTGAATATTACTAGAATTTAAGCGTTTTAGCTTCCAATTGCGTTTTTCGACCATTTCGGTAGAGTCAAAGTTGACCGAAGGTTGAAATTTTGGCAATTATCGTTATTATATGAAAATATCTCAAAACTGATAAAAGCTACAACCATGGGTTGTTTTTTAGTTGTATTGTGCATGAAATTGCGCACATTTCCATATATAAACTTTATATAACGGCTAATTTTAAAATGGTGCAAACATTACCACAATCGCATGTATGATTTTTTCGGAAGAGTTACTGCGCGGACGTAAGGAAAAAGTTTTTCATAAATTCACCATAAATCGAAATATTGTGCTAGGAGACTTCCAATTAGTTGCAAAATTTAGGTAAATGATTGAATATTACTAAAATATAAGAGTTTATTAGCTTACAATTGCGGTTTTTCGAACCATTTGCGGATAGAGTCAAAGTTGACCGAAGGTTGAAATTTTTGGCATTATTATCGTTATTTATAATGAAAATATCTCAAATCTGATAAAAGCTACAATCATGAGTATTTTATTGTTTTATTCTACATAAAAATGCGCACATTTTCATATATAATACTTCATGAAACGGCTAATTTACAATGGTACAAAAATTATGTCAAAGTGATGAAATAATTTCCAAGATGTGTCACAGATACTTTTTAGTGCGGCAAGAAAGAAATTCGCGCTTGCGCGCCTGCGTAACGATTGTAAACAAAACAACACATTGATCCGTGTACTCCCAGCATCCCCCAAGGCGCGTGATTCAAAAGTTTAGGCTGGTAGGCCTATAAGTATTTTTTCCGCAAATTTAAAAAAAAACTTTTGTAAGTCAACGTAAAATACATCCAGTCGGCACACGAGAGACAAAAAATGTCGACGTAAAATACGTCCAGTCGGCAGTAAAGGGTTATGCAAAAATATTACTAAACACATATGTACCATAGAAATTTTCTCATCTCAGAAAGAGAGAGAGAGAGAGAGAGAGAGAGAGACAGAGAAATTACATGAGCTTGAGTGGGCAACACTCTCCCCTTCCTGTCACATTACTTGATATATTTGACAGCTGTTGGACCCCAGCCACCTCAGCTTGGCTACCTGGAGTTCAAAGACAAAGATGCAGGAGAGAATGGATTTTCTTTCATTCTTACATAATTTTTTTATTCATAAACTAAAATCTTACTAATTCACGTTAGTATTTTCTTTAATGAATTGATATTATTGCTATTTACATTAATATTGATATCTGAAAATTAGTCATTCATTTACTGTATTTACTCATGTAACACGCGATCTCGCATATCATGCGCCCCCAAATTTTCACCCTTAAAAAATAATTTTATCACATATCTCACATATCATGCGAATTAAATTTATGAGACCTAATAACAATAGGCTACCCTCTTTTCCTCTTTATCTATTCCATTTTTTAGTTAGGCTAACCAATTTTCCTCCATTTCTTTATCTATCCCATCTTCTAGTTAAGTTTAAAAAAGTAAAACAAATGCCAAAAGTATTGTTAGAAATGTTATACTAATTGTATAAATGCATACAGCCAGAAACAGCTAATTTACTATGAACAACCTAAACCGATAACAACAGCATTTTTGCTTGCATTTCAACCATCGTACGATAGTAAAAAATTACCGTATTTATGTTACAAATGATGTTAAAGAGAATAGGACTGATATATTTTTACACTACTATATCCTTCTCACTATATAGAAAAGATTGGCAAGGGCATATACTGCTAGATTTAACCTTTAAGTTTTAGCTGAAGCTGAGGAGAGAATGTTACCTGCCAATGACTATTATCGTGCATCGGCAATGTGGATGAAACTTGCAAACTTCGGTATAGTACCATCAAACTCGACCAAACAAAATTTGACCTTAACGTGTTTTAATCAAACTACAGGCAGTCCCCAGGTTACGACGGGGGTTCCATTCTTGAGACGCGTTGTAACCCAAAAATCGTCGTAAGCCGGAACATCATAAAAAATACTAAGAAAACCTTACTTTTAATGCTTTTGGTGCATTGAAAACTAAGTAAACTGCATTCTTATTGCATTTTTCATAAAAAAAAACCTTCAAATATTGATTATTTTGCATTTTTGGTGTTATATTTCTTCTGCCAGATGAGTGTTGAAGGAGTCGTAACCCTGGAAATAATTTCTGATGAATATAATTGAAAAGCACCTTAACCTCGGAACGTCATAAGCCGAACCCGTCGTAACCCGGGGACTGCCTGTATTGGGCGTGAAAGAACACATTTCACTGTTTGCACTCCAACAAAAGATAAATAACTAAAGCTCGTAGTATTCTGATGAGATCAAGTGAAAAATATAGAACGGAATCTGTTGATTTTTGTTTACAGTGTAAACCAATGTTTTGGTTAGGAAATCAGCTGGGGGTGATGGCGCCGAGGGCATGTTTACAGTAAACATGCCCTTGACGCCATCTACTAATAAAAAAAATAACTAAATTTCATTCACAAACGATACATATTTAAGAGATATTTCGACTTGAAAACACTTTGTATAACGTAAAATAACCTTGTCCCATATACATAGAATATCTTGAGATTCACTTGTGCTAACTAGAAGCAAGAAAGACGCTCTGATTTGAGTTCAATACAGCAAAACAAACTTACCTCGCATTTGCCCACAGTTGATTTCCAAACCATAACATTGATTGCTATGTTTGTATTTTATAATACAAACAAATAGTAATATGATAATACATATAATATTACCGGATGCAGTGAAGTTAAGAATAACTTTTTAAAAGATCCATGCCTAAGATGCATATTCATTATGTTTGTACGTATTTTATCATATGATACTAATATGTGATTATTACATACTCTAATTTTATATCTCAGGTATGATGCGACCCCCTTAAAATTAACTCCAAAATTAGGTCTTCAAAAGTTGCATGATATGCGAGTATATACAGTACTTATCATATAAAAAACATACATCTCTGTAAGAGAGAGAGAGAGAGAGAGAGAGAGAGAGAGTTATCCTTATTTCGAAAGAGTGAAATGGAAAGATTATTGTAGTATTTCTGTAAAATACTATCACATATGATTTTTGTAATTACAGTTATCATTATTATTATTATCATCATTTGAAAATATTAATAAACATACACATACATGTACCATAAAAATCTTTCATCTCAGTAAAGAGAGAGAGAGACAACTCACTCCCTCCCCTCCTGTCACATTACTTTATATATTTGACAGCTGTTGGACCTCAGCTTGGTACCTGGAGTTCGAAAGAAAGATGTGTGAAGACTGGGATTTTCTTCATTCTAACATAATTTTTTAATTTATAAACTAAAATCTTCTTAATTCACTATATAATTTTCTTTAATGAAAAGATTGCTCTTTACATTTATATTAATATTTAAAAATTAGTATATCATTTATTTATCATACAAAAAACGTACATATCTTTAAGAGAGAGAGAGAGAATTATTATTGTCATAATGTGATTTCATTGAATCTTATTAAACTTAATACAGTATTGATCAATATTAATATTTCAAAATTAGTAAATCATTTTTGTATCATAAAAATGTATTTAGTCATGAAAATAACATTAAAATACATTAATTAGTGATTATTTATCGTTGGAAAAACCTGTGAATAGGCTATTCCCCCACAAATAATGGATAGATATGGTCTACAGAGAAATCCACGAATCTGGAGAACGCAAATACGGGGGCCCCACTGTATCATATAACTGCTCCATAGAGACATCTGTAACCCAGACTTCCTCTTCTATTTAAGAGCCTTTATCCTCTACAATCAAAGGTTACCAATCCATGATTCCCTCTGTGTTTCAGCATTGTAATCTGCATCTTTCTACAAATCAAGGTCTTCATAACCCATGAAATCTTTCGACACTTCAAAGCAGAAGTCGACAGTGGTTTCCTGGAACCTGGATGTAGTATTGAAGTGGCTTACAGGCCCCTCAAGTCTGCCTCTCTCAAGGATGTTTTACGTAAAACTCTGTTTTTAGTAGCGTTACTTATGGCTAAATGGTGGGCGAGCTACACGCGATTCATAGGAAAGTCTGATTCTCGCTAGGTGACGCGGTCTGCTCCTTCATCTTGGGTTTCCTAGCCAAGAACAAGGATCCTAATAAGCCATGGCCTCGCTCTTTTTGTACAAGAAACCTAACAGGTGTTCTGGGCTTGGACGAAGAAGAAAGAGCTCTGAGGTGTTACCTGGAGAGAATGGAGAAGATCAGGGAATCCTCAAGTAACTTCTGGTGTTCAGTGAAGAATCCTTCCCATCTGCTTTTCAAGAACAGCCTCTCATTCTTTATCATTGATCTAATATCTGAAGCTCATTCCCAAATACAGGAGGAACTGCTTCCTTTGCTAAAAGTGAGAGCACATGAGGTTAGAGCTGTGGCCACCTCTCTCTCCTTTAAACATAACTTGTCTCTCTCGGCAATACTTCAATCAACCTTTTGGAGGTGCACGTCGATATTTGCATTCCATTATTTGAAGGAAGTAGAAATAGTGTTTGAAAACTGCAGTACCCTTCAACCATTGGCGGTGGCTGGCATGGTATTGGGTGAGGAAGCATAGGAGAGACACAATCTCTCTCCTATCTCTTTTACTTGTGTCAAGGACGTCAAGTTATGGGGAATCTGGCGGGTACCTAGTACCTGGAGGACCCACCAGTCTTTTGGTTGGTTAGTGTCTTTATTTTGTTTTTGTGTAATAATGTAAAGTGACAGGTTGGTTCTCTGGTCTTGTTATTTTGGTACTGCACCCAAGGCAAGGGCATGAATATTTTATCTTGAGTCTTGTCAGCGGTCAGGCAGATCCCCCGCTGCAAGACTTCCACCTATGTAGAGATGACTCCCGGCCCACTGCCATGCCACTACAGATTAAGATGAGCACCACCAGAGGCAGCATCTCCTGCTGTAGCTCTCTTACCAGGTAAGCAAGCAACAAAAACTGAGCCAGTGTTAGTCATTCCTCTAGTTCAATATAACATTCTTTTAATGCATTGAGTTAATTCAGTCCATTCATCCCACCCCTCTTGCAATGTGGGATTCAGCTAAGTAATTCCTTGGTAAATTACTTATATAAAAATATTTTTATAATAAAATGAAGTTTTATAATATACTTAAAAAGTAATTACTAAATCAGAGACCACTTTCCTCCCCTCTGACTTTTATGGACTTAACGGCAATAAATAAGAATGATGCTGTAGGCTTCTGTCACTTGCAAGCTCCCGTTGCGATGAGCGAGAACTTTCACCACACATTGCTACAGGCACTTGTGCACGAATTTTTTAAAATTTAGGTTTTTTCATAATCCCATCAGTTATATACTGTGTTCCCTAAATTATACCTACAACAATATACCAAAAAGGAAAAACTATTTCAAATATCAAGTAAACAAAATAATTTATTAGTAAATAGTTTTTTTTTTACAAAGTAAAACTAACACTGAATAGTGTAAGACTTATTACTGTACAAACATTGCCACAATTTCTTGTCACTTGTAAGAAATTCTTAACAATGAAGAAATCTGTATGCTTTACTGATTAATATGAAATTAAACTGCTAAGTAAGATCCTTTAATAAGAATCTATTCAGTTCAAATTCCTTTTTTACTTATGCAAAAACCTGGTTAGGTATTTAAAACCAAGTAAAATTACTGGCACTTTACAGTAGTTTTTAATAACTTTAAATAAAAGTTGAAATTTATTTTAAAATAATTTTGTAAATTCACCTTTGATCTCCAATTCAGTCATTCATCCAAACTTTCTGGCTTTTTAGTTTTTACTTTTAATTTCTGAGTACAGACCAAGGACTTTTTCTCTTCCCTTTCTTTTAATATACGTGTTCTACAATCATTAATGTTAAGAGTGTATAGAGATGGGCCTGGCCTTATGATGCGAGATGACCCCAAGCATTCGTCACCACTATAAAGGACTGCAAACTGTAAAGAAAGAAAATAGAATATCTTACAAACTGGACAAAATGTTGGGTGTGAAATCTGCTTATTTATGATTAATAAAACTTAAGTTGTCTACAAGAAAAAAAAAGTGCTGGGTAGCAATGAAATTGCAGACATGTTAACCCTATGAGATTTCAGCTCTAGGTTAACATGTCTTTCACAGGCAATTTCTCCCTGACTGCATTCTTACTTGGTAATTTCATTTAATTGGTCCAAGTTATTTTTCACGGTAGAATACTGATAAAGCTGACATTTCAAGAATTAATAGTTTTATTTATAAAATAAACAAATCTGTTTATACTGAAGGACAAATTTTTAGTTGTACTTGTTCAGAAAGGAATAAAAATTTCACATGATAATGGGCATTTCCATTGTTTGCTATTAAAAATTATATGCCTAAGAGAAAGTAATGCAGTTGTATAATTTTGATACCCTTTAAAGCTACAGTAAATTGTCTTTCTTGGTATTTATGCTATGTTGTGCAGCAGAATGAAAGTGACATACAAAAAAAAAAGTTTTAGAATTTCAACAGTGCTTTTGCTATAGTATTTTCCTTAGATTCTTTTCAAAGCCGAGTAGATGTAATCTATCACAGTATGTTCACAGAATGAAAAAATTGATGAATGAAGTCTGCTGATGATAAATGTCAATAGCTAGCAAAAATAAGGTAATTTAGATATACAATTTGTCATTGCCATGAAACTGTGATGCACTGCCTTTTGAATTACATATAGTTTATTGCATTATCCATAGTAACTAACACAGCATAACTAAAAGACAAAATTATTCTTGATTTGAAATTATATGGGAACTGAAAAGTACTTCATAATTTTGTTGACCATCAGTGGGAAACTGATTTTGTTCTCATTTCAATCCTGAATAGTTGCTGTTCTCTATATTAAGAAAGGACAACTAATAGAATTGTAATTTTTTGTGTGGGCTTGGGAATAGCACCAGACATCTCAAGTGAAATCATGCAAAGAAATCTCTAGTAGGAGCTGATGATCACCTCTGAAGTGCAAGCAATTCTATGGACTGGTGGGGTTGCTAAGAGCGAGCCTTTCTTTTGGAATGGGAGACAAACCCAGTTGGTATTCCAAAAGCTAATACAATCTCAATTTGGGATAAAAATTTTGACATGAAAATATGTGGTGCTTATAACAGGTGCTGTTGCATCTAAGTATAACTATTATGGAAAATATATATACAAATTTATCAAAAAATTAACAAGTCACTTAAAGAGACCTTGAATCACTAACTCAGGCCTTGAAACCCAGTACATACTGTATCATAACTTTGTAACAAAATTCAATAAAGATTTCAGTAGCCAAGAAAAACCTTTGCAATTTTCACACATCCATTATGAAATATTACAGTACCAAGCAGAGAATATGGACCATACATAAAAATGACCATAACTAGCAATGAGCTATACCAAGTATGTATGGAAAGTATAAACGGTATTATATGCAAGACAGTTAATTTTGTCCGTAATTAACTGACCCAAACATTACAATAAATAAAAAGTGTGCTACCCATACCAATAAAGTGTGCTAACCATACCAGTGGACTTCTCTGAGCAAGGCATGGATGAGCTGCCAAGCTATCTATGATAATTTTAATTTAAATAAGCTGAAATTGGTATATGAAGGATTAATTCCTAAATAATGATCAACAGGCAAACATAATGGGTTTCAAAATAAAAACAAAGAAAGCACAGTGAGCAGTAAACAGCACTAATGAAAAAGTCTAAGGGATCCAGATTATAAAAAAATAAAACCTACACCAAGACAAGAGAATTAAGAACAATAATGGCTTAAATGGCAAAATGCAAAATTACAAAGGAAAAGCATCAACTGGTCAAATTTTAGGGTGTAAAGTCAAAACGTCTTTTTACACTAGCAGACACACATTATACAACCCTTCTCTGCTATTACAAGGACTTTGGATTTCGCGCTGAAACTCACCATCAACACAGCAACTATCTCAGTGAACAACACAAAAGCAACAGGTTTACGCCATCACAACGTCTGTGTTTATCAGGTAAGAAAATTGATTTTTTGGATGTCTGTTGTAATTTTTCACGCTTCTCATATAGTGTCTCACGTCCGTGAATATGGTGTGATTGTTTCTAGTTAAGTTTTATTATGATATTTAGCCATATAGACATGTGACTAAAATGAAGTGTGTCCTTTCGAAGTGGCTCCCACGGCATTGTTTGAAAAAAAAAAACATGGTGCAGGGGACTTCCGACTGTAAACACAGATGCATGAAATTATGAATATTTTGAAATATTTTTGAAGCTTTGAATATTTTGAAATATTGAATATTTTAAAAATACATAAAAAACGTGGAACAGTATTTTTTGTGCAAAGTTGAAGGTGATATTTAGTGAATTACAATGCAATATCAGTGTCATTATGCTAAAAACAGGAAATTTTTATTGGGCGAGTTCAACTTTACCTATTCATATGTCTAATGTCATAAAGTCTTTCTGATCTAGCCTACTGCCTTTTTGGAAGCCTGATTATCAGTGTCATAATGCTAAAAACAGGAAATTTAGTTTTTGGGGGGTTCCGCCACCGCCCGGTCAGTGTTTCCCCATGTTAGAACGCAGACAGGTTACAATAATTTTTAAAAGGGCAAAATATGACACTTATTCTCTAGGTTGAGGATTTATGAGTACACCATAGGTGGGCCATGTTGTGTAGTTTGTTTTTGGCACCGTGTGCACCCTCTCAGGTACAAAATGGAATTTTTATGCAATTTTTTCTACTAATAGGTCGATATTCCCTCACCTCACCCTACACACGGCCAACAAACAAATGGCATACTTTCTTAATTCATTGTTCATTAAAGAAATAATTGCCCTATGCAGGTGCCAGATTATTTACTTATCAATAAATTATATTTCCTTTCAAAGATGTTATACTTGAAATAAATTAAACTGGAATGAAGTAAATTTACTCAACATATCAAAGATAATTATTTTCTAAAGTAAGGAAATTATAGATCCAAGAGTCCACGAATTCTAATTTTATTCTCAACTAATGCTTCGTGACAGCAAGGGCATAAGTGTTTGGAAGTTGGCTGTCCTGCCGCTCGAGTCTTGACCCAACGTATCATAAGTACTGGAGTGTCATCGGTTCGTCACCTACAGCCAATACATAATACATTAAGCCTGCCAATATTCTTTAATACCAATTTAATGCCAATTTTGTCCTTTGATCAATAAAATAATTTGCATGACATTTAGTAAGCCTAAATTTGACTTCTGATTTTACACCAGATTAGCAAAGTCTATTTTCGGCAGTATACTCTCACGGATATGTTATGTGAATGAATATTTAAATTGACAATATTATATTAATAATCTGCATTATTTTATTTTTCCCGATATTTTTTATTGGCCATATTCTCCTTTTTTTCTTATTCTTTTCATTATTGCTTAACATAATTTACTCAGACCTAGCTATCTCATGTCAAAAAGCCATCATAACAAATAAAATTAATACAATTTGGTCTTTTTTTTTTTATCTAATTCCTTGCATATCATCCTGTTTCATCCGGACACGTTGGAAAGCTGTGGGAGTCAAAGCTGATGAATACATTAAGAAAGGCTTACTTTCATAAAAGCTGTCTTGGGTTAATCTTTTTGTAATTATTCATTTCTTCTATATAGAAATTAATTAAAATTAGTTTCACATGTATGCCAAGACCTACTGCCATGAACATATTATAGGTAGTTGAAAGGATAGGAAATATGAAAGGTGACCTTCTCGTTTAAGTCTATTTCAGATATTTTTACAATGAAAATCTACTGCTGTAATCAGGGGTTGTCCTATAGAGGAGGAGGACAGAGGGATTTGACTAAAATTTCCTTGCCATACAATCTTTGATTGTTTTAACCAGTTTCCAGCTGGCACAAGAAGATTTATCCTATTAAGAAATCAGGTTTGTTAGCTATGAAAAATAGAAATCAATTAAAAATTTGCCACATTAGCCCTCTTACGCCGAAGGGGTATAATAAAAATTGTCTCCCATATGCCGGGGGGGTCTCGGAGTAAGCGTGGAAGTGGAAAAAATATTTTTTTCAAAAAATCACAGCGTGCTTAGTTTTCAAGATTAAGAGTTCATTTTTGGCTCCTTTTTTGCCATTGCCTGAAGTTTAGTATGCAACCATCAGAAATGAAAAAAAATATCATTATCATATATAAATAATGCAATATATGATAGCGCAAAAACAAAACGGTTAAAGCTAAAGTTAATTTTTTTCGTTGTATTGTACACTAAATTGCGATCATTTTGGTATATAACACATTGTAAAATGATCAAAGCAACAAAGAGAAAATATTATCATAAAATGATGCATAAATTCGTTCGTAACGCGCGGACGTAAAAAAATGTTTTTTTCAAATTTCACCATAAATCTAAATATTGTTCTAGAGACTTCCAATTTGTTTCAAAATGAAGACAAATGATTGAGTATAACTATACTGTAAGAGTTTTAGCTTACAATTGCAGTTTTCGACCATTTCGGACGAGTTAAAGTTGAATGAATGTCAAAATTTTAAATATATTTTTTTTTGTATATGCAAATACTTCGGAAATGAGAGAAGCTACAACCTTCAATTATTTTTTGTTGTATTCTACATGAAATTGCGCACATTTTCATATATAAAACTTTATGTAACGGCTAATTTAACATGGTGCAAACATTACGAGAATGCGACGTACACATTTCAGAGATTTGCGGTGGAGAATCCGCGCGCGGAGGGAAGGAAAGTTTTTTTTTTAAATTCACCATAAATCTAAATATTGTGCTAGAGACTTCAAATTTGTTTCAAAATGAAGATAAATGACTGAATATTACTAGACTGTAAAAGTTTTAGCTTACAATTGTGTTTTTTGACCATTTCGGTAGAGTCAAAGTTGACCGAACGTGGTTTTTTTTCTATTTATCGTGATTTACATGCAAATATTTCGAAAATGAGAAAAGCTACAACCTTCAATTATTTTTTGTTGCATTCTACATGAAATTATGCATATTTTCATATATAAAACTTTATGTAACGGCTAATTTAACATGGTGCAAACATTACGACAATCGGACGAAAAAATTTCTGATTTTTTTCGGAAGAGTTACCGTGCAGACATAAGGAAAATGTTTTTTTTTTTCATAAATTCACCATAAATCGAAATATTGTGCTAGAGACTTCCAATTTGTTTCAAAATGAAGATAAATGATTGAATATTTCTAGAATATAAGAGTTTTAGCTATCAATTGCGTTTTTTGACCATTTCGGTAGAGTCAAAGTTGACCGAAGGTTTGAAATTTTGGCACTTATCGTTATTTATATGAAAATATTTCAAAACTGATAAAAGCTACAACCATGGGTTGTTTTTAGTTGTATTGTGCATGAAACTGCACACATTTCCATATATAAAACTTTATGTAACGGCTAATTTAAAATGGTGCAAACATTACGACAATCGCACAAAAAAATTTATCGGAAGAGTTACCGCACGGATGTAAGGAAAATGTTTTTTTCATAAATTCACCATAAATCGAAATATTGTGCTAGAGACTTCCAATTTGTTGCGAAATGAAGGTAAATGATTGAATATTACTAGAATATAAGAGTTTTAGCTTACAATTGCATTTTTCGACCATTTCGGTAGAGTTAAAGTTGACCGAAGGTTGAAATTTTGGCACTTATCGTTATTTATATGAAAATATTTCAAAACTGATAAAAGCTACAATCATGAGTATTTTTTAGTTGTATTCTACATGAAATTGCGCACATTTTCATATATAATACTCCATGTAACGGCTAATTTAAAATGGTGTAAAAATTATGTCAGTGACAAAATAATTTCTGAGATATGTCACTGATACTTTTTAGTGCGATAAGAAAGAAATTCATGCTTTCGCGTCTGCGTAACGATTGTAAACAAAACAACACCTTGATCCGTGAACTCCCAGCATCCCCCAAGGCGCGTGATTTAAAAGTTTTTGCCTGGTAGGCCTATAAGTATTTTTCTGCGAATTTTTAAAAAAACTTTTTTATCGATGTACTATACGTCCAATCGGCACACGACAGACAATTTATGTCGACGTTTAATACTTCCAATCGGCGTAAGAGGGTTAATGAGGCATGAATCATGCGTCAGGTAGGTGAACGAAAAATGATGAAACTGCCAATTCTAATTTTGCTGACAGTGCAATATACACAGATCCAGACTTAATCCATTCTAAATTAATATCAGCTTTTTATCCTATTGTTAAGAACTCAGGTTTGTTAGCTATGAAAAATAGAAATCGATTAAAAATTTGCCACATTAATGAGGCATGAATCGTGCGTCAGGTAGGTGAACGAAAAATGATGAAACTGTCAATTCTAATTTTACTGACTGTACAATATACACAGATCCAGACTTAATCCATTCTAAATTAATACCAGCTTTTTCTCAGTGATAAGAAGAGTTAGATCACATGATGACTGGAAAAGTGAAGGCCCTGAAACTAGTATATCCTCAAAAATAACAATGAAAAAAAAACATACCTGCCCCGGAGTTATAGCACGTAATGGTTCTGCCAAACTTATCACCATGTTATTTGATGTTGGTGAACGATGCCATGGGTTGTTTGTATGCGTTGTGATTACACATGGGACAAGAGGATGTGTATGTTGAAATCTAAACATGCATTCAAACTGCCCCTCTGTGAAGAGCTGGGTTGGTGGACCAGAAATCCAATAAAATGGTTCCGTAAAAAGAGTTGAAGAATACAAAGCTGGATGGTCAGATCCTGCAACCTGAAACATGAATATGAAATAACATTTATATCGTAAAACATTAAGTAGTTACATGCATGAAAATCATAAGGTGTCCACAAGATATTTAAACATCTAGTATTATTACTTTTTGCATTACCCAACATTCATATATGCCTTCTTGAAAAAGGTAACTCCATATTTGCACAGACGTACTATAATGAAAGCAATATGTATAAATCTAGGTGATTCTGTACTAAAGATTAAAGCAACAATTAACAAAGTATGAGAAATTGGAGATTTTATTTTATAGAGTAAATACATAAATTTTGCTAATAAAATTTATTACTGTATTTGGATACCTACTGTTAAAGATGGCTTACATCTTTGTGGCTGCCAGGTGTGGTCAGCATTAAAAAAAAAGAGAACCTTTGGCTGACCTGGGTGGACTGTACAGTTCACCTATTCTCCACCAAGTGGGTTTTGAATATTATAGTCCCTGTCAGAATTCTTCTTGATAACCCACTAAAGAGTGTGGGAAGGCTGTGTGGGATCAGACCTCAGAGTCAGAGCAGACAAAATATTAACCTTGTCTCTAAACCGTGGTGGCATAGTGGTAAGGTTCTTGCCTACCAGTCAAGAGGACCGGGATGCAAATCTGCCGCACGCTTAGGGATGGAGCCATTGCAAAAACCTGGTGCCTGCCAATCTAACAGTCTGAAAACTTGGGAGGGTTAGTAAGAGAATAGGTACCAGACTTCAGGCTGGGGAATTAAACAGTGGGCCTAGCAACACATTGGCCACGTGTCTTAGGCATTAGGACTTGTACCCCACTGCCTGTTGGCCTAAGAAAAATTAGATTAGCGCCTGCTCTATGAGCCTTGCAGAGGCCCAGGAGGACTTTAACTAATCTAACTAAACCTACATCACTCCCATTAGAACTCAACACAAACACAGATGAACCTTTGACCTTTTTGCTTACCAATGACTGATGAAGATGTCATTAGAGTTTAATTCCCTTGTGCTTTGATGCATAAGCATTGAAACATGGGCCACAAGGTCGCCATGCCCGGGTGAGATGCCCATTATCGCCACCTGAATACAATATCCTTGTAATCTCCAGTGGTTATAAGAGGCTTTAAATTGCCACACTCTCTCTCAAAATTCGTTGAACACTTGTCTGGGATGCCTGTCCTTCTCCCTTGCTCTTGAACTGCCAAATCTTAAGCATGTAGCTACTGTGGGCCTAGTATATTTTTGGAGTTAATTAACTTGCCCACCTCCACCCCCTTCGCTATCCCTCCTGAAGTAGAAGGAACAATTCTTCTGAAGACGGTAAAGTGCCAATTTTTAAGATTTTAATCAGTCACGTCCCTGTTAGCCTATTTCTGTTACTATTCTGCTTCCTTTTCATCGTGCAATATATAAAGATTACATTTTAACATACATATATATTCCACATATGTAAATATGCCCATGACCCAAGGGGTCAATGGCGAGAACAAGGAGTGTGATAAGGAAAGATAAGGAATGCAAGCTAGACGCTGCCGTGTTGTATCTGCGACGCCCTGGTTTGCATTTGCCTGTGGTAATCAAAAGCATTGTCTTGTAAAACAGGTCACAGTACCTTCGCCTGAGAACATGGTGACCTATAACCCACAGAGACAACCACGTGACTTCCTAGTCACATGTTCATCTGTCTGTATGTTATGTATGCTAAGCTAAGCTTTGCTCTACTATCTTATGTAAATGCTTTGTAACTTAGATCTCTACTTCCACTCATCAAGACAAGTTCTCTGAACCACTTCTTCCTCTACTCAAGAGATGTAGTTTCACAAATATATGTTAAGTTTGACAACTATGAGTTTTAAGTCTTCACCTCTATACTCAAAGAAGATACTAACGAAACTTAGAAACTCTCTCTGCAATCGATGTCACTCCGACGAGAATGGGAAGTATACAAACATACTTGCGTATAACATCGCAGGTTATAACATCGATGTTTCATTCATGCTAGGTGTGGTAGGCTGAAACAAATGACCTTGAGCTGTCAAGCTGTCCCACACAAGCAGCCTTTTAACACTGACCAAAATATTCAGTAAACACATGTGTAAAATTTGGTAACGTGCCCAAATCAGGTCACATAACATAACAGTAAATGTGTTTTCTTTTAAGCATGTGAAATGTTTTTCTAGGCCATGTATGCAAGATAATTTTAAGCAGTTCCCTTTGCGCAAGCAAAATTTCTTAACTGTTATTATATGCGGAAATCATATGACACCTTACATTAGCTTTTACCAAGCCAAGATTTGGGCTTTCCCTTTAACCAATTCCGTGCTACCACACACAGCCAAGATTCTCAGATTTTAGTGGGCACTGAACATTCCATCATTTATTCTATATTTAGTTTCTTGAAACTCCTGTTTCATATTCATAAACCTTGTTATTTTAACCTCATCAGCTAGCTCCAATGATTCTCAGCAAATCATTATTTTAGGTTTGTTTTAAACATTGTGCTATACCCCATGCCATTTAGAGACTTTATATCTGTTCTTTTGAACATCCCCACATCCATTTAGAGACTTTGTATCCGTTTTTTTAAACATTCTAGTCCATTTAAAGATGTTACACCCATTCTGTTGAAAATTCCCAGCCCATTTGAAGATCTTATATATCCATTCTTTCGAACACCCCAGTCCATTTGGAGATGTTATATTCATTCTTCTCAACATCCCAGTCCATTTAGGGACATTATATTCATTCTTCTGAACACTCCCCATCATTTAGACATTATCTGTTCATTTCAAACAATCCAAGTTTTTATGGGACTGCTTATCTCAGGTCAATTCGGACCATCTGAAATCCTTACATGACTTCCTGAATCTGTTCATCAAGAAAACACAAATATTCCGGGACACCCGAGCTGTCTCCTGACTAACTTGAATCTTTTTTAGAATACTGAATTTGTTCATCACAAACCTAGTCTATGCAGACATATTGAATTCGGAGTCTTATTCCAAACATATTGAATCTGTTTCTTCGAACAGCCCTGATTCGTTTACCACAAGCAATTCAAGTCTTATAGACAACCTGAGTCTTCTAGATACCCGAGCCATTTTCACTGACAAATTTGAGTCTTTTCAGACACCAATTCCTACGAGGCACCCTGATTTGTTTAGCACTATCCTAAGTTCCAAGGAACACTTACAGTCATTTCTTTGACCAAGTCACTTAGGTCAAAATTAGACTGAGTGCCAGTGCCACCTCACCTGCAAAGGGGGCACTCATACTTGCCCGTAGCACACCACTGACCATTTCCCTCCCTAAGACCTTAATGTTATAACCAAGGGTCATGGCCATACAAAAACTCATCTCAAAATAGCTCAGTCAACCAGAGCCTCAGAAAATTCACAATTTTTAAAAATTGTATTTTTCTTAACAATACAAACCTGAGGTTCTTTACAATAGGAATTGCTTATGGCAAAGCTGGAACATAGTCATTAAAACTCTTGAACAAGGTGGTTAGGCAGTAACTACCATCTGCGTTTCGGACTAGGTTTCAGACTGAGGGGTGGCATGAGGTGGGCATTAGTGTAAAGGACCTTAGGTTTGTATGGTTAGGAAAAATAAAATTACTTTTAAAAAATGGGATTTATTTCTACATAATTTACAAACCATTGGCTCTTTACAATACACAGAATCACCTATTGGAGGGAGGAATCTGAGTGAGTCTCTTGAACAGACTGGAGTTCAGCACACCTGGGCTACTCCTGGTCGAAAGACCAAGGAGTGCCCCAACTTGGTCAGAGTATAAGAAATGCAGGATCATGAGTCTGATCTCTGGAACTTTTCGAAAGAGTGAGGAATCGTAACTCATACGAAAAAGGCTGGGAAGAATATTAAGAGTCGGAGACATAAAGGCAAGATTCGAGAAGGGTTTGCCTTACTGTCAGAGTCTCCTTCCTCCCCTTGCTAGAGGAAGGAGTGGGATTGCTTATATGATTCTAACAAGAAAAATAGAAAGGATGCTCAATGTGTAGACTTACAGCACCAGACTCAGTCCAGCGAGTGTAGGTTCGAGTCCTATTCTCAACTCGAAGGGAGAGAAGTAGAAGGACGATAAAGGAGGAGGAGAGGCCAGTGACTCTCAAATCCTTCTCAACTCTAGAACAGCACACTTTTGGGGAGATGCAACCTGTCCTCTTTAAGGAGCTGGGTAAGAAAACAAAACTTGTTGAGCAGCCACCACAGGTCCAAGGAAAAAAGGGTTCCAAGGACTTGTGGGCAAAGACCCAAAGGAAGAAAGACACAAATGTGGTCCTAACAGGACCAAGTCTATCTTTCAGTCAGACATATTCTTTGGAATATACAAGGAAAGGACTAAGCCACTGGTACCATGCGTTCTCAGAGAAAGCGTACAGGTGATGTCGATGCCAGCTGCAGAGAACCTCCTCCTGATCTCGCAAAACCAGGAGAAAGATGTGCCCTTAGGCTCTTCTCACTCACCCAGTACTGGAGAAAGGTTATCAAAATCCATGTCAAGGAAGTCGAGGATGTCAAGTCTTCCAAAAGTACAGCAACATGCTAATAGGACAAAGTACGTAATGATTGATCTGGATCATCAATTACAAAGTCCAAGATGTAAGGGATCATGAAGGACTCGAACCTGTCAACAGGTGCCAAATGATTCAGAGTTCATTACGACATCCGAGACATGATAACTGCCTTTTGAAGGGTGATATTGAAAAAGATCCATGCAAATTGATCTATCCTCTTCGTCAATGCCAAAGCGAGATGAGATGCAGTGTTGAAAAACAAAACTCTGATGATTCTCGCAAGGGCCGTCTAGAAACCTAAGGTCCCTGTGATGGCAAGTCAAGAGAGAAGTTTCTCAACAGTAGTTAAATCTCAACTGAGGAGAAACAATACTACTTATGCAAAAAACTAGGGCGATTGTGGATCTACGTCTTTCACAATTGAATTGGAGAGAAGTAACTCTCTCAATTCTGACCAAAGAAAGAGTCCTGTCAGTGACACCAACCAGTGAAGATGGCTCCAGTTCCTGGAATGTTACAGAGGACTGAAAGAGTTATCCAGTTACAGTGGACCCCCTGTATTTGCATCTCAGGAGAGGAAGAAGTTCTATGGAAGACAGTCAAGATCCAGAATAAAGCAGGTACTTCTCCTGAAGGATACCTACTACTGGGTTCTGGCTATGTCGTATCAAGTTCAGAGACTTGGCAGACAACTTTTCTTTCAAGTACCAGCAGTAGGAGAATGGCTGTACGAGCATTTTTTCTATGTCCTTCCTTCTGCCTTCTTCCCCATTAGCACGTGCACTCACTCAGAAGAGTAAGAAGGCGGCCAAGACTTTTAGGCCTTGCCCAGGGGACAAGGCAGACACCTTGGCATGTTCCTTAACTGCCGCAGTATCCATCGCTCCATGAGAAAGGCAGAACTGAATAAAAATTTGTTCCTAAAGGTCGAAACGACTTCGGGACTTACAAAACTGGAGATCTGAATTAGGACAATGTCCCTTTTCTTAGCACCAGAATTGCACACATATTGTTGACTGCTGCAAAGGGAAAAGAGATTGATTGGGCATCTCAAAACTCAGAATGAACTCCTTGTCCAGAGAAAAGGTATTCAACTGGTCAAGAACGCCCTTACAATCAAAGGAATGTGGCGTCTCTACAAAAACCCGTCTCTCCTGGAAGAGCAAGGGCTTCAAGCAATGAAGATTATTCACAGGGGAAGCTGTGGTTATTCCCGAGATCAATGTGCTGACGAATCAGCGCAAAGATCTCTGCTGAATGAAAATCGAGGGTATTCATATTTAAAGAAAAGCCTTGAGTTTTCCTGAGGTACTAAAGTCCTGATTTCCTCTCCTTGAAAGGAGACTTGACAGAACCGAATGAAACTCTTCTTGACTACTCGAGTGTACGACGAGACAATCTGAGGCTCGATCTCGAGATACTGTTGTAGCTGAATTCCAAAAAAAAAAAAGACAAACTCATTGGAATTCTCTCTATCTATCTTGCACCTCTCGGATCAACCAAGGGGGTCAAGAGAACAGGTAAGAAGAATGCGCATTCCTGCCTGTCCTGTTAGAAGATCCAGCAGGAGGGGTAGATTGTAGGTGATCATCAACTTGTGATGACTGCAGCACGGGGAAGGAGGGTGCTTATGCCATAGCCAAGCACCAACCTGAGGAGAGTAAAAGTTCTTCCAGCCAGGGCCGAGTGATCGATTCGGCTCAACCAAGTGCTGAGCAGGTCAAGTAACACGACTATGAGCAGTACTTGTCTGCTAAGAACTATCACCTTTATCCAATATGCATTAGTCTCCTTCGAGGGCAAAGCCCCTCGAGAAGAAATTTCAAAGAGGGACTGTTTCTTCTATCCTATGTGCTCAGACCCTAAGGTTCAAGACAAGAGGATGGAACCTGACCGAGCACTTAGAAAGTGCTGGCAGGCAGTGTTGAAACACTTAAGTGTTTTGGCACTTCTCTCATTGTTCCTAAACCAGACTGGAGAGCAAACTCCCCCATACTGGTTGAGAAACCCCCAAGATTCTGCAAAATCCCTCTAAAAAATCCAAGCACTCGGTGAGCTCTCAGAGTTCCAAGGAATTCGAGTGCTCGGCGAGACTCCTGAATCTCGTAAAAATGACCATCAAGAGCAGTCTTATATCAACTTCCGAGTGCTACCGATTCCAAAGAATCTGTGCGGTTGGCAAGCACCAGAAATTCCAAGGAATTCAAGCAATTCAAGACTCCCCAATCTCATTAGAAGAAGCATCTGGAGTGGTCTTCTCTCGCCTTCCAAGTGCTCACAATTCCAAAGAATCCAAGCGCTCAGCGTGCACCAGAAAATCTAATGAATTCAAGCGCTCGGTGAGACTCCTGAATCTTGTAAGAACAATCATCAGTAAAGGTCTAGTATTGCCTTCCAAGTGCTTGTGATTCCAAAGAATCAGAGCGCTCAGGGAGCACCACAAATTCTAATGAATTCAAGCGCTCGGTAGAACTCCTGAATCTTGTCAGAACAATCATCAGGAGTGGTCTTCTCTCACCTTTTGAGTACTCATGATTCCAAAGAATCAGAGCGCTGGGCGAGTGCCAGAACAAAGGAATTCAAATGGTCGGCGAGACTCCCAGATCTCATAAAAATAATCATTGGGAGTGCTTCTTCTCGCCTTCTGAGTGCTCGTGATTCCAAAGAATCCCAGTGCTCAGTGATACTCCCGAATTTTGTAAGAATGATCATTGGGAGCAGTTCTCTCTCGACTTCCAAAAAACTTGGGGAGGAACAGGCACAGAACCAGTCTTAGACTCAGGAATCTAAGAACTGGACTGAGAGTGCAACTTCTATAGATTGTGCACCTGAGGCTCCCAAAAACACAAGACTCCATAGGAGAATGCTAATTGGATCCTGCCCCAAAGGCAAAAAGAGCTACAGAGAGAACCACTGCCTCTTTGGAAGTTCAGTAGAAATTTCAAAGGAAACCTCCTCCCTGCTTCAGGTGTTGGAATCCTCAGAATTGAGACACCAGGTGGGAAGCTGCTGAGCACTCAGCGAGAGCTAGCAGTAGTGCTGGCAAGGAAGACACGAAACGTGAATGTTTCATCCTTTTTCACGTCCCGTGGCTGAACTGAGATGGTGAGAGGTCTCTCCGTCAGCAGTTTGGGATGCTCACGATTCATTAGAAACACGAGCACTCTCAGAGTGACTCGCAAATGAGTGCCAACACAGCACCCATCTAGATGCAAATCCCTAGACTGGTGACGGGAATGCAAAATGACAAATTTTCTAAGACAATTTGTATTTTTCATAGCTGCAAACCTGAGGTCCTAACAAAAGGATAATTTCTAGCGCCTAGCTGGATCCAGTTAAAAAGCAGATGAAAGCAAGGAATCTTGTGATATCTGGCAATGCATGCGTAGATCGGGTGAAGAGTGGTCAAATGCCAATCATCTACGCCAGTCTTTTCTTAACCGCCTGGACATGAGTTGGGTTTTTTCTCTCATGGCCTTTTCCCGGTTCTTTGCCCGTTTCGTTTTCTTTAGTGTGTGTGTGTGTGGCATCTCCTGTGTCAGCCCCATGCAGAAAGGTTCCACCAGTCAGTAGAATCCCAGTCTCTTCACGGTTGGAGGCTATCAATCAACTATCTCCTCCGAGAGAGAGGCTTTTCTCAGAAATCAGCTGGACCGAATTTTGTGCTCCTAGAGCTCCCGAAACACAACACCCAGGGGCATGCGAGTCAGTTCCCAAGCCAAAGGTTGGAAAGAGCACCAAAATCCAGTTATCAGCACCGTAAACCGGTTAATGCCGCCTCTGTTAGGTATGTACTGGCATCAGTACTCTATCATCGGCGCCCATAACCAGAAATAAGTGCATTTTGGCACCAAAAATCTGCAATTTTCAATGCTAGAGAAAGCCCATAAAACCGGATCACCGATAACCAAGGACTGCCTGTACTTGGATTGGACAATAAGTACACTCCTCTTCTGGGATGTGTCTGAAGACAGCTGCTTCCACAGATATGACTTATGTTAAGTAGTAATAGTTTTTATGTTGAAATTAATGAAAACTCATATTAGAAGCAATGAAAGATGCAAGCTTGTCTTCCAAATCCTCCAAACAACTATGCTGGAAAGAAAATTTGGTGCTAATCAGTCAAAACCTCAAAACTTAATGTGTAATGTGAAAATGGAACACATATTTTAATTTCTTTGACTCTTAACATGACTGGCAAATAAGATACTTTGGAAACTCCATAACATCTACAGTACTTGTACTGTCCTTAAACCAGAACAAACTTCATGATGGCCTGTCTTGATGGAAAGGCATGATCATCTTGTGCATTAAGTTTTCTGTAGGCTGTGCATTCCTCCTGTAGGGACAAGACATCAGAATATACAGGTACGTATGCCAGAAATATAAAAAAAACCATGCTGCACTAATTCAGAACAGTATTAAGGAAAAAATATAAAACTGTCAATTTTATTAAAAGAAACGCCGATTTAAAATTATTATATCAGTAATAGATTAGTCCAGCCTACATTTCCAAGCAAATTACTTACAGCATGGTTCTAAGCAAAAATTATATGATCCCAGAATGCAATAAGCCACAGAAATTAAAACACCTTCAAAACATAAACATAGATAAAATGAAAGCATCCTTGAGTATCAAAGCAGTAGGTGAAGAGTAAGACTTATCAAAGTTGAAAAAACTTTGATGAATAGAGTGAAAGTATAAATGGCAATCACAGACTAAAGGTTTAAACAAGGTATATGAAGTTTACCTTACCTGATAGTATTTCTCACAGGTTAAAGATCAAGATTTGATTAAACCTTCATAAGCAGAGTATAGGCTCTAGTAAAGCAATTGTCTGTACTTTGGAAAATACAAAGTTTTCTTATTACCACAGCAACTATATTTATTTGTAAAGAATTATGTTACTTACAACAAATATACGACTGGAATCCTTATCTTTTTCTGCAACATAGTAGGCTTTCTTCATGCCTGGGAGAAGGCATCGTTGACCTAATGTCCACTGGTGAATACCCTGATGATGCCCAACTACCTCCTTTGTGTCAAGGTCTACAAAGTCACCTGGTTTATCTTCTATATACTGGAAGTATAAGATAACCATATAGCACTGTACATCTTGTAAGAGCTTCATGGGAAAAGATTCTATCTTGCAAATAAAGTTATTAACAACAAAGACAATGCTTTTTAAAAAATTCTTTGGAGCTAACTTATTTCTGGATGTTGCAAATAGCTAGAATCTGTGAATACTTAGAATCCCTATTAAAAAGATTAAAACTGTCTACTTTTGTTAGTTCAAACTCAAGAAAAACCCACTAGAAATGCTTATACCAGATTTTTTTTATTAGTTTTATCACAAAAAGTGCATTTACTCATGAAATACATATGAAAATATACAGTACTTTGTGGATATTTCTCATAGAAAAATAGTGGTACCTCGAGATAAGAAATTACGTAATCCGTTCCGAGGCGGCCTTCGTATCATGAGTTTTTCATATCTTGAACCGCATTTTACATGTAAAATGCCTAATCCATTCCAAGCCCTACAAAAACACCCCAGTAAATTATATTTCCAGGCCTACAACACATGTTCTAGGGTTACAACGCCGATCCGACGGAAGAAATATGACTCCAAAAAGGCAAAATACTGTACATACTTGAGTAATATTCAATTGCATGTAATGTTCAACCCCATTTTTACTGCATATATTAGGACTTTCGCATATGTCCCTTAGCAATAAGCCTAGCCTATGTTAGTGGTTGCTACTGTAGCCTAGTCTATGATTCTGACATCTAAACCTAAGAAGCTAAAAGCTTAGAATATGTCAATAAAATGTATAAATAATCAGTATGTACTCATTTCAAATAATTATTAATCAATCATTAACTATAATACAAAAAAAAAAAAAAAAAAAAAACTTCCAATCGTTTGTTTACATTCAGCTCTTACGAGTACCGAACGAACACCAAGCAATCACTTTTCCTAGGACACAGTAAGCCATAAATTTTCATTAGTATCTCTCTTCAACTAATGAAACTACCAAACAGTATAATAACCATTCATTTCTATTCTTTATTCTATCTTTACCTAATGGAGATACCGAGTTACTGACAGCTATAATGAAACATATACGTAACGTAATATTAAAACAGAAGAAGAATTCTAAAAAATACGTATTTGTTGGCTTCGATGATAGCAGTCTGATTTATTTTATATTTTATGATATCTAATTCACAATTTTTTTATTAAATGTATTGCATGTACTCATTTCAAATAATTATTAAGTAACCATTAACTATAATAACAAACAAAAAAAAAAAGCTTCCAAACTTCTGTTTACATCCAGCACTTACAAGTATGGAACGATCGCCAAGCAATCACTTTTCCTAGTACACAGTAAGCCATAAATTTTCATTATCTCTCTTCAACTACTGAAACTACCAAACAGTATTCATTTCTATTCTTTATTCTATCTTTACCTAATGTTTTTTTTTATTAAATGTATTGCATGAATAAGTTTTTCAATTTACAGCATCCTTTTACCAATAGAATACATAAAGCACAAGGGGTAGATGCTGACCACTAGGAGAGCAGGATCTTATGGGGTGACTAGCATCAGGAACCAATGGGAGAGCGGGAGGATGGTGGCGAGTTGACTCAGTTGGCGGCGCGCAAGTTTTAAAATTGTTCTCGGTGGTCCAGGCGAATCTCAAGACTTTAGCAACAACCTTTCGTAACATGAGCAACTTTCATATGTAGAGCTGTAAAATTTTTCGTACAGGCGGTCCCCGGGTTACGACGGGTCCGGCTTACGACGTTCCGAGGTTACAACGCTTTTTCTTAAATATTCATTGAAAAATCCGCCCTGGGTTACGATGCTTGTTCCGAGGTTACGACGCTGACGCTTCCGATGCTCCGAGTTAACGACGCTTTTAAAAAACGCATACTATGATAAGAATCCTTTATAGTTTAGTACAGTATATTAATAAAAATAAGTTTTTGGTTAGATTACAACAAAAATTTTGAGGTCATGATGATTTTTGACACTTTATGTCGTATTTTTTAATTTTTTTAGTGACGCCTCATATGCGGAACTAGTGTCCAAGCGAATGAATACACTAGCTTGGGATGCGCAGTTTATAACAGTTCAAAAGCGCAAATAATGAAAAAATCATTGCTTGTTTCCAGTATACATAATTAACAAAACTAAGTTTCTGGTTAGATTACAACGCAAATTCCAAGGTTACGACGGTTTTTTATGCCTTTTAACGATACCTCATACGCAGAACTAGTTTCAGAGCGGAGGGCGCATAAATTAATTTACGCTATTAAACTGTATGGTAACCATAGTCAAGGATAAGGAACGCATTCTCAAACAGTATACATATCCTTTAATACAAAACAGCAAAATATCATTGAAACATTATTTCACTTAAAGAATCCATTTATACTCTACTTAGACTTGGATATAAAAACCATAGTTTCTCTCTCTCTCTCTCTCTCTCTCTCTCTCTCTCTCTCTCTCTCTCTCTCTCTCTCTCTCTCTCTTTTTGTATTTTCCGATGAAAATAATCACTAATTAGTGTATTTTGATGTTTATTTTCATGACTAAATACATTTTTATAATCAAAAGAAATGATTTTACCAACATAAGTTTTTCCTCCGAAACTACTTAAATTTTTCAAATTTTAATTTTTTGGATTAATTAAAAAGCTGTATTTAAAAAGGTAAGAGTTTTAAGTTTAATAGAAAAATTAAAAGGGTTGAAAATGATATCACATAATAAAAATAATAATTTTTTTTCTCTCTCTCTCTCTCTCTACTACAAAGATGTATGTTTTTTTGTATGATAAATAAATGATTTACGATTTTCAAATATTAATATTAATTTATACAGCAATAATATCAATTCATTAAAGAAAACACCATAGTGAATTAGTAAGATTTTAGCTTATATTTAAAAAATTATGGAAGAATGAAGGAAATCCCAGTCTTCTTCCAGTAACCTTTCCTCGAGATCCAGGTACTAAAACTGTCAGATATATCAAGTTCTGTGACAGCCAGGAGGGGGAAGAGCTGCAGTGTTGCAATCACGTGTTCCTGGGAT
Organism: Macrobrachium nipponense; assembly: GCF_015104395.2. Classification (NCBI taxonomy): domain Eukaryota; kingdom Metazoa; phylum Arthropoda; class Malacostraca; order Decapoda; family Palaemonidae; genus Macrobrachium; species Macrobrachium nipponense. Next base: position 41,853,767 of record NC_061102.1, on the reverse strand, counting down.
TTCCCCCCCCCCCTCTCTCTCTCTCTCTCTCTCTCTCTCTCTCTCTCTCTCTCTCTCTCTCTCTCTCTCTCTCTCTCTCTCATTTACTGAGACTCGAGATTTTTTATGTACTTGTACTATTTGTTTTTAATACTTTCAAATAATATAATAATAATATAATAATAATAATAATAACTGTAATTACAAAATTCATATGTGATAGTATTTTAAAGAAATACAATACGTACTAATCTATCCATTTTACTTTTAATTAAGGTTAACTCTCTCTCTCTTCCTCTCGTCTCTCCCTCTCTCTCTCTCTCTCTTCTCGTCTCTCTCTCTCTCTCAGCCCCCTCACTCTCTCCTCTTTTTTTGCCACACAAGATAATAATGTGTCATAGTGGTAACTCCCTCCCTCTCTTTCGCTGGAAGCGTTATAAGTATTTTTTGAGAGAACAGAGAGAGATAAACACTCTCTCTCTCTCTCTCTCTCTTTTACCGAGATGAAAGAATTTTTATGGTACTAGTATGTAAAATGTTTATTGATAATTTCAGTTATTTAATAATAATAATAATAATAATAATAATAACTTAACTTTAACAACATTCATAATGGTCGTATTTTAAAGGGATGAAAATGACATTTCCATTTCACTTGTAAGGATAATTCCTCTTTCTTACTGAGATGAGAGAATTTTTATGGTAGATGCACATGTTTATTATATTTTCAAATAATAATAATAATAGAAGTAGTAATAATACGATAACTAATTTCAAAAGAAAATTCTTCCCTTCGTCTTTTTCTGTATCAATTTCCCTACCTCATAACTCCAGTGACACTCGGAGCTTAACAATGCCATACAATGGTCAACGAATTTAATGGTTTTATGTAAACCCTGAAATTTCAAGTTCTTTGTCCTGGAGTAATCCATCAACTCTTGCGTTGGTTGCTGATAGAAGGTGATGGGTGGAGGAGGACCCTTGATCCAACTCCAGCCTAGGCCCCTGGATACTATGCCCAGCTGCTGAACCCCCATTGATGTCGAAAGAGATACAGCCTGCCTCCTACCTGAGGAACTTCATTGAGATGATGAGGGTCGGGTTCCTCTTCCTGACCATGCACCTCTAGCTCGCCCTTGGGCTCCGGTTCCTCCACGCTGACGAAAGGGCCTCTAGCCCTGCCACCCCTAGCAACCTTGGTAAAAGGTTGAAATACCCGATTCTCATAGACCTGGGTTAAAATCGAGGCGACCAATGAATACAGTGGGGGAACCTGTTGGCTTAGCTGACGGCGAAAGGAAGACAATTGATGCTGTTGCTGAGGCTGAGCCTTAGAAGACGAAGGCTGGGGAACTTGCTGAATTGGTACAGCTTGTAGCACAGGATGCTGTTGCGGAACTTGGAAAGGTTGGTACCTTCTTTGCCTCTTCCTAGCCCTAAAACTGGAGGAAGAAGAATCTAATTTCCTTTTGAAAGGAATGCCCCAACGCAATCTGATGCTTTGATTAAAACGTGATGCCTCGTTCTGAACCTCGTTTACTGCCGAAGCTGGGAAGAGATCTGCACCCCAGATTGAGGAAGCCAGAAGCTTGTCGGGTTCGTGCCTGATCGTAGCCTCGGATAGAACATCCTTCCTGCAATTTCTCTTAGTAACCGCAAAGTCGTACGAGTCACATTGCATGCTCAAAAGTAACGACTCCGCAATGACCTTAAACAGCGGCTCATGAGCGTACTCCAGAGCCGCCGTCTCCGTCATCACTAGGGAGTTAAGAGACCTTGCAAGACGTGTCCCAGCATCAAATTCGGCTTGGATCAGTGCTCTCTGACAGCCTAGGGAGGCGCTCACTAAACAAGTTGATTGCACAGTTTGGCTAATAAGCTTGCCCTACCGAGAACGTAGCCGGCAAACTTCCCACAAATTCTCCCTACCTGGGAGTAGCAATGATGTGGGATCTGTCTCGCTAAGCTGGGGCTCTTCCCGAGTCACTGCCTGAAGGGTAAGTCCTGCTACCTTTGATGTAAAAGGTAAAGGGTTCCCGTCATCAGTCGTAAACATCGTGAAAGGGCTTTTAAATGCTGTTACCTTAGTATTTGAGCAGTTCCACTCTTCTAGGCTCCGTATCCATGCTTGCTGAGCCTGATTGCTAGAAAGGATAACAGTTCCCTTGGAGACCTTATCCTCCCTAATCAGAGCTGCCTCCATAAGCCTAACATAACCTATAATTGGTGGCCGTAACCCTTCGGGGAAGAACTCGAAATCCTCGAGTCTACGTGTACCACAACCTTCTACAGTCAACATCCCGTTGACAAACGGAGCGAAGTTCACCACCCTCCAAGGATTACCAGGGTGGAACGGAGGGAGCGTGGACCCGTCAGGCATGCCTTGACCTTGCACCAAGATACTAGGAGGTGCCGGAACTGCCGACTCCTGTCTGAGACCTGCAATCAGGAGTCCTGTGCACCTAACTTTTAAAACACTCTTTCAAACCTTGCTGCAACTGAACTGACTAAGCTACCAAGACCACTGACCTGATTTAAAATATTCGTGTTGAACAGGTCTTGGCCGACTAAAGGGGAACCTTCCTGCCCTCCCTACGATACCTTATGAGGTATCCGATCTCCTAGACGTTGATGGAATGGGACTTGTGGGGCAATGAGAAGAGTTCCCTCCTTGAGGCCTTGGATTTGCAGACTTAGAAAGAGATCTCAGCCTAGGTTTAATATGTGTATGAACCTCTGGCACCTGCCCAGGCCTGCTTGTCTCTGATTTGCTTTTAAGCAAGGTTTTTACCCGGAGGTTTTCTCTTTAATTTAGGACTCACAGAGAAGGAATGCGACCTGGAAGGGGGCAAACCTCCTGTGAAACCCATGAAGGAATTGGAAGTAAAGGGAGAGGAAGAATCAGAGTTACTCGAGGATAGACCCCGGTGACCAACTTGGCTAGCCTCATTAACACTGTTACCTGTACCCATATCTAGTGTAACGGGCAAATCCTCACTACTTCAAGTGAGACTCCTTCCAAACCAAGGTCCGGCAACTCTGCCTCTTGCTGATCCATAACTGAATCTTGAATTGATTTGATAATTGGTGCTGCGACTTTTGGGTCAACGTATCCTGGCAGATTTCCCGGCTGGGAAGGCTGCCATATCTTGAGATAGAATATACGGCTTAGCTTTCCCTACGTTCCGTCCAAAACCTCCAACCCAGATCTTGAGGGTGGAGAGTGCAGCATGCTTAACAGACTGCTCCGTCTGTAATGCAAGGAATGTGTCAATTTCGAGTAAAATCTTTGAACGTTATGCTTACATATGTTGATTAATTAATGTAATTTAATTTAAAGAAATTTTTATTATTTATTTATTTATATAGTAATTTTTTATTTTTTTATTTACTTATTATTTATTTATTTTTTTAACACTAACACAAGTGTAAGTATAATTCCATCACAATATGCATAGAACAAGCAGTGCGGTAACTTACCGAACAGGTAACCTGTTTTGTACAAGTCGTAGCAGGCAAAGCAGTTTTCGTGATGCCAGACTACGGAATCTGTAAGCAATACTGCACAAGGGCATGGTTTCCGGCAAACATCATGGTTGCACGGATCCTGTAGACCAGCAACCAGACACTGAGTGGCCTGTAAGTGCAATAATATATAAGAACAATTGCACAAACTTATTAGGATTATTATGATAATAATGTCATATGCCGGAGCATATGACCTTATATACTTTATATATAATGGTCCATATGCTTATATTATTTATACTATTTACGTCCCGGGACCTGTGTAAGAAATAAAACAACCCGGAACTGTATGACCGGGGGGGGGGGGGGGGGGGGGGTGGGGGGGGGGGGGGGGGGGGGGGGGGGTGGGGGGGGGGGGGGGGGGGGGGGGGGGGGGGGGGGGGGGGGTACACGAAGTATCCCTGGGACGGCCACATGAACTCCCAAGTTCCGTGGCAAAACGAAAAGAAAAAATGAAAATTAAAATAACAAATAATAATATCTCCGCCCTCGGAAGAGTAACTTCTAAACATAGCCTCAACGACTACCGGAGAAGCCGGAGTCTAAACCCGCCTTTAATGCGGGAGGGAGGGGAATGTTTTTTTAGGCGGATGGATTGGTTAAGTTCCGAGAGTTGAAAGAAGCAAAGCGCAACAAATCCACGGAAACCGAGGCTAAATATGCAAAGCAACCATCAACTCCGGAGGAGGTCGGCTGAGAAAGCGGGACACCCCCCAACCTAAGGTCCTGGAAGGACCCTCTACACTCCCCCCCTCCGCTGATTGGGAACGGTTATCAGCGACAACCTGAGCGAGAGGAACACCCAATTACTGGGGGCCCCACGTGAGGGGAAGGAAGGGAGGACTGATGGGGTGACGATCATGTGACCAGCGTATCCCGCGAAAAAAGATCACGAGGAAAACACAGGCACAGCCTATTTGTAGGCTAACCGACATAACATCCAACAAATACATAGACAAAATAAAATCAATTACTTAAAGCTAAAAGAAAATCATGCTTTAACATGGGATGGGGAAATGAAAATAAAACCTCTTAAAATATAAAACCGCTATGAAGGCCACCTGATAACGGTGGGCGCAAAAGGGGTAATCCTACTTGCCTGCTGACAAAACGATAAGAAACTGCAGGCAGACGAAAAGAAAAAAGGGAAAAATATCTGAATGAAATATACCAAACTTAAAAATAAAAGGATAACGGTGGATATACGGCGAAAACACGTAACAAAGAAACGTGCTCGAATGAAGACCCCCGTGAAAAACATGAAAATAATGAAAATAACAAAAACATAAAACGAAAATAGGATCGACTTAAACTGCCACCCAAGAAATAAATAAATATATGTACTGAAATATCACGTTACAAGCAGAGAGGAAGACCACTCGAATCGGTACAAATCAAGGTAAGCCGTAAAGGCGACTCGCGCCCGCCCGCTACTTAAAAGTGACGCCTTAACAAAACCCTAAATAAAGGCAAAACGAAAGGCAAATTCACTCCCTAAATATTGAAAAAGGGCGGAACCAGTACTTAACTTGGGTGAAGAGGTAGATTGACGATCCATAACCAAGAGTAAAAATAAAAGAACAGATAGCTATATTCGAGCGTGCGAACACGATAAGGCTATCGAAAAGTATGTCGTCACAGACGCCTTCACGGGGTAGCTAGGTGTGACCTATGGGTCGGCTCCCTGTATTTAGGGTCTTTTGATGAGGAAAAGGCTAATTGGAGGGGTTGCTGTGGTAGTGTTTAACACTCGCCCCAGTTTTTATACCGACACCTTTTATGTAGGTGAGCGAGTCAGAGGCTTCTGACATGTCCAATTTAGCAGTTCTCTGGTATTATAGCAATATTTTACTAGAAATAGTGCTAAAGCAGACACATTTCACTGGGCAACACGACTTCCTCGCCCAGAAATAGATTTTTCCTACGTCAAAATCCCTTTTATGATACAAAAATGATTTACTAATTTTCAAATATTAATTTTGATTAATACTGTATTAGTAAGTTTAATAAGTTTAAGAAATGATATCACATAATAAAAATAATAATTTTCTCTCTCTCTCTCTCTTCTCTCTCTCTCTCCTCTCTCTCTCTCTCTCTCTCTCTCTCTCTCTCTCTCTCTCTCTCTCTCTCTCTCTCTACTACAAAGATGTATGTTTTTTTGTATGATAAATAAATGATTTACTATTTTCAAATATTAATATTAATTTATACAGCAATAATATAAATTCATTAAAGAAAATACCATAGTGAATTAGTAAGATTTTAGCTTATAAATAAAAAATTTAAAAAATTATGGAAGAATGAAGGAAATCCCAGTCAGATTCTTTTCCCTAACTCCAGTACTAAAACTCAGATATACGTATCAAGTTAAGTGACCGGAGGGGGAAGGAGCTGATTTGTTGCTGCCATCATGAGAGATTTTTATGGTACATATATGCGTAATATGTTTATTAATATTTTCAAATAATAATAATAATAATAATAATAATAATAATAATAATAATAACTGTAATTACAAAAATCATATGTGAAAGTATTTTACGATACTACGATAATCTCTCTCTCTCTCTCAGATCTCTCTCTCTCTTCTCTTCTCTTCTCTCCTCTCTCTCCTCATTCTCGTCTCTCTCTCTCTCTCTTCTCTCTCTCGCTCTCCTCTCTCTCTCTCTCTCTCTCTCTTAAAAGGCGATGATATTTTTTGGATTTGTGATTTACTAATTTTCAAATATCAATATTAATGTAAACAGCAATAATATAAATTCATTAAAGAAAATACTAAAGTGAATTAGCAAGATTTTAGTTTATAAATAAAAAGAATTATGTAAGAATAAAAGAAAATGCATTTAACCCCGTGTCTTGTTACGTAGCCAGCTTGGTTGGCTGGGTTCCAACTGTCAAATCCAGTGTTGCCATCTACGGATCATTGAAATTCTCTCTCTTTCTCTTTTGCTGATATGAGATAATTTCTATGGTACATGTGTATGTTTATTAATATTTTTGCATAATAATAATAATAATAATAATAATAATATAACTAATCTCAAAATTCACATGTGATAGTATTTTAAAGAAGTACAATAATCTATCCATTTCACTCTTTTAAATAAGGACAACCCTCTCTCTCTCTCTCTCTCTCTCTCTCTCTCTCTCTCTCTCGCCACACGAGATACTAGCATGCGCTAGTGGTAACTCTCGCCCTCTGTTTGGGCTGGAAGTGTATGTATAAGTATATCTTTAAGGACATTACTACATTTTATGGTAAAATAATAATATACAGTACTAGTTTACAAATAATATTACGTTTAATGAGATTAAACAGTAACAATAACATTCTCTCTCACTTGTTTATTTGTTTTGTAGTGTAAATAAATGATTTACCTTATGACTAATTTTTAAATATTAAGAAGATTATATAAAAATAACGATTCCCATTCTTTTTATCCACTTGGAGGAACATGGGCAGGGGAGTAAAATAGTTTGATATACGAATTGGTGGAGGGGAGGAAGCGGAGTCTAGGAGTTTTTCTCTCTCTCTCTCTCTCTCTAGATTATTATTCTCTCTGTCTCAGAAATAATTCATGATGTTCCTTGCCATTCATGGTCTCTCTCTCTCTCTCTCTCTCTCTCTGTTATTTGCTGTAGTATATATTTTTAATGTAAAAATGTTTAAGATGACTTTAAAATGATATTGATATATAACCTCAAAGATTAATGCAGTAATAGGTTAGTAATTTTAGGTATATTTGAAGTAGGATGTTATTAAAGGTATAGATTTGGCATCTGAACTTTCAAGATAGGCAGTTATAAGCATTTTTAGTGGTGGTTTTAACTATTCGCGGGTTTTAACTATTCGCGGGGGTGTCTGGTACACATCCCACGCGAATACGGGGGGAACACTGTATAACTAAACCAAAGTTATGATATTTTCTACCTAATATACTTCATGGAACTAATTGTTTATGTTCAACACTTTGACAAAATGGTTATTTTTATAAATCTTACATAGATATATAAATTTTTTAGAAAAGGTTGGTCCAACACCTCTCTTAATCAGTGAAAATATAAAATCACAATTAAATTTACTGAAGCTACCAAATTACATTACTGGGTGACCACAAGCAGCACTGATTGTTGCCTGCATCCATTTAACTATTCATCCTGCAAGTTGGTGGTGATCCATGATATTGCATGAATACAGACTAGGAATTTAAAATCTATTTTACACTAGATATGGCTCCCACAAATGAAGCACAAGTCAAAAGTTATATTGACATAAACACACCACATCACAACAAGAAAACACAGAACTGCTGGAAAAATGGACCACAGTGTTTCAGTTTACTAATCTGAAGGGCACTAGTTTATCAACTATTAGTTGGGTCATTTCTGGCACTTCCGTGACCATGGAGTCCAAACTAAGGTTTCTCTTTGGATTTGTCATCTATGAGGGTTACTTTGAAAAATGAGCAAGGGTTACCCTCGCGAAAGTGTGGGCTAACTTCGCAAGGGGCCAAAATCCAAAATGGCTGCCAAAGGCCATCTTAAAATTAACTTTTTCTATGGTTTGGGCTACAGCGTCAATCAACATATACTTTCTAGAGTTTTTGGAGTCAAGGAATTCACTTTTGGTATTTTCTTAATGATTTGACATCATTTTGACCAAGAAATCCAAGATGGCTACTGTTTGCCATTTTGGAAACAGGTGTCTCAATGGTGTGGCCTGTAATGCTGATCAACGCAAGCTTTCTGATTTTTTTTTTCTAGGGGGTTGTCAGGGAATTCATATTTGACATCAATTTTATGATCCAGCCTCGTTATGATAAACAAATCCAAGATGGCTGCCATCCACCAGTTTGATTGGAAATGGTGTTTCAGTGGTTTGGACTAAAAAAAAAAAAGAATTTTTACAAATCAAAATGTTTGTACAGTGGTACCTCGACATACGAAATTAATCCGTTCCGAGGCGGCCTTCGTAACCTGAGCTTTTCGTATCTTGAACCGCATTTTACATGCAAACTGCCTAATTCGTTCCAAGCCCTACAAAAACACCCCAGTAAATTTTATAATAATGCTAAATTGACCCATAAACAATGAAATACAACAATTTGGACCATTCAGTACCTAACTTAATACGTACTACTAATATATACTACATAGTACCTGTAAATAAAGTGTATTAGTGTACATGGTATACAAGAAATACTGTACGTACATACGTACGATGTAGTAAAATGTGGAACCTTACCTTTCGAGTGAGGCTATCTCCGAAAGTGGCAACAGAGGAGGAGGACAAACGGCAGAAAACTTGTTAGTACGTACACTTAACTTTACGAAACACATTAAAAAATGTCAGGAAACATAGACTAAACTTTACGAAACACATTAACAAAACCGTAACACTTAACTTTACAAAAAACTTAAAATTAATTTATTTTTTTTTATTTTACATTTTCTTTTTACTTTATTATATATATTATATATATATATACATATATATACATATATAATATATATATATATATTATACATATATATATATATATATATATATATATAATATAGGCTACATATATATATATATATATACAGTAGACCCTTGACTCACGAACGCATTGACCCACGTACAACTCGATCCCCGACCAAAATTATAGGTAAAATTTCACCCTTGACCTACGAACTAACTT